>NW_016690223.1:3744567-3810099 GCF_001604755.1 Lepidothrix coronata
AAAGGGAAGGAAAGGGAAGGAAAGGGAAGGAAAGGGAAGGAAAGGGAAGGAAAGGGAAGGAAAGGAAAGGATGTTTAGAATAGCAGACAAGTGAGTTGTTAAGATATTTTTATATTGTATTGAATTCTAGACAAGATGAAGGTTTGAATGTATTCCTCTGCACTTCAATGAAGAAATTAAGCACTTGACTAGAATTAGTTTAGACTGAAAAGCATTCATACCCAATATGTACTTTCTCTGAGCTCTCACTTCTAAGGTGAGTTTAACATAGAAATGCCATACTGTGTCTGAAACAAACTTTGATAGAGTTTGTTGACTGACTCAAATAGTAAAATTCTACCATTTTGGAATGTAGGAATTGGATTTTATCTCTGAATAAAATTAGTTATAAAACTTATCTATTCATGTTTGTGATGTTTCTCATTAGCTCTTTCCTCCCTCTACCTTTCCATTCCACCCTTGTTACCTTCTTTTTATGAGTTGTGTATATTCTTAAGTGTCACCTTGTGAGAGTATGCATAATAGTTTAGGTTGCTGCATGTTGTAGCCTTGACATAGTAGAGGTTCTCCCTACCTTAGTCCAAGGGATTTTTGCATTTAGCATTTGACAGTGTCATGATAAACTATTTCTGTGGCTTGCCTTTGGCCATCCTTCACTACTTTGTCCCAGGAGACACAGAAATCTGTGAGTCTTATAGATTTTATTTTTTTTTGTTGTTGAGACTGAGGAGGCTGTTCCAAGGTTTTCTGTTTGGACCCTATTTATCAAGTTGATTTCCAATAAAACTAGGAAATAAGCTGCTTAAAATCTGTTGAAAATCTTTTTTTTTTCCCTTCCATTCTAAATACCTAAGAGATTCATGTCACATTTTGTTCAAATCAAAACAGATCTACCCAGATGACAGCCAATAGACATGTTAGAAATGGTTAAATAGGTAAGACAGGAAGACTGGACTGACACATTTTATTATATTTTAAACAATAAAAATTATACTTTTTTGACCATGTCTTTTGACCAAAGTAAACTATGAAAAATTACATCAGATATTATGCCATCTTATTTTAATAAAAAGTCTATAGGAAAGATAAAATTCTATACCTACATTACTGTTTCTCAACTTAGTTTTCATGTTGACAACAGTTATACAACTATAGATTAGTCCAACAAACAGTTAATTGAACTTGATAAGGTAATTGAAGTGGCTAAATCATAACAGATATAAGAGTCCAGCAGTCATTAAACATTCTTATACATTGTTTCTTTGGGCTGGTTTTTGGTTCGTTTGGGTTTTTTTTTCAGGTATGCAAAACGTAAGGGGAAAATAGAATAATGAGAAAAGCTGAAATCAACACAAGTATGAAAAGAAAAGTTAATTTATGATTGACCTAACTGCTTACCATGGTGAATGTGGAAGGCATAAGTAAAATCTTCTGAATAGCATACAAAGAGCTGACATAAGTTTTTTCTTTCGCATTTTTTAAGTAAAATCGTTATGGTCCTTTTCATTGTCATAGCCAGCTTTGAAAATAAAACCATATTTTCCATCTCTGGTTGTATCACTGAACTGTTATGCTTCTGGAAAAAAATACACACACTACTATCAGACATACTATTGCTGCACTATGTAGGGCTGAAACACCTCAGCGAAAGTCACACAACATTCAATAAGTTGCCCCTTATGCATTGATCGTACTTCTTCTATTCTAAGTGGAGAAAGCTAGAAGGCAGACTATCAATCTGCTCTAGAGAAAGCATCACTTTCTGATCACAAGGCCATCTAACCTGTCTCCCAAGGGACCTCAAAAGCTCACTCATTCTAATTTTCTACTGATTAAAAAATGAGATTCATTTGTACTTTCCTATCCACATGTTCGGCAATCTCCAATAATTCTTTCACTTTTGTCTCTATTGAGTCCATTTCTGTAACTTTTTGTATTTGCAAGGGGATGATTACAATTTTGAGAGAGTGTCTCTAAATGATCTAAGAGGAGCCAGTTTTTTTCAGCTCAATAAACATGAATGAACATTAGAATTATGAGAATACTTAAAATTTGGACAGGAGAAAATTATTTTTAAACAGTTAGCCTGGTCAAAGTCTCTCAATATTATTTAAAGAGATAACATAAAAAAATGCTACAATTTATAATATAGACCCCAGGCTCATGGCATAGCTTTTATAGATTTATATTTGCTTAATTTCCATGCAACACTTTACACAAGACTAGCAAACTCTGTTCTACAGTTTTTAAAAATACTTTGAGCTCTATCTGATGCCTGTTGTTAACTCTCTTCCAATTTCAGTATCAGCTAATTATATGTAATAAGATACAAAATAGAATGTAAATTTTTGATTGAAATTTATTGATTTTTGAATTTTCTGGATTAATCCCTATATTCTGATAAATTGGTAACACCATTTTGTAAAGCCCTTTCTAAATTTTTCTGTTTATTTCTTTTAGAACATATTGTTGTAAAAGTCAAAGGTAGGTGAAAAGGAAAATTGGTTTCAATTACCTAAAGAAGAAGGTATAAAGCCATTACCCTGACCATCAGGGTTAAGAAGCAGAGGCTACATGATTACACATCCATATATACTCATATATATATGAGCAAATCTTTGCATGCTGCTGCACAAAGAGGTCCCATTTTCAGAGGCTATTACTAGAGGGCAGAAAAACATGTCACTGTGGTACAGACTAGTTACCTGAAAGCAAAGAAAAAAAACAGAACAGGCCGAATGACTAGACAGATGGTATCTGTTTTGAATCCTAATAAATTGTTAGTAAGTGTTCAGGTCTTTGAGAGGATTTTGAGGCAGTGAAAATATCTTGTGAAACCATTTCTCTTGTTCTTCAGCAGTGCAAAGCACTGGACGTCAGAGATTGATGGACTGAAGGGGACAGGAAGGTTGTCACAGCAGTCAACAACTCTTCAACTGTTTCAAAACGTAGGGCACCAGATTAATTTTGTTCAGACCTCAAGCTCTTTCTTACGATCTAGTAAAAGAGAGCTTATGTCATTTCAATAATCTCTTTATGAACAAGAAGGCATTGCCTTCTACGTTTAAGGGAAATGTTGTCAGAAGGAACAAGGATCTCACTAGATCTGCTGAACCAGTGAAAGATTCAGCACCCATCCAGGTAACCATGGCCTGCTGACAGAGAACGATAAGGGCTGTGTGCTATGGGATAATAGAAATACATTGCTGAAAGGTGTAAGGCTGCTTACTAACAGATGCCATGAAGAGTATTTATTGGTTGGTGCTAGCAGATTTTTTTTCTTAATTTCATTCATACTATCTATAGCAGAACTGGGAAAGATTCTAAATTTTTTTCCCTTATGGGATGCTGAGGGAACCTTCTGGTGAGAAAACCCACCTGCAGAATTGCACCAGGATTACAAATTTAGAGTGAATTTGATTGAGGTCGGAGCCATTGCTAGGAAATTCCACTCCTCTAGAGGTATTCTTGTGTTTTCCATTTTGTAGTCTTTGCTATTCTCAAGGGCTTGAACAGTCCCTGAGGTATGACCATATTTGTTCAGCCTCTGAAAGAATATTGAATATTTTGCAGGTATACCCCCAGGTATATGCAAAGATAGCAGCACATGGGAAGTTCTTATTTTGGATCATATTTATATATTTAATTGTCTTACAGAATTAATAGATAAGTAACTGTGGTCTTCTTCCTCTTTGCTTTCCACTCAAACACACCCTTCCTCAATTCTTGATGAGTTTTCGATTCAGTTAATTCTCCTTACTTGGTGGTGACAAATTTCACTTGCAATCAACTGTGCGATTATTTAGTTAAACATACCATACTTAAAATGTCCTAGGTGGAGTACTTATGAAGAAGAGTGAAGAATGTACCTCCAGGATAAACTGAACCTTTTACTTGCATCATAAAATGACCTTCTTTTCTGTACCTCAGGCAAAAAGAATGCTAAGAAGTTAAGCTATTCTTTTTGGTAGGGTTAGAGAAGACAGTGAAATCCTCCTTGAAGAGAATGAAACAGCTTGACTGTGTAATAGTTTATTGGTGAATTTTAGTATATTCAAACACAGTGAGTTAAGGAGAGGAGAGTTTTCAGGATTTGACTCATTCATTTTTAATTTTGAAGCATAGGTATGTTTTTCACTGTTTGTTCATCATAGGGATTTATGCAGGCTCAGAGAAGCTGGATTTTCACTATAGGTACATCTTTGGAGTTCTGTGCATTTGCTGAACACAATTTGTCTCAACCAATATTGAACAAAATAGGATAATTATATACTTCTATTGTCATTGTTTTTGCATTTCTCTGGTCTCTGGCTCATTGTTAGCTATTGAACACTGTTATGGCCAGTCTTAGAATTCTCCTAATTTTCAGCTTATTGCTAGACTTAATGTGGGGAACAGCAAGAACAAGGGAGGATGAGCTGTAAGTCAAGGGTGACCCCAGAAAGAGGCAGTCCTCACAGCCAGTCCTGCAGAAGTGAGATAGGGTGGGTAGAGAAAGGTGCTTGAGACAGGGTCCATTAACAGTCTCAGACACATCACGGTGGAAAGGCAGGCTCAGATGTCATTCAGGACTGGAGACGGAACTGGAATGAAGGCTATTATGTGTGTCCAAGGTCCATCCAGAAGACAGGACTCGAGACCTGCACACCTCCAGCAGTGACCAGATTAGGTCTAGGTGTCAACCCCAAACTGACATGGAGCCCCTGCACCAGCGTAGAAGGTGTGGGGGGAGCTCCCATGGGAGGATGGACCCAATCAGGGCCTATGGGTGTCCCCAGAAGTCTGACATTTATGACACTAACCACCAGTAACTGCACACTTGACTTACTAAGAACATCTAATACTTGATTAATACATAACATCAACTCTCTGAAGGGCTATATTATAAGCTCACAAAGAAGCTCCAGTTCTTTCTTCAGACAGTCGGTAATTTTACCAATCCATACTGGATCGTCTATTGCATTATGTATTTGAAAGATAGAGTGTTTCATCTACATGTGAGAAAGTTTCAAGCTCATTGAAGGTGATATCAGTGCTTCTCCTTTCATAGTTGTTCTCATTGCTGTATATGAGATTGAACAGTCTCACAGAGGAGATGCACTATTACCATTTTAAACAATTGGTTTATAATTTTCCTTATAATTGTTGATAATTTGACAGAGATATTTCTACAGTTAGGTGATTGCTTGAGACATGCAGACTTTTGCAGTCACCTAAACTGAGGTGGTTTAAGCAATTATTGATCAAAGTTTTTTTCTGTGCTCCTGCTGGTACTTTTTGTGCAGAAGTTATTACTGAGATGTATTCTTGAACCTCTGCAGATGACAGCAAAACCTGTACTAGCACTGACCAGGATCAATTTCCAGCTTTCTTTTTTATACTTGACTGTAAACTGCTAACTATCAGGAGTCGCTGTTAGTCTAAGAAAGCTCTTCCTGTTGAGGGAAAATGAGGAAAGAGATGAGTGGAAAACTAGGAGAGAGAATAAATTTAACCAGCTCTGCTTGATCCTCCACTGCAAATGAGTGACTAATCACAGCTCTAATTTAATGTAAAAAACAAAACAAAGAAACAAAAAAAACCCAAAACAAAACAAAAAACCCCCAATAAAAAAAAAGAAAAACAAAATGAAAAACTCAACCCTTTAACTTTCAAGAACCCTCAAACTAGAAAAAATAATTTTAAAAAAGCCATCAAACCCACCAACCAACCAATACAATGTTTATTTGTAAATAAACAAGATAATTATTGGAAAAAATAAATTCTTAGTCAATATCAGGTTAGATTTCTACATCATGTTGGAGATTGCCATTATACTTTCCACTAGAAATGCAGATTTTGAATCTGATGATTTTCAGTTTTGTGACTGAGAGAAGATTGGAGCCAACACTTTGGTTTTATCTCACTTCTTGTTACTTCTAAGGTTGCATTTATTTGCTTTGGATTGTTAGTTTTGATTCTGCCCCCACCCTTTTTTTTCTTTCTTTCCATATTCTAAAATGTCTAGAAATGCTGTATCATATTTGTGCCATGTGATATATGACTGCATCACAGTCAGTAGCTGTGAGCTCTTCCCTGCCCATATCCTCAGGACGCGATCTACTGCCGCTTACCTGATCCTCTGATTGAATTATTTGACTTAGCTAGGCTTATTCTAGATTTGCAGGGGATAAAATCAAATTTATTATCTACTAGGCAATCTGTTCTTGGAGACATGGGAGTAGATCATTTAGGTATATCTCTTCTGTAGTTGTACTAAAAGAAAGAGCATGAAATTGCTTCCTATGTCTTTGGTTAATATCACAAATCTGGAATTCTATACTTGGAGATGGACAAAAAATGTCTCTTGCTATTGTAGAGCAAACTCTATTGAGTCAGCCGAGTCAGATCACACTTACTGCACAACTTTTGATGCCATGAATCAAAGAATTGGTGTAGCTGTGCCAACACCCTGCTACTTCTGGCCATGACATTGTTTGACACTTTAGAGAAATGTGCAAAAAATCCATAAACCACCTGGCCAATTTTTCAAGTTACATATCTTGATTAAAAAAGTTATGGATGAAGAAGCAGAAGTCAGGGAAACTGATGATCTTTTTGTAGTCGAGTGCTCAGTTAGACACCTTCTATTTAACAGTATATGAAAAAGCTCCCTTTTGTTTCTCACTATTTTTCTAAATTATCATATTTCATGAAGCATGCACATACTAATCCATAGACACATACAGTTGGACTACTAAGACTCATTAATTGCATTGATTTGTCTTTTTCTTTCTTTTTCTTATCAGTCATTAATGATGCACAATGACTTGTCTCCCCTTTTTTTCATCTGTTTTCATCTATGTTCCTCATATTTTACCTCGAACAAAGAGTAGTCTTGTGCCATGAAGGCTCATCAAAGTCATAATTACATTTCATTTATCTACATTGAACTGTCTGTCATCCATCAGCATTTTTAATGCTCTATATGTCTTTCTGCACTTGTCTGCATTTTTATTCATGATTTGCTCTTCCTAGATCATCCATTACTGCTTGCTAACTGCTTTCTGCTTTTAATTTTTTTTAAACACATTTAGCAAGTGTTTATACTCAACACTAGTGTTTATCTATAAGACCAAAGTGCCAGAGCAAGGCAGGATAAATATCAGTATTCAGGATCTGTTATACCCCACAGTTGCTTACAGACTTTTTCCTAGTCTATTTTATATGCTCTGGACATTGTCCTTGACATAGCCTAAAACTCAAAAGCATTCCAAATCCCTTGTTGTAAATAATTTCTTCCATGATGTAAAATTATCAGTCATTAGCTGATAATGACTAGATTGGTGGCCGGAAGTGGGTAAGTACTGTTGCTGATGATTTTTGTTTCTTCTTGGATTTATTACGCATCATGTTTTATTTTTATTTAATTTAAATAGTACCTTTTTTTTCTTATCATGCAGCTGCTTATGCATATCTCTAGGATCTTTTTCCTCCTAGGTACTTGTTTCATCATTCATTACATCTTATTTTGAAAGACCTGGCAGAGCTGGGTTCCAGAGGGTGCTTTGTAAATTAGATGAAGAACCCAAATTTTGGAGGGCTGCTTTGAAAGAAATAAATGTCAAAACATTAATTATGGGTTGTACAGATACTGTATTCCTTATCTGTAAAATGGGACAAAGGAGCATGCTTTCCTTCACAAGGAAATCCTTCTCATGAGCAGGGTAAGGCTACGAGACAGAAGATTCCTGTAGAAGGATAAAATAGTACACACTTTGTGGTTCAGATTCTTAACTGGTGTACATCGGTATAAGCATGGTGCTAATAAAGCCAAGGTTATGGGTTTAATCCCTGTATGGGCCATTCACTTAAGGTTTGGACGTGGTGATCCTCGTGGGTCCCTTCTTACTCAAAATATTCTGTGAACTCTGTGAGCTTAAATGGAATCAATGAAACTATAGCGGTTTATATAAAAGGAAAACATATGTATATGGTCTTGTTTATTTGTTTATGCATTTAGCAGAGATTCAGGCAGATCTAACTGTAGTATCATTACATAGTGCAGGCTGGTTTCAGAGGCCTAGGAACTTTATTTACTTGAGCTCAGGTGAAAAACGCACTATTTAGTGCTCAGTATTCTTTAGACTAGTAACAGTATCAAGCCACAAGAAATCTGCTAAGACTCAGTTTACTTTCATATCTGTGTAATTAATTTTCATACTTTCACTAAAACTGAAATTTGTGGTAGTGTATGCAAACTATTAAATAGCATTAAGTAGAGCAGAAGCCAAGTCAAAAGAGAAAAATACTTCACCAGCCTTCTTAACTTTTTATGTACTTTTGATTGCAATTAATTTTGTAAATACTAGAAATACTTTGTATACACTCTGTACCATGAAATTAAGCAAATCAATCTTTAACAGGTGTTATATTTTTAAAGTAGCAATACAATCATGTAAGGGATCTATGAAGAATTGCTAGAGTATGCCTAATTTGATTTTAAAATATTTTTAATATGATAGTAAGTTTTAACTGAGAATAAAAATATATAGCTTGAAAATATAACCAGACAATCCGTCATGATGGTTAATTATCTTCAAAGCCAATTATGCATTTGAGTTTGTCTATCCTGAATTTTCAGCTATTGAACCCTACTACAGATTATATATTATTTTCTTCATGCGGCTACTTGATCAAATGACTTATGAACCTTCTCATCACAAACAAAATGGATTCATCTCCTTAACTCCCTTAAGTAACAAAATATTTTTCTTCTCTTTTCCACTCTTTTGTTGGTTACCAGTTCCTTGTCAACTACAGCATCACCCACCTACACATCCCAGCTGCCACTCTCTCATTTTCCATCCAAAACAGCAGAATACATCACCTGTTATCAATGCTGCCACTCATTCTCAAGAAACAATCAAGAAATAGGTACTTAGCCAAGACTCCCGTCACCTATCCATGTTTGCAAGATTGAAGAATTCTAGTTCTGGTCTATTTCTTGATCCTCATCAGCATAAAACATAACATGGCTCTGGAGAAACTTCTGACCTTCCACTAGAAGCAGATAGTCACACAATCTGAATGGAACAAGTTTGTAGTTTTGCCTAGGCAGCTGGTGAAAAACTGATTTCCTAGTGCTGCAGCCAGAAGAAATCCATTTTCCTGGCCCTCAGAGCTACAGACAAGTCTTTACCTCTGACTTCCCATGTTCTCTGCATCTCTGGTGTTCTGTGGAAAATTCTGTCACTTTTTTGTCCAGCCATTTTATAGCCTGCTTGTTCCTGCCATATAATTTGTCATGCTAAAAGCTATAGCACACTTAGACCTATTGACTGATTCTTCTTTGCTGCCATTTAATCCCCTTTGCTAGCCTATACCTCCTTTCTGCCAATGGATTGGCTGCTCCACTGCTGCCACTTGTGTAATTGAGGTTGTTATTTTATTTATCTATGCTGAAGTATGCTGTGGATTAATTATTTCTTAGTATTAGTTCTTAACTTTGACTTATTTATTGCTTCAAAGGACCTAACTCTTCTCATGTTGCCTGATTTTCTTGTCTTGTGCTCCTTTTCCCTCCTGCTTTCCCCTGCCCTTTCATTTCTTAACTTCCCCTTATCTTAGCACAGAATTTCAAGCCCTAAATCACAAAGTGGAATGTAATAAGCATGAGTGGCTATGCTGTTATAACTTACAAAAGAAAATGAAAAAGGGTCAGGGAAAATGCCCCCATTAATCTCTCCTCTTATAAAGCCACTTTTTATAAAGCCACTTTTGCCCCTGCAGGACAGAGAGCAAAAGCTGCCAACTTCCAACATCACCCCAACCTACCCATTGGCAAAGAAAATATGAAGTGGAAGATAAAATGGAATACCTTATAGAAATCTTCTAGATATGACATATTCATGTTTGTTTGTTTGTTTGATTTTCCCTGCTCACAAACCGTATCTTCTTTTAAAATTTTCTCCTTTTTACCACTGGGGTTTTGTTCTATCTAAACACAGCACACGGTATACCAGGGACGACATCGGTTTTCATTCGCAGTTCTGCTTAGTAATGGCAGGTGAAAGAAAAGACTCTGTTCCAGTTTGTATATCTGACAGCATCATTTAGAGCTATTGTGTGCTTGACTGGTTATTGCTTCAGCCTCTCCACCTGACTGTAACTGCAGTGGTTTTTGGCCCTCCTACTCCTGCCATAGTACTGCCAGGTAAATTTTTGAGGGGAACTGGCCTGAGACAGCTGTAAGCTAAGGAGGTATGGAAGCAGAGGCAGACTGACTGCATTTGGGACCTTGTGGCACAGTTCATGATCAAGAAGAGGGTCTACCACTCTATGGAACTGCCACCAAGATTTTTCTTCATGAGTTCAATTGAGGTGAAAGAATTTTTAACTGGAACGGGTCCAGCAGTGTTTTAGGCCACATATCTTAAATCCTTCCCTATCTTCTGGTATATGCTATCTCTGAAACTCAATAGATACCTTCTGGTCATCCACCAGAGCACAAAACCATTTTGGAAATAAAGAAGGTTTGAGCTATTTTACATTTTGGGAATGCAGTGGCCATATTTTGGTCGTGTGTTGAGGAAGTTTTATGAAGCCCCTCTGAAGTTAATCAACTCCCACTGCTTTAATCCAAATAATTCATCTACCTTATATTGTATTTTCTGCATTTCTGTGACCCCTCACTTATCATCAGCTCCTTTCTCCAGAGTGAAAGAGTGACAAGATGACTCATGGCACCATACTTAATTTGAAAGCTTTAGCAAAAAGAATCCTCTAAAGAAAAAGCTGCAGGGAATACTCTAATTTACACTATTTGTGCAACCTTCAGTGGAAGTGTGAGAGGAAGACTGAAAGGAAAATAAAAGTTATGAAAACTGAAACGTGTGAGGTAGGGGTGAAGGAAAGTTTTGGAAGCAGTGGGTATCTGAATGCTGTTTCATACTAATCTAGATTTGGTGTGTTGTTAACCAGCAACCTGCCATTTTTTTATTTTTTATTTTCATTTGGATGTATTTCTCAAACCATGAAACAACAGGGCAAACCATTATTATTTTAGTGTTGAATGCAAATTAAGGTTATTTGCTTTATTACCTTTTGCAATGCAATATTTCATAAAAATAAGTTTTCTTCAGTTCTTTCTAACATAGGCACGGATCTTCATATATAGCCTATAGTGTACAAATGCATGTATACATAAATAAATATGTTTGCATAGGCAGGGATTTTCCTGTACTGATACAATCGTTAAGCAAAATTCAACTTTTATACAACTTGTCTCTCCGTATTATCCTAGTATGTTTAGATTAAGCAAGTTTGCAGCTTTCTAATTGTCATGATTTAACCCTAGCTGCCAACTAAGCAAAACTGGCACACTAAGAAAGGGTCAGACACTCTCCCATCCCACCCTGCACAGCTCGTACATCTGGGATATGATTTTGGAAGTGCTAAGAAGACAAAAGATCACTTCCTGACATGTGTCCTACTCCAGATGAACATGTCAGCACAGTCTTTTGCATTGCTTACCTGGTGTTAGTGCTCTGTAAAGGGATCCTTTCCCCACAGGACTGTCTCTTGCTGAGGTTATTGGAAATTGTCAAATTATATGACAGCCTTTTACAAATCCCAAAGCTGTCTGGACAGTGTTCAAAGAGCAATGCCCTTTTTAAGCCAATGTGAATCACAGAGCATCTACTGTGGATGTCTTACTCAGTGGTTAATCATTATATGTTGAGTGGGGAAGGAGTCTCTAGGTATTATCAGGATGGAAATTCCCCCTCTCCTATCTTCTTAGAAGAAAATGATTAGCTGAAGGTAAACCCTCATGGACTCCATTCTTTCAAAAGACTCCATACAAATCACAAGTCATCATGGCTGTGCTGAAACCCCAAAAACTTCAAGTTTTCTTGAAGGCCCTGAACTCTCAAGTCATAAAAATGACATCAGTCTGATTGCCTGCTTGCTTTTCCTGTGTTTTGTTTCTGACTTAAGAGCAGTAGCTATTTTCAGAGCGATTGGTGATATCATCTCTTAAAAGTTGGAAAAGACTCACATAAATGATGTTGCAAAGGTTTGATATTTTCTCAGGGATAGTCCTTCACCCTTTCATTCTGAATTTCTTTTAACGAGGCTGTTGTTCTCACTGATGTAATCCTTAGTTTCAGTTATACCTGCTGCAAAGCAGATAGCAGATGTTCTGCATCCTCCACATCTCAGAAAAGGGTTTACATTGGTAGCAACTGCATTAGTTTTAGATCTCATAAAAACATGCATATGGGTGCAGTATGCCAGTATTTTTGGCACTGGTAAGCAAAAAGTTGAACTATGAACAAGTTGCTGCAGTGATATCAGCAGATCCAGTGATTAATTGTGTACAAACTGGAAGTTTGTGCACACTTCTGGAGATTTGCAGCAATCTCCAGGTTTACCATTGCTTTTCATAGGTATACTGGACTTGTAGCTGAAAAGTAAACAGAGTTCAAAAAACTGTAAAATATACAATGTGAGCAAATAGAAGAACATCATTAAGTGACTGGATATGTATTTACACAATGTAGAATACTGGTTTCAAAGAAAGTTTTCCAGCCTATTGGATGAATAAAATGCATTTCTTAAAGCATTCCAATAATACTTTCATAGTATTAAGGGGGAAATAGGCTAATTACTATTAAAGACGTTTAAATGAGTTTCTTACGTATGTTTACCTGGTAGACTCATGCTGCTTGATATGAATTTTCAGCAATTACTACCTAACCTCTTAAATAATCCCCTCCTTCATTCTAATGGAAAAGAAATAGGCTGAAAAGTCAGAAGCAAGGCTTTACCTTAATTTCATTTGCTTGCTTATTAAGATAACTCACACTTAAAAAACCCAAATGCGACAAAACCAAAGGGAAATAATATAAATTATAATAATATAAATTAATATAAATTCAGTAAACCAAATCTCTGAGATCAGAGATCACAAATATTTATGAAATATGTTTCTGATGGACAAAGATATTACGAAGTTCATGGCCACTAGGTACAGCTTGGCTGGCACAAAAACTTTTGACATGGTCATTCCAAAATGTGCTGAATAGCTTGTTTTCCTTGGTGGAAATTAGCATGAAAGAGGAAGAGTAGATTTTATTCAGAATGATGTGTATTAACTCTAGTAGTACCTTGAACAAGTGATATAGACATTCAGAACAAAATCCTTGACAACTCGACACTTGGGATAATTCTTCTCTTCCAGAGGTTTTCTTTTCTCTGTTACTACAGTACTGCTCCCCTCTAGTTCAACACATTGATGAATGTAGGGTCAATTCATTGTCAGATGAAGTTGTTCAGGGTTTTATGCTGTCAGAACGTGAAAACTTCCAAGGATATCACTGCAGCAATTTGTTCATAGTTCAACTTTTTCTTACCAGTGCCAAAAATACTGGCATACTGCACCCATATGCACGTACTCTTGGCAACCTATTTAATCTCAACTGCATTTTTTGGAAGAAAGTTTTTCCCTTTATTATGAGAATCACTCTTCTTTCAGTTTATGCTTTACTGTGAAGAGGTTGGTTCTGTCTTCTCAACATCCTCCATGCAGGTATTAGAGCACCCTGAGACCACCTTTTTCTCCAGGCTGAACAAGACCTGGTCCCTCAACCTCTCTTTCCAGGACAAGGGGTCCAGTCCCCAATCACATTGGTCCCCTCTGCAGACTCAGTCCTCTCCATCCCTAGGGTGTATAGGGGTGGAATTAGGAAGGCTAAGGCATGGATTGAATGGGATTTGACAAGGGATGTGAGGAATAACAAGAAGATTCTATAAATACATAGGTAAGACAAGAAAGCCCAAGAAGAGTGTACCCCCCCGATAAATGAGAAGGAGAACTGGAGACAACAGATATGGAGAAGGCTGAGGTACTCAACGAGTTCTTCTCCTCAGTCTTCACTGGCAGTCAGCCCTCCTATGTCTCTCAAGTCCCTGAACTTCTAGGTGAAGGCTGGGGAGGGAAGTACCTCCCACTGTAAGTGAAAAGCAGGTTTGAGACCACCTGATGAAGATGAATAACCACAAGTCTATGGGGTCTGATGAGATCCATCCTGATATCTTCTGGGAATTGGCTGATATAGTTGTCAAGCCATTCTCCATGATATTCGAAAAGTCAGGGTGGTAGTGTGAAGCCTGTGGTGACTGGAAAAAGAGAACTATCACTCTTATTTTAAAAAGTGTAGAAAAAAAGACCCAGGGAACTACAAACTGGGGAGCCTCACCTCTGTGCCTGAGAGGCTAGCAATGAGTGGTGTCCCTCAGGGCTCATCTTGGGACTGATACTTTTTAATATATTTATCAATAACATAGACAATGAGATTAAGTGCACCCTCAGCAAGTTTGTAGATAACAAGAAGCTGAGTGGTGTGATCGACACAAAAGGATGTGATGCCAGTCAGGGGCACCTGAACAAAACTTGAGATGTGGGCAAACAATAACCTAAGGAGGTACAAGTGCAAGGTGCTGCACCTGGGCCAAGGCAATCCCAGACATGAGTACAGACTGGGAGAAGAAGTCATAGAGTGTAGCCCTGAGGAGAAGGACTTGGAATTTCTGGTGGACATGAGCCAACAATGTATGTTCACAGCCCAGAAAGCCAACAATATCCTGGGCTGCATCAAAAGCGGTGTGGCCAGTAGGTTGAGAGAGGTGATCGTCCTCCTCTACTCTGCTTTCTTGAGATCCCACCTGGAGTACTGCATCCAGCTCTGGGATCCTCAGTGCTAAAAAGACTTGGACCTGGTGAAGCAGGTCCGGAGGAAGACCACAAAGATGATCAGAGGACTGGAGCACCTGTCCTATGAAGAGAGGCTGAGATAGCTGGAGTTGTTCTCCCTGGAGAAGTCTCCTGGGGAGACCTCAGTGCAAACTTTAGATACTTAGAGGGTGCTTGTGAAATAGAGGGAATAGTGACAGGACAAGGGCAAATGGTTTTAAACAAAAAGAAGAGAGATTTAGGTTAGATGTTTGGAATAAATTCTTTACTGTGAGGGTGGATGCCCCATCCTTGGCAGTGTGCATCACTGGATGTGGCCCTGAATAATCTGATTTAGTGTACGGCATCCCTGCTTACAGCAGCAGGGCTTGGAACTAGATGATATCTAGTCTGTGATTCTGTGAGTCACCATTCTGTGATTCTATGATTTGATGATTCTATCATTCTTCAATGTCTTTACTGTGTGGAGTAGGCTAAAACTGGACAAAGTAGTTTTATAGTGTTCTAAAGAGTGGAATGTAAATAGGAATAAACAATTCTCTTGATTTCTTGAATGTGTTCTCCTCTTATTCCTACAGGTCAGGATGCAGTTGGCCCTTGCTGTTGCAGGTACAGAGTGATGACTCCTACTCAGCTTGTTGGCCACTACAACCTCCATGAACTTTTCAGCAGAATTACCTGAAACCAATACATTCCCAGCCTGTAACACTGCAAGAGGCTCTATTTCCCATGTACAGGACTTTACATTTTCTTTGCTGAATTTGATAAGGCTCCTGTTGGCCCCATTCTTTCAGCAGGTATGGGTCCCTCCACCCTCAACGGTATCAACTGTTCGCCCCCCTTCTTGGTGTCACCTGCAAACTTGAAGAAAGGGCACTTCATCACCTCCTTCAGGTTATTGTTAGAGGCACTACAAGACAGATACATATGCAACATTTGTGTTTCAAGAATGCAGTCGATTCATTGGGTCTTTCTGGTTCTGACACTCACAAAGTCTCTCCCCCAACTGTTCTTAACTGACTGGCTGAAGTGATTTGAACTAAAGGTAAATTGATGGGCTGTCTTTTATTTTACTGAAAATGTTGCCTGTATGAAGACCAAAAGATTTTGTCATTCATAATACTGGGCAGTCTTTCAACAAAGGGATTTCAAGAAAATCTTTGGTTCAGCAAATGCACAAAAGTGAGTCTTTCGATTTCATAGCTAGCAGGGTGGCACTGGCAGGGTGAACTTGGCATATAATTATCATTAATATATGAATTATATTAAAACTGAAATAAAAGGTCTTTGTGAGGAAATATGTGCTCTAAAATGTTAGTGCTATATTCTACAGATTGTCATTATTTTGAAGCCCTAAAATAATGTTTCCAGAAGTAAACACAGGCTATTCAGATGCCAAATTCTTTTGCTTTTGTAAGTGTCCCTTTGAATGCATTGAATCCTGAATTTAGCACTTGGCATCTAATTAACTTGTTATCAGGGAGGAAGTCACAGAGGAATGCAATTCCCCATTCTTATAAGTACCAGAATCTGTTTTTAAAACTGTGGAGGCAGAGAACTAATAATAACAGCTTTCTTGGCTTAAATACTATTTCCCTTTCAGCTCCACACCATACCTTAAAGAAACTCTCCCCCAGCTCATGGAAAAAAAAGGCAACAAAAACCACACTCCAAAACCCCTCCTTAACAAGATATAACCCTCAGGATTTTTTTCCCGTTAGTAAAGTAAGTCACATTATTTTTTTATTCTGCTTTGAGAAACCTCATTCGCAGTACATTTTTAAGTTAATGGAGATAATATTCTGGGGAAGATGAACCAAAGAATTTGCATATTTTGTATAACTAGACTTCCAAGAGACCAATTAATTTTAACTGGAATGATGGAGGGACAGTTCTGTTATTCACCTTTTCAAAGTGCAGAACAGGCCTGGCTTTTACTGAGTAGGCTCATAAAATTTACATCACCATGTAATTAAATGTTTGTAGCAATAATTGACCTCAGGAGTAAGTAATTTGGTAATAAATAGATTCCACTCTTTCTAAATCCTATTTCAGTGACTCTGAGATGCTATTCATAGCCTTGTAGCTTTGTCACAAATTTCATTACCAATTTGCTTAAATGCATATTGCATTGTAGAACTGACAGTAAATCAGAATGAAGTTTAACAATAGAGATTTCAGAGCATGGGCCAAAACAGAAAATAATATACATTTCTCTGAAACTTTTTCTTTCAGGGGTAGATCAGAATTGAGAAAGGAAAAAAAAAAAAGCCAAACAGAAAAAACAACTCAAAATCTGATTTATTTAGTGTCCTCATGTTTTTCTGTTTTTGTTACTTGCTTAGATAATTGCTTAAAGAGTTTAGTGCATGTCTCAATTTGAGTTCAATAAGGTTTCAAGTAAAAATTCAGGACCTTTTTATTAGTTTTGATTAAATACAGTGATAACCTCAAGAAACCAAAATGGACATACATTTTGTGTCCTCCCTCCTCCAAACTATCGATTTATTACTCTGCTTTTGTTTAAAACCTTTGAGCTAAGTTCAGAGGTGACACTTAAAATGTGTAATTTAGAGTCCTTTATGCCCAGTTAGACACCTTAAGGCCTACTTACATTCACTTACTAGAGTATAAGTCAGTGAAATGGAGTGTAAACTGATGTGATTTACATGTGGAGGAGCTGGCAGAGTGAGAAGGTATTACCTATAGAAGGGAATAGACTTTGTATGAGCATTTTCTAATTTTCAGCTGGTCTTCTTGCTACTCCTCTGTACCCCTGAGTAAAGACTTTTGCATTTGACTGCTTAAGCTGCTGTGCATTCAGGAGACTTTCTGGGCCAAAGGCACTGATGAAACATAAGAAGTGTGATAAAAGTTGTGTACTGAGAGGTGAGTACAGGGTTTATAAATAAGTAACTAAAGACTCTGGTTCACATTCCTCTTTGTAGTTAGCTACAAACCCAGGAATTTTGTAGTTGCTTGTAATGACTGAAGATTTCTCATCTATGGTGTTTGCTCTTCTTTCTATTGGTAAGATTTTTACATCCAGCGCATGCTGCATGTTGCGCCCCAATGCCTTGTTTGACAAGCTGGCAGGTAAGAGGAAAGCTCCACCATGCTTTCTGTGGGATAAGAACATGCACCTGGCAGCTACCAGGTTGCTGTAATTTCACACTCTTACCCTGCGGTAAGTTGCTCTTTTGCCAAGTGAGCTATGTAAAACCTTGCCAGCTCCCAGAATTGTACCACTTGAAACATGTCTGTTGAAACACTACCAGTACAGAGGCAATTCCTGCAGGATAAAGAACCATAAATCTACTAATCTCAGTTTCTATTGCCTTATAAAACTCTCTTGATAATACAAAAAATAATTAAAGAAAAATACTGACCAAAATACATACCCTAAGATCATGGTTATAACATAAGCAAAACTCAAGTTTAAAACAAATCGGAAGCATAAGGAACATATACAGGGAGTTAAGGAAGAGGAGTAATGGAGATATAAGCTATCCTAGTTAAGACCCTGGGAAGCCTCTAGAGTGAGCTCCTCTGGTAAGTTTTGTGACATATGTCAGATAAAGCGTGAAAAAAACAGAACAAACAAAAATCTATTCAGCTTTTGCTATGCTGGCAAAAACAGATACGATTATTCTGGCCAAGAAATATTCCAGCAAGAGTCATTTATGTTGCTAAAAGAACTAACATTGGCTTTTCTTTTTTTCCTTCTTTCATTTTTTCTTTATACTTTTTTATTTTTTCTTTTTCCATTTTTTTTATTCCACATTTTGATAAAAAGCCTTTATCAATTCATTGTAGTGATGTACTTATATATTATATATACTTATATATTTTATTACACAAGATGATAAAGGTATTCATATAAGATTTTGCTAAGTATACTAGTATGATATACAGGTACAGTTAAATTTTATATGCAGGAAGAGTTATGTGAACTATAATTTTATGTAAAATGTGGGGTTTTTTAATTAATTTTTATTTTTCCCACAGCTAAACTGTAAATAGGTAGCTAACCACAATAAGAAAACATACTCTGGAATTAAATTGCTGTGTCAGTTTGCATTCAGATCCCTATTTTGCAGTGCAGCCAAAAGCTTTTTTGGTGCAGGACTGAATACAACTAATGCTTTCTGAAACTGTAGTCAAGACAAAGCAAGTGGCTTTTTGTTACGTATTAGGATGATCATATGTTTCAATATCAACGTACTTCCTATACAACTAACTTCATCTTGATTAGAATTTTGAAGGTGCTTTCATCTTTTTTTCATTTGTTTCTAAATGAAATCTTATAATCACCCTTGAATTTGTGCATACACATTTCCCTGATAGTAATATTTGTTTTAAAATTATGTAAGTTAGTGTCACCACCTCATCTATGAAGTCCTTCCTTCAATAATAAAGACATGAAGCCATCAAAAAATTTACCTAATTGATGTTCACAGTTATGGTCCATTTTCATCTCATTGTTAAACTGTGCCCCACAGATAAACAAATATTGACCTTGCAAATAAAAAATATTTCATCCTACGTGGTTCTATTTCAAAATAGTAAGCATTATATTTTAAAACAAAAATGTTTTAAAAGCAGAAATAAAATTGAGACTAAATACAGCACTAATCTGCGATTAAAAATAAAAAGAGGAGTTTGGGACATCCTGTAACTTAAGAGAAAATAGGCGTTTATTATGTTGCTCTTTCTTAAAAAAGAAATATGAAATACAAGGAACTAAATCTAGAAGAAAGAGAAAATATGCAAGCTAGCTTACATAGAATATCCCCAAAGAGGATAACGAATATGAGGTCACTTGGACTAACTGTTGATGTTCATGTGAACAAATCTTTATTTTAAGGGAAACTGACTCAGCAAAAAAATCCCCAAATTATAGCAAATGTCAGTGAAACAATTTTCTATGAACCAACAAGGCATTAGAAAGAGTTTGTATGTGTAGATGCAGCTAAAGGAACCAGTACTCTATCTCTGCAGGGGCTCTTTCACTGGCTGTGATCAGCAGGACCTCTTGGGACAGGGTGAGACTGGGGCAGCCGCAGGGTAGCCCTGGCTGACCTGGAACTCATCATAGCACAGTCAAATACATGGAAGTGTTGATTTACCAGGGCCACTGTGACATTTCAAAAGTGTGGCTGTGCTTTTGGAATTAACTAAAGGGAATATAATTATCCATGATATTTATGTGTCTCCAGTTACTGTACTATTTTGGTGTCAGCTGTAGAGCTAGGATAATGGCAGTAGCCCAAGGAGATACTTCTCTTGTCATGGTTCTGCTGAGTATACAAGAAGCTTTTATGCTTCTTTGTTTTTCTGCACTTTTGCTTTTTACAGGATATTTGGGGATACCACTTTGTGCCTCTAAGATTCACAATTAACATGAAAAAAGACAGAAAATAAATCAAATTGATGGATTTTTTTGGCTACAGTCACTGAAGATATAGATCCACCTTGGCACAGACTAAGATAGGAGCTCAGGAAGTAGATTGATACTATAAACTCTTGTAAGAGGAAGCCTTAAAAATACTTCATAAAGAATTTATTGCCTAGATTTAGTAATCCTTTTTCTTATTCCTGTTTCATCTAATCAATTTTCTTGGGAAATTTTGACTAAAATTATATCTGAATTGTAGGATGAGGATGATCAGAATTGTAGTCTGTCTGTTTGATAGACTTTAAGCAGTTAAATTTGAAGATACCAGAATTTACCAAATAAAATTTTAAGCTATTTGTGACCACCTTCATCTCTCCACACTTTAAGTAAACATCTTCAACATTTTTTCATTGAATTCATCACCAGTGGTATCAGGCATGGGAAGAAATGTAAATGTGCATAACTGCCTTTAAGCTGTTAGCATTACTGTGTAATTTAAAGAAAACAAGGTTTTGAATGCATTAACTAATTTTCTGCTTTGTAGAAGCCTTAATAGCCTTTGCATGGGTAAATTAGGCTTTTTCTTAAAACATTACCCTTATATTTAAGCAGTTTCTATATATGTGTAAAAAGTGCAACATTAGCCAAATCCATCTGCATGTTTAAGCTACGGTTCTTTTTTATAATGGCAATGCATAGCTATTTGTAGTTGTTTATTGTGTAGCTGATAATTGACTATGATCCTGAATTGCTTGGGAACAGTTTTTAAAAAGCAGATACATTTCCAGGATATTTTCAAAGGTACCTCACCTTTCTAAGAGACTTCTACACCTTTAGGTTTTGAAATATTCTATAAAATCTGATACCTGAGGTTTATACATAATTGTATAAACATAGGTTGACATAATCCCAAGCATTTGTTCTTGTTCTTCTGCTTTAAAGGGCAGACTGTTGTGCAAAGTTTTTGTTTATGGGATGCATATTTCTGGAGTGAAGAAAAATACAGCTTCAATAGGTACAAAGCCACACTAAAGTCAAGGACCCACATTCTCTTATGATTGAACTACTGTGTCTTCACTGAAGTAGAAGGAGGTGTTCCAGATTGTCAGAGTGTGAAATGAGAACAGAATCCTTCCCTAACATGAATCGGTGTGAATTTTCACACCATACATATGTCTAAAATCCAAAGAAATTCGTATCTATATTTGGCTTTGAAAGCATATGAAATTTGAGTGAGCAGTTTTCTCAACCAAGAAGAATTAAAAATAGCAGATAAAGGTATCTAATGCAGAGCAAAATCAAATAAAAATGGCATATGAATCAGTGAACAACTCATGCTATGACCTCTTTGATTGATTCATGAATAGTTTATGTCCTCTCGATCTTTATATTAAGTACAGTTATTCCTGATTTTATGTTGCTACCTGCATTTAAAACAGCACATTCCCTGGTTACTGACAGGTCTTGCTTGGGTCAAGTACTTTGCTACTTTTTTCATCAAATAAATTCACATTTGATACTATAGAATGCGAAAAGGTAATCCACGGCAGCAGTATTAATGTTACACCTCACCACCTGTACTTTGGCTTCATCTGTAAAGGTCACTATTCGTATTATTAAAAGAGAAGTATATTGAAGTAATGACTTAGGAAATACCTAGACCAGAGTCACAGCAAGCCAGGAAGAGAGAAGTCTTTCTAAGGTCTAGTCTAATTGAATGGAAGTTATCAACTCTCCCACACAAAGAAAAAGCTCATGAACACTTCTTGGAGTAGAAATTGAGATCCTTAATAGAAAGCAGGAGGAGTCTGCATTTCAAAGGAAGAGAAGTAGTCAATGAGTCTGTCGTATCCTGAGTTTCCTCCTCTCCATCTTTTTCCCTGTCTAAGATTGTGATGGCTGTATTTTGGGTTTGGACCCATGTCTCTTATGATCTTGCTGAAACTTCCTTTTTTTATCTGATCTCTCAAACAACAAAGGAAGACCGTGCACTACTAAGAAGAGCGTGATTCTCTCCAGCTCCCTTTCCTTTATGCCTGTAATATCTTCTTGAAAGATATGACATGGTTCTTAGGAGAGATGCATTTTCTATATGCATTAGCAAATCCCATTAAAAACTCCATGGAGTATTTTTCACTTAGGCACGGATGAGAACAATTTTTCCTTGTTTGGAGAGCTCCATATTTATTGTTTTATTAAACAGAATGAAAAGAAACAATCAAGATTGATCAAAGCACTTTCAACACACGATCTAGGCATGTATGGAACTACAAGCAAATCTCTCCATATGTCAGTCACTGACTCCCTATTGGGGCACAGGTTTCACAGCAGCACAGACTAGTGGCCTCTGGATGTCCTTTCTATCCCAAATCACTGCACAATTCTGAGATCGTATTTTGGTTTTCTTTGTTCTGGGTTATGGGGCTTAAGTCTGAAGTTTGGAACTCACTGTTTCTACAGTAAAAAAGTCAAATTGTAGTCTTAACAATAACTTCCTTAAACGAATCTAGTAACTTGCATCCTCAGGAATCACTGAGTTAGTCAGTAAAAAGAATAGGTGACACCAATCTACAAAAGATAAAGAAAGTGCATTATATTTTGCTGTTAAAACTCATCTCTTTATCCTTGGAATTCCCTGTAAAGACAATTAGTGGGCTAGACAAGTAAATCAGATCTTAAGCCATGGTTGAGAACCTCAGAAATCAGAGAGTACAGCCTGCCTGTTGATGTAGCCTGGTATCCCACCCTGATAGCATTGCATGGAAACCATCCGTTCAGCATGCTCTCACTGTTTTCAGGGTGTATCCTGGACATCCAGGTGAAGAGGTAACAAGTGCTTTCCCTCTTTCCCTCCTTGACTATTCAGATAAACTTAAATAGGGTAAAGTGAATACCAGTGGTGGCATCTTTCATTGTTTGCCTACTTTGGAAAATCATTAGTTCAGATTTTGGCTTGACTTGGATTTGAACTCTGATTATTGCCTATTGGTATGTTACAAGCTGCCCCAGAAAGATGACAGGATAAGCACAAAACTCTCCTATCAAGGACAAAACCAGATGACAGCTAGCACAAAGCATATGCTGTGGCAGGAACAGCCACAGCTGCTTCAGGAGCCCTGAAAGCTCTCTCTCTTTGGGGTGGAGCTAATGAGGATTAACTTGGAGAGGGAAGAAAGAGAAACTAAAGAAATACTAAACTGTTGCAGCAATGATTTTCCCAGTTATGTTTTATAGACTTAACTACATTAATCATTTCACTAGTGTTTGCATCTGTGAAAAATGGAGAAATAATACATGAGTTTTAGGAAGAAGTTAGAAAATATATTTACAAATTTATTCATTAGAATTATTCCACGAAGAACTTGTAACTGAATTTTTAAGGCTTGACACATTTATAAAACTACTGAAAGGTTAATCTCTCTGCTCAGTGTATTTCTGATGTTGTTATTTCTGCCTTCTTAGTACACTATTTTTATAATCTGCTTAGATAAACTGTGGCTATGAATGCAAATTTTTATTTTGCTGGTTTGTCTTTGAGCAATGCTTAACATCACTATACGTGTTAATTACAAACAGAGCAACATCGGTTTCTGTGTATAGGGACAATTAAATAGGGGATCAGTTGTAAGGGACATAAACCACAGATAGATGGAAATAGTGATTCTAGTCATTGTTCCCTTCACAGGCAATGGCTGTGCTCTCACGTCTCGTTCTTGTGACAGTGAGTAAGTACTGCAAAAATGAAATAAGCTCTGTATTTCTGTAGCAAAAGCTGTATGTCAAACTGCTCTGAATGTCTGATCCCATAGAGATAATCCTCTTCCTAACATTGCTGAACTCCTAAGTTATAAGTAAAATCCAAAGAGTCACCTCTGCACTGTCTTCTTCTCAAGAGAAAACTTTCTATTTTATGCCCGTGAGTAAACAGATAGGATCTGAATATTACTTTTAACAAAGCTTAGGAATCAGTCACTCTGCTTATCTACATATCTCTGACTGTATCCTGAAGTGCAAAAGAGAAGAAAATTGCTTAAGCACCTTGGAGGATATTGCTATTAGACACTAATGTTGCTCCTTTTGGCACATGGCATGGATAAAGAGAGATAAACAGCAAACATTAACTTGTCAAGGACCTCAGCAGAGCGAGTTACTTATATACAATGCATTCATATAAATCATTTCACTTCCTTGCTTCTGCCTTCCTATTAAATAGCTCTGGTCACTCTTATCTCCCAGAAAGGGTCTCCTAGGGATCCCCCTCATGGACTATGCTACCATGCATTCAACATTAGCTCAGCTATTTAGTAACTAATAATATTGTAATTTCATAATTGTGATTAAAAAATGGGGTAAGTTATGGCTCACAAAAAGTACAGCAGAGAAACTTTTTACAGTTACTTTAAAGATATGACTTCTGAAAGTTTCCTGCTTTTTCACTGCTGTTCTATCTTTACATAGTCATAGATTTCCTAGGAAAATACCTGTTGCTCAGAGAGAGGATCATGTGATCTCCTGCTGCAAATATCATTTTTCCTCTAAGCCAAGGAATTTTGACAAACTTACAATTCAGGTAAGTTTATATTCAGGGCAGTTGCTTCACTGGACAGCTGGTTGTGTGCACTTGTCTCAAGTCACTGTTCTCTTTAATTTACCTTCAAATTCTCTCCCTTGTAATAACTCATTTATGGACTAGTGTACAAAATCTGTAAGGTTTCACCACTAGTGGCCCTAATTCTTAAGTAAATATGATCAGAAATAAGGATTAACTTGCCTGAAATGAACTGCAGCACAAAACTTGTGAGACAGAAAGATAAGGTTATAGACACTTTATGGCATAGTCTGGTGGATTGTTGACTTTGATGACAGCAAAGGCAAGATTAGTGGTTTCATACATTCTGAAGTAAAAATTATCTTAGTATATATAATCTTCACACAACCTTTAGGAAATGTATGTTCACTTATCTCACTCATTTTTATTTTGCTCTCTTTTCTGTGAACTTTGTTGCAAATTTGAGTAAAATATGTATCAGGAGTTTTAAAATCAAGACTGGGGGAGCAGAACTCCTGCTAAGTGCTAAATAGATGTGCCACTGGCAGAGGGTGTTTAATTCTTCAGTGGTCTGGGCCCATGAAATAGCAACAAGAAGTTCCAGTGGTGATTAATGAGAATTCATTACTGATTTTTTAGCTTGAATATCACGGCCATAAATACAGTCTTAGAACCTTAGTGACTCAGTAAATTAAGGTACCTCAGATTCCTTTTTATAGATTGGGTTTTGTTTGGCTGTTTTTTTTTTTTGTTTGTTTGTTTTTTTGTTGCATAGCCTTTCTAATGATCTGGGCATGTGATCTTCTGGGTACTGCATGTCCTTGTGTAAGCATGTGAAACAAGCTAGGTTAAACAGGAAACGTGAACCACTGCACTGGTGTTTTAGCCACCCTTGCTTCCTATTTCCAGCATCCAGACCTACAGCCTTCCTTGACAGAGTTATCAAGGTTCTCTTTTCTTAAGAAAATGCAATTTTACATATCAGATTTCCTTTAAGGATGAGGTTTCTACATAGCACCTTGCTTTTAACATAACTAGGACTCTGGATGTGCTTTCTTCTGTGCCTTTGATACTGGCATACTGGCTTCCCTGGCTGCCCTCTAATTTGTAGTGATTATGGTAAGCAGAGATTCAGGTCTGTTGTGCTGGAGATTTGCATGAGCGCTTCTTCATTCCATATGCAACACTTTGGTTTAACTTTTGATGGGAAAGTAGAACTCATAGTGTCCGATCTATTTATCCCTTTTTTGTTCCTTTTTTTGAGATAAAAGTGTCATATAGATCAATTGCAGACAAGGGAGTATGTGTGTTTGGTTACAGTGTCACTTTTGGTAAATCAAATAGAAAAATCTTTTGTAATCAGCTAGCCTTTAACTTAATAACACATTTGATAAATTGCTTGTATGCAGCAGGTTATCAAACCCAAACATTAAAGACTTGAGTTTGACACTGCAGGAATGAATCATACAGACACAAAAGGCCAAATTTACAATTCTTTATCTAGAGTAAAGAAAAAAAAATCCTATCAATTTCAAGACCTGCACTAATGACTGAATAAAGAATTTTAAATCTAAGGAAGGAAGTTAAAGATATGATTGAAGTATAGCTGTTCATTACAACAGCATTTCTAATTCCTTTATCAGGGAGTTTCAGCACTCTGTGGATCATGATTTGTATTTTATTGCATGGTACTGTTAAGAAAGACCTTCTTATATTTTTTTCCCTTCTTTTCCTAATTTATTCCCATTTCTTGTAACTTTTCAGCTTCCCACATATACAACCCCCATGCTGGATATGCCACACTCCAAAACATGTGAGTGAGAACAGGTTTGACAGTCTTTGGGGTGGTGAAAGGTCTGCTGAGAGCAAGCCTCCCCAGCATGCTCATAAGGTTAGTAGGGATACTGTCATATGGATGGCAGTGCCATCCATATATTCTTGTCAGCCAAAAGTGTAAAGTGATTGGAAGCCAACCTTTCCTCACAACAAAAGGAGGAAAGACTGAAGAAATCTTCTAGAGCTAGTGAGTTGAAAGATTACAATGCTTTCCAATTTATCAAACAAGTCTCCCTTCAAGGAACTTTGCAAACATACCTGCTTCTTGTTTCTGTCACTTTCATGCTATAAAGGGGCCTTACAGTGGCTGTAACTATAATTTATTTGACTTTTATAGTCTTTTATGATGCTGGAACAGTGTGCTGAGGCTTTAGGGCAAATACAAACTAAAAGCCAGCTTGTTCCATTAAGACCTTCATTGTCCTGTTTTAGAGATTCCAGTCTCAGAAAGATCATGAAGGTAAAACAACTTTGCTGGATAACTCTGACTCTGCAAGGGAAATATTTATCTCAGTCTCCCCAGTTACTCAAGCCCTCGGTTCAGCAGCTCTGTGTGTGTGTGTACACACATGTGTGTGGACACCTACCGGCTTCCCATACCTTCAGGTGGCCAGCAACTACAGAGACCCTCTCCAATAAGAGGATAGTAAAGCAGGTATATCTGGCCCATTCAGTAGAAAAAGGTGGTTGGATGCTGGCATGGTGGAAGGCACAGGCAAGCACTGTCCACCTCAAGGTCAGCACCTCAGCTGCTGGAATCTACCAGCAATTTCAGTTTATGCTATTATGTTAAAACAAAAATCAATTGGTCCCATTTCAATTTGCATTAAAATGTACTCTTTGCTTGTTGCAGAGGTAATAATCATAATAATTATTGGCAGATGAGCAAGATAAAGTGTAGTGACTATTTACTATAGTTTCTGTCCCTATCATATCACACCACTAAATTTGACTAAACATCCTGAAGCTGAAAGAAAACAATAGTATATCTCCCCTCCCTTTGCACATCCTCATAATAGCCAGGTAAAACATGATTTCCACAAGCTCCTTTTGATATAGGTAAAAGTAATTGCTGCCTATTTAAATCTGGTCGGTGAAAGACTCAAAGTTAAGTGACATTTTCTAGGTCAGAAAGAGAATCAGCATCTGTATTTTCAGTGGAGTGCCAGAGCTCTGACTTCTCTTTTATGCTCCCACAGCTAAATTTTATCTCATAGAGCTGAGCAGTGGTGATGAGTGTGCTGTGGAATTTGCTTTGCAAAACAAATATTTAACTTTCTACAGATCATTGAAGACCTGATAAAACTCTTGAGTGTCACCTAACCAATTTCCCTTTCTTTTTAATCACAAAATCTTTTTATCCTTTTCAGCTAAATGTGTGGTTCAAATAAAATTGGAAAGGCCATTTGTGGTTCTTTTCAAATATCATCCGTGTAAATAGGATTCACAAAGTCAGAGTGTTCAGAATGAGATTTAGAAGGGAAAAAAATCCCTTTAAAAGAACCAATTATTTCAAAAATTGTGATTAGTCAAGGGGGCTAATGCTTCATTCTTGTTTTCAGGTGTGGAGAGGCAGATGGCCAGGAAGAGGGGGTGGATGTGTGTGTCAGGGGGTGATGTGTGCAGCTTTGACAGCCTGGGTGATGCTCCCCCATGCACAGGCTTGTGGTGCAAATTCCATGGTGGGGAAGGGCAGACCAGGAGCAAAGCAAGCACTCCAGAGAGCAAGATAGTGAGACAGATAAATTTTTCCCAGTGAAGACGTGAGAATGCTGGCACGAGGTAATTCAACTAACTCCAGTCTCCAAAATGGGAGTTTGGAATGGACAAAAGGCATTTTTTTTATTGTTTATTGTTTACAGTAACTTCCTATGAGAACTGAAGACTTTCCTATGTTAGGCAAAAAAATTAAAGACATCACAGTTGCTGAAAAATATATCCAAATACAACATTGGTAGGAAAAGTTAGTCTGAAAATGCCAGTATGATTAAAGAATTCTGCATAGGACATTTTATGCAGTTGGTTTTCAACTGTTTTCGATAAATTAATTAAATATAGTACTTATATAATTTGTTGTTTATATTTCTTTAAATCACTGTTTATAGCAAGATTCTAATTTGAAAAATATTTTTTTTTTTTACTTCAAGATCTTATAGATTTAAATTTTAAATATTTCATGTCAAACTTTATTCCTCCTTATCTCTTCCCTAGAAATCAAAGGAGGTCTTTTACAAGTGTTTACATATTTAACCATGTCAAGTTCTGATATTAAAAAAAAAGAAATACTTAAATCAATTGACGCTTAGGAAGTATTAAGAAAGGGACTAAGTATGAAAAGGGAAACATCATTTAATTTCTGGTCTTCTTATCCTAAAATGGGATACAGTGAAAAAGACGAGGTACATTGAAAGGACAGAAAGCTGATTAAGGAAACAAATGACTTCTATATTAAGAACATACAAATAGATTAAAATTATACAAGGCAGAAAAGACATAAATAAAGGGGGAATTACAGAGACCTAAAGCAGAATTATTTGCCTGGGGAAGGCATGTTTATATGCAATGACTATTTCTCTAAATACAGGAAGCAATGGAAATCAAATTAAGTTTTCATATACTAGGTTAAACCAAACAACATGTTTTGGTTTGGTTTTTTCCTACATAAAAAGTATTAATCTGTGCAATTTGCTGTTAAAGTGTGTTGCTTATGCCAAAAATTTACATAAATTTAAAAACTCATTAAGCAGACTCAGAGAAGAATAATCTATGAAAGGTTAATAAACATAAGATACAACCTGTCACTCAGGAAGGCCTTGAACTTATAATCAGAGGAAGCTGTTAGATTGTACTAAGAAAGCAGGTCTTTAATAGATTTTCCTGTGTTTCTCTACAGACTGCTGTAGAGTCTGTAGATGACTCTACTCTTCTTGAATCTTCCTTGATCAGTACTGAAAGCAAGAAACAGGATTACATGTATCTTTTGTTCTACCAAACAAAGTTACTCTTTTTCTGGAATTCAAAAAATCTAAACAAACATCCAAAATTTAGCAAAACTAAATATTTTGGTTGTCAGAAAAATTTTGGCCATGTTGCTGTGAATTAAGGTTAAAAAGAAACAATAAAAAGGCAAACTACCTATTTACAAGACAGAAAATCTCATTTTCTTTACACACCTGTTCATATCTACTTGCAGTCATTGCAGGTAAGAACATAACTGCTGGTAAGGATACTTAAACATATAATTACACTAAAAATATAGTAGATAAAGTAGTAAAACAGGCAGAATCAGATAATACAACAGCAAGGGTTATTCTATATTGGATTATGTTTAAAATTTTATTATTATTTTTGGACCAGCTCCATTGAAAAGATTAAAGAATCCCTTCCTATTGTTTTTGTGATATTTTGTTATACTCTCCTTGCCTCAGTCAGTTTACTTAACTTTCACCACCTAGTCATCTAAAAGAACAATTTACAAGATGCATATTTAATAAAACAAAGAAAATGAATTTTTATTATCATAGAATCATAGAATCATAAAATCAACTGGGTTGGAAAAGACCTCTGAGACCATCAAGTCCAACCCTTGATCCAACAGTGCAGTGGTTACTAGACCATGGCACTAAGTGCCACATCCAATCTCATCATAAAAACCTCCAGGGACGGAGAATCCACCACCTCCCTGGGCAGACCATTCCAATGTCTGATTACTCCCTCTGTAAAAAATTTTTTACTAATATTCTCTCTTGGCAGAGCTTAAGACCATGCCCTCTTGTCCTCCTGCTGGTTGTCTGGGAGAAGAGACCGATGCCCACCTGGCTACAAGCTCCTTTCAGGTAGCCGTAGAAAGTGATGAGGTCTCCCCTGAGCCTTCTGTTCTCCGGGCTAAACAACCCCAGCTCCCTCAGTCTCTCCTCATAGGACTTGTGCTCCAGTCTCTTCACCAGCCTCGTTGCTCTTCTCTGGACCTGCTCCAGCACCTCAATATCCTTCCTGAACTGAGGGGCCCAGAACTGGACACAGTACTCAGGGTGGGGCCTCACCAGTGCTGAGTACAAGGGAAGAATCACTTCCCTGGTCCTGCTGGCCACACTGTTCCTGATCCAGGCCAGGAGGCCATTGGCCTTTTTGGCCACCTGGGCACATTGTTGGCTCATATTCAGCTTCCCAGGTCCCTTTCTACCTGGCTGCTGTCCAACCACTCTGTGCTCAGCCTGTAGCACTGCCTGGGGTTGTTGTGGCCAAAGTGCAGGACCCTGCACTTGACCTTGTTGAACCTCATCCTGTTGGAATCAGACCATCTCTCCTGCTTGTCCAGGTCCTTCTGAAAAGCCCTCCTGCCTTCCAGCTGATTGACACTCGCCCCCAACTTGGTGTCATCTGCAAATTTGCTAATGGTACACTCAATCCCCTCATCCAGATCATTGATAAAGATATTAAACAGAACTGGGCCCAACACTGATCCCTGGGGGACACCACTAGTGACCGGCTGCCAACTAGATGCAGCACCGTTCACCACCACTCTCTGGACTTGGCCCTCCAGCCAGTTCCTAACCCAGCACAGAGTGCCCCTGTCCAAGCCATGGGCTGCCAGCTTTTTCAGGAGTATGCTGTGGGAGATGGTGTAAAAGGCTTTGCTGCAGTCCAGGTAGACACATCCACAGCCTTCCCCTCATCAGTCAGGCAGGTCACCTGATTATAAAAGGAGATCAGGTTGGTCAGACAGGACCTGCCCTTCCTAAACCTGTGCTGGATGGGTCTGACCCCTTGTGCATCCTGTAGGTGCTGTGTGACTGCACTTAGGATGATCTGCTCCATAACCTTGCCAGGCACTGAGGTCCGGCTGATGGGCCTGTAGTTTCCCGGGTCATCCTTCCGGCCCTTTTTGTAGATGGGCATGACATTCGCCAACTTCCAATCATCTGGGACCTCCCCACTGAGCCAGGACTGTTGGTAGATGATAGAGAGCAGCTTGGCGAGCTCTTCTGCCAGCTCCCTCATCACCCTTGGGTGGATCCCATCTGGTCCCATAGACTTGTGGGAATCCGAGTGGCCCAGCAGGTCAATAACTCTTTCCTCCTGGATTATGGGGGGACTATTCAGCTTCCTGTCTCTGTCTACCAGTTCCGGAAGCAAGTTGTCCCGAGGACAACCTGTTTTACTGTTGAAAACTGAGGCAAAGAAGGTGTTAAGTGCCTTAACCTTTTCCCCATCTTTGGTGACTATGTTCCCCCCCATGACTAATAAAGAGTGAAGGTTTTCCTTGCCCCTCCTTTTGCTATTGATGTATTTGCAACAAGAAGCACTTCTTGTTATCCCTGACAGAAGTGGCTAGATTGAGTTCAAATTGTGCCTTTGTCTCTCTAATTTTCTTTCTACATGACCTAACTATATTCCTAAACACTTCATGAGTAGCCAGACCTTTTTTCCATAGTTGGTAAGCTCTCTTTTTTCTCCTAATTTCCTTTAAAATCTCCCTATTCATCCAGACTGGCCATCTTCCCCGCCGGCTTGCCTTTCAGCAGACTGGGACAGCCTGCTCCTGTGCATTCAAGACTTGCTACTTGAATCATGTCCATCCCTCCTGAACCCCTTTGTTTACAAGGCTTGTTTCCCAGGGTACACTCTGAACCAGTCTTCTAAGTAGACCAAAACCTGCCCTCCGGAAGTCCAGTGTAGAGGTTTTATTGATGGCCTTCCTTGCATCCCTGAGTACTGAAAACTCTCGTATTTCATGGTCACTGTGCCCCAGACAGTCTCTGACCACCACATCTCCCACCAGCCCCTCTCTGTTTGTCAACAGCAGGTCTAGCAGGGCCCCACCCCTGGTAGGCTCATTTGCCAACTGAAGCAGGAAATTGTCCTCTATACACTCTAAGAATCTCCTAGACTGCCTCTTCTCTGCTGTGTTGAATTTCCAGCAGACATCCGGCAGGTTAAAGTCACCCACAAAAACAAGGGCTGGCAATTTTGAGACATCTACCAGCTGCTTGTAGAATTCATCACCCTTATCATCTTGGTTGGGTGGTCTATAACAGACTCCCACCAGGATGTCAGCCTTGTTGGCCTTCCCCTTGATTCTGATTATGCTCTACTCTTCAATGAAATGGTCTCTTCTTCCCTTGCTTTGCATCTAATTCTGTAATCTCCTTCAAATTCTTAGTAAGCATAAATACACCTTTCTGGTGATTGATACAGAACTACTCTGATTTTTAAAAATGGTGTACACCTAATCCTAATAGCACATACCCAAAGAATTGAATAAGAAAAAAAAAATTAAAGCACGAGTCTTCAAAATGTGAGGAACAAATCTGACTTTATTGCCCCTGAATATGGTGTTCTAGTTGTGCAAATTTGATTTCATGTCATTACATCTAAAAGGTCCTAGCTACTACATATCAGATTTATACTAATATTACTACTTTTATTTCAAAAATTCCTGATGTTGCATAGGTGTGATGACCCACCATGAAGGGGAAGCAATTTTATTACACTAACTGAAGCTAAACCAACTGTAGTTGGAAAAGACAGACAACCTTTTACACAGAAACTGTTTTTTTTTTTTCACTTAGAAAGAGGCCTTTCCTTTCTGTCTCAGAAAGCTGGACTATTATTCATTTAAATGACAAACATTTCCTCTTCCTGCAAAATCTGAATTGCCTTAAGCAATCATGTCTGTGATCATGCTACTGAAAGAAAGAGATCCTGAAAGACCAGCAGACTGAAAGGTGACTAAGAAGTTGGAGCCATGACTATTTGTCTAGGTAAAGATATTCTGTTAATTGTATGGAGAAGCAGTGATGATCTAGCACAGTCAGAACTGGGTCTGCTTGCTCTGAACAGCTGGAGACCAAAGTTGAAGCGCTAGCTATTTAGCCTAATTCTCTGTGTTAAAAAAATCCAGAGTGTCATGGAAGTGATGCATCACCTTGGCCTGTCAGACTGGTCCTTCTGTGGTACAGATTATGTCTGAGTCTGTCTGAGTTTGCTCAGAGTTTGAGATAAGGAAAGACTTTGAATCTTCTTAACATCCCTTAAGAAACCAGACACCTGAATTGCAAACAGATGACATAAGCAACATTAGTCAATAATTTGGAAGTTTATATCTCTGTTGTACAATTCAGTGGGTGTTTAAACATTGATTTTCTTGAAATCAGAATCAGGCTCCCAGGTTCTAAATTAATTTTTAACTAATGTACAGAAAGAAATGCTTCATTAAATTGCTGTTACTGTATTATTTGTTCCAACACCAACACCAACACCACCTTTTGCTGTTGCAGAGGCCTCAGTTCAGCAGCCTCTCATCCTCCCAGCTCCTTGAAATCAATATCACTATATTCAGTCCACCATAAAATAGTGAAAAAGCTGTTAGCCTAAATCCCCCATAGCACTAAAAGATATGGAAGCTCATGTGATTGTTATTTAGAGTAGAATAAGGGTTGAAAAATACTTTTTAATGCTGAAGTGTTAAAGTTTTGTTGTTTACCTAGGACTTTGTGTTAGTAAGTGCCTTTGTCATGGACTCTCTCTGGACTCCCAGGTGTGTAAAAAATCATGATCTGCAGCCTGAGGTCAAGTTCTGAACCTCCTCTTTTGAAGTTTTTAACTTTGTATATTGCTGCTGGTCTAGAATATATTAATGTGATGTTCAGTTTGTCCTCATTTTCCTTTCATCAAGGGAAATGTGGACAGACAGTAAATTTGCCAATCAGCTATTACTAGCTATGGACTAGTTCAGTGAGTCTGAAGTCTTGTGAAGTGCCTTCCACTCAGGGACAATTAGAACCTGAAAATCTTTTATTTGTTCTTGTCACTTGCGGGCTTGTTTTAAATATAATATGACAGAAACAAATACAATGGGGTGAATTTTATTATACCAAGGTCATCTAGCATTGTTATGTCAGGTTAAGTTATATATTTAAGAGGAAATCACCGAATTACCCATTTATAGTCCTGCTATAGTAAATCACAACACCATTATTAAGATAGAAAACTCTACAAAAATAAAATTATCCTCTCTATTTTTTCTATTAATTCTAGAATCTTTCGGCTATATATCAATGGACAGAGAAATAACAGCCAATATATATCTACTACATGTAAATGGGTTTGTGTGTAGCTGCTACCTACTGCATTTAAAAATAAAGCAGCTTATGTAAAATCTGTTGCACATTTTTATAAATATAAATGGACAGTGTGCTTTGCATGTGAAAGCAAACACATTTTCTTATCAACAGGTTAGGCCGTAAGAGTACTTTGACCTTTGAGGTCAATGAAAATAATGATTTCAGTGGGCTTTTCAGTTAGATTTTGGGTATGTCACCAGAGATGTGTATTTTGACTGCAAGAGTAAACAAAAATATTTAAAGCAAAAGGAATCATCTTTAAGGCAAGACTATTTTGCTTTCACTTACTAAACAAAATTTGCTTCCTTTGGTTCAGGAAGCTTTTACATACTTTCACTCTGATTCAGTAAAATGAAAACAAAAATTTTCTTAAACCCTTTTTTAGCCTCCTTGCATAATTTTGAAAGAGTTTGGTGGTTCATGAATGGCTTCAATTAAGTAAAAATATGTTTAATTTGTATAAGTCAATAACTTGAAACAATCATGTTTAGAAAATCAAATGAACATAATGAACAGAGGAAAATGCCTCTTCTAATCTTGATATTGTTTTAGGTTGAAAACATTTTGTTGACATTTGATTTTTTTACTGGTTGAAGTTCAAATTACAACAGTGAACATATATTTGTTTCAGGTTTAAATTTCTTGTTTAAATAGCTGTCAAGCCATGAGAAAAAGTCAGATCATACAAATGACAGTTTTATATAGAAAAATATTTTGTAAGGCGGTTAAATTTCATTTGTCTTAGCTTCAAAAAGGAATGGGTTATTTCAAATTTGCAAAATCACTAATGAAAATTTTGTATCTGATTTTGTATCTGATTTTGTATCTGATTTGCTTCATTTGTAAAGGCAAGCTGAAGCAAATTATTTCCTGCTGATGTTCACAGTATGTTTGTTTCACAAACCATCAGAGATATTTAGGTTCTAAAAGACAATTTGAAGTAACTGATGAAGAAAGAGCTTTTCTTCTAGTTGTCTGTTTCATCTTATAACCTTTCTAAATGCTCTGACAACAAGCAGGCTTAAATGTAAATTTTGTGTCTATTCAGAATTAATCTCTTGAAAGAGTTAAGAATTAGTCCAGTACAAAGAAATCTTGAGGGGATCATATTCTCTTGAAAAGAATGACTCTACAAAAACTACATTTCTTATAGTGGGTACAATTTGTAAGGTTTCATTCTGGGGGAGAGTGGGGTGGAATCTCATTTTACCACTGTCATGACAATTAAATTTTGCTTTTGATTTTACCACTTGCATTTTACTTTTTATTTCTATTTTGTTTTTTTTGCCCACTCTGTAAATCAGATATTATAAGTTTAATCAACCACAGAAATTTTCCATCCCTTATGTCTGCCACCCCTGCTAAAACTTACCTTCCTGGAGGGTTTGGAGTCTGGATGGTTTGTTATACATTGGAAATTCTTCCCAAAATGGAACTTCTAGCTCCTGCACAGCTCTAAGAGTTGCTTCCAGTGCAAACAATTTTTCTGAAAGCTCTTTACTGTTCTATTCAGATTTCATGTAAAAGAGTAATAATTCTTCCAGAGCATCTCACAAAGTGTCCAGTGACTGCTGCACGTGAAGTAGAGGTGAGCAGACCAACTGAAGATGTCATAGATATACATCTCAGGCTTTTCAGGACAGACCTGGCTGTCCTAATGAAAAAGTTACACTTCACAGTGATGACCCAGTTCTCTGGATTATTTTTAAAGTAAAACATGAAATCTGCCCACTTCAGCATAAGGAAAGTGAGGTTGGATCAGATGATCCCACTGTGGTCCCTTCCAACCTTACCCGTTCTCTGATTCTGTGAAAGGAACAAACCTGTTTTCCCTCCAGGAGGATGCTCAGGGCTGGAGATCAGGGATGGCAAGTGCTCACATGCCACTGGGACCCTCACCTGAGCAGGCGTGGGTGACATTTCTAATGTGTTCCTGACCACAGAGTCTGCCTGTTGACTAATTCTCATCTAGTGATTGCTGAGCTGGGGGACACTGAATGGTTCCAGCCCCCTGGCTGCCTTTCAGTGTGCTGCTGTGAGGGATCTGGCTCTCTGAATGTGCTCTGCAGGGAGCTGCATGCTCAGCACAGAGGTTTCTGTAACCACTTTTTTTATTTGCCTAAGTCCTTTGTAGACTCAAGACTTCAGTATAAAAAAGCTGCACCTGAATTGGAGGACATTTAGGGCAGGACTATAAAAAAAATGAAGTTGTTTAACAAAGATCATCTCCTGTCCAAATATCACAGTGCAGTGGTTTGCAGTGAAACTGTTGAATTTTTACTACTTGGCAAATCTGAAAAAAAAATGTTTCTGGCTTGATTTTCAAAGTTTTGTGTATATGTAGTTTCAGTTAGCTTCACTGCTTATATACTGCTGTATATGTTACATATTCTTCATTGTTATTAAATTTATATTTTTCACATAGTCTCTTTGGTTTTTTTGTTTTGTTTGGTGTTCCACCAAGGTATACAGTCTCCTCCTTTAAGGAAAGAATACATATCACATGAATGCATATGGCTTATTGTGTTGACTGTTTTTGTGTATTTCTGACAACTTATTCAGGGTTTATTGAAAATTTTGATTTAACCAACTGCCAGTATGTGAAAAAGAATTTCAGGACTAGTGATTGAAATGTATATACTTTTTCCAGGTCAGTTGAATAATGAAAATGTATTTAATTATTTCCAGCCTCTCAAATGGTGTACACTGTAATTAACTATGATGTGTATTTCCCAGCTAATTAGAGAAAACTGTAGCACCGAACTAATTGGACACAAAAGTACTTCTGAATAACAAAAAGCAAGTTTGTCAGTTCTTGTGCTTGTCAAAAAAGTAGTATGAATACAGTATATTAAAAAAAATTAGGAAATCTCTTAAGATGACCTTCATGGCAAGATGAATTTCTAATAGTTCCTCTCAGAATCAAGTGTATTGTTGCCTTATTTGATTAAAGCCTCCTTCCTTTTAAGTTTTGCTACCTACCAGCATGCTGGACTCATGTCACACAACTCCCTATATCATCTTCTGTTCAGGTAGGAAAATTTTTCCCTGTAAGAATTGTCATTACTCCACTGACACATACTTGCAAGATTTTATGACAGAGCTCACAAACATTTGCTATTTGTCCTAGAAACTTATCTTCCAGAGCTATACTAAATTTTGTGAATTACAGCTTTTTTAAGAGGGAAAAAGCATCTACAGTAGAAGGCTGAGAATTCTGTCATATCCTAAAAAGTAAAAAAGAAACAAGGTAAAGAACAAAAAAACTCACCCAAAACAACAAAACCAAAGTACATCAATGATATCATAGTGATCATCTGAAGGATTTAAAGCTCATTTCATAATATTGGTGAAGTCAGCATCCAGATCCTGATTTTTGACTGGTTGAGAATAGAAAAAAATATAGTAAGACCCATCGCACTAGTGTCTTAAGAAGTCTATCTAGCCTTCCTTGGATTCTTTCAATCCTTTGGTGATCTTATATGAAGAAAAGAAGAGGGAAGAAAAGAAGAGAGGGAGAGGAGAGGCGAGGAGAGGAGAGGACAGGACAGGACAGGAAAGGAGAGGAACTCTCCCCTCCAAATACAAGTATTTCTATCTTGTTACTTTTTCTTCATTGCTCTTTCCCCATTTTTGTTATTTCATTGTAAACAGAAAGGTAATTTTGTCTGAATCCAACTCAGCATAATCTGTGATGCTGTGATAATGAAGTATTATATTTACATTTCTTTCAAAATTCAGCCTAAATCTTTCTCTCTGTTTTTGTAAAGTATTTCAGGGGTTTAATTCTGAGACACAGTACACAGCAGAGTCAGGAAAAACTCAGCTGTGCTTAATTTTTACAGGCCTGTTAGTCTCATTTCAGTGCCTGGTAAAGTTATGGAGAAGATTATTCTGGGAGATATTGAAAACCACCTGAAGGCCAACACAATCATTGGGCACAGCCAGAATGGCTTCATGAGAAAAAAGTTCTGATTATCAAATCTTTTTTTCCTTTTATGGCAAGGTAACACACCTAGTTGATCAAGGAAGCCAGTTTATGTCATCTTGAATTTCAGCAGAGATTTTGATACTGTCTTTCATGATATCCTTCTGGACAAACTGTCCAGCACACAGCTGAATAAACACATTATGCAGTGGGTGAGCAATTGGCTCATAGGCCGAGCACAGAGGGTAATAGTGAATGGGGGAACATCAGACTGGTGATCTGTCACTAGTTGTGTTCTGCACAGCTCCATTTTAGGCTCTGTGCTCTTCAACATCTTCATAAAGGACTTGGATGCAGGGCTCCTAAAAATACTAAGCAAGTGTGCAGTTGATACAAAACTGAGAGTTGCTGTTGACATCCTCGAAGGCAGGGAGGCCCCGCAGAGAGACTTCGACAAATTAGAGGACTGGGCAATCCCCAGCCATATGAAATTCAACAAAGGATAATGCTGGATTCTGCACCTGGTATGGAGCAACCCTGGATGTTCGTACAGATTGGGGAATAAGATGCTGGAAAGCAGTGCTGTGGAAAGGGACCTGGGGGTCCTGCTCAGTGGCAAGCTGAAGATAGGTCAGCAGTGCCCTGGCAACCAGGAGGGCCAACCAGGTCCTGGGGGGCATCAGGCAAAGCATCACCAGCTGGTCGAGGGAGGGGATTGTCCTGCTCTGCTCTGCACTGGTGCGGCCTCACCTTGAATATTGTGTGCAGTTTTGGGCACCACAATATAAGAAAGATATAAAGATGTTAGAGAGTGTCCAAAGGAGGGCAAAGAAAATGGTGAAGGGCCTTGAGGGTAAGCCTTATAAGAAACGGCTGAGATCACTTAGTTTGTTCAGCCCACAGAAGAGCAGACTGAGGGGAGACCTCATTGCAGTCTAAAACTTCCTTGTGAGGGGAAAAGGAGGGGCAGGCACTGATCTCTTCTCTGTGGTGACCAGTGACAGGACCTGAGGGAATATGCTGAAGTTGTGTCAAGGGAGGTTTAGGTTGGATATTAGAAAGAGGTTCCTCACTCAGAGGGTGGTTGGACTCTGGAACAGGCTCCTCAGGGAAGTGGTTACAGTACCAAGCCTGACAGAGACCAAGAAGTGTTTGGACAATGCTCTCAGGCACATGGTGTGAGTCTTGAGGGTGATCCTTGTGTGTCTCTTCCAACTCAGAATATTATGTGATTCTGTAATACCAGAGCATAACTGGTTTCAACTGTGAAAGTGAGAAAGATGCAGAAATTTTCTTGTTATTCACAGAATGGCTGCAAGAGAAGCGAGTTCTTTCTTTAGATATGTCAAAATCCTCAACGTAAAGGTGTTAAATTTAATTGTGCCTTTCTCTGCTTCAGTACCAACCATGATATTAGTTGTGATTCTCACGGAAGATGTCAGTAACCTTTGCCACTGCTCTTCTCCCTTTCCCAGGAGGCTTGGGACAGTGACATCTCTCTTACAGATCCATGGACAGGGATTTGGTGTCATGCAGTTGTCTTTCATGAAGAGGACAATACAACACTATGCCAAGACCCCTCCTTTAAAAGGGAGCAATAACCATTGTGGTTTTTTTTTGATTTCAAACATCGGTTTTGGTCAGTATTTCTCATCTGGGTTATAAATGGGGTGTTAAGAGTGGAAAACTCATCAAAATCAAAACACAGGTGAAAGTTCTTTTAAATCTTAGCACCTATGATAATATTAGTGATCTTTACAGTACAACCGTGGGGAACTGTCTCATTTTCTACAAATTCTTCCAAGACTCCCATGCAGTCACGCTTGTAACAATGACGATGCTGGGAAAAATTAGCAGTGGCCTGACCTGTGGTAGGGTGTGTTTATGCCTAAGAAAGTGCAGCTCTACAGTCCATAACTACGGTTAAACTGTAATCTGAGACTGCTCATAGTGACTGAGACATGAGACTGTAAGCTCCTGAACCCTTGGCAACAATGCCATTCCCATTGATGTTATCACCAGTTAAACTGTACTCACTTGTAATTAATTGTCCAAAAAATCCAAGTATAGAAAAAGCCACTGTGCATACAACTGTTCATGTAAACAGAGAGAGATTAGGAGCATTACAAAAGAGATATTTTCTCCACATATCCCATTGAATCTGCACTTTTAGAGATTAAATATAAATGTTATGACATTTTCAGATTTTTACTTATAATGGCTCATAGCTAACTAAAGGAGGCATTTCATTCTGTTAGCTTTGATACACAGCTGTTCAAATAATTTAGGCATTAGGGAGATGACCTGCAGGACTATTTGCACTTGAGATTTTCTTTTTTTAAAGGACTAAATCTATGTTTACCTTTTAATTTCTCTAAGAAGATGTAGACCTTGTGTCCTCAGCACAGAGAAGATGAACAGCACAGAAACTTAAACTTAAGAGGAAACAGACACAAAAATGAAGTTTTTGGATTTCTTTGTGTTGTTGGATTTTTTTCCCCAAATCCTTCCCTTCCCACTGCAGCAAAAGGTAGCAACAGTATCTTACAGTGAGTGTGATAATAGGCTTTAATGGCCCTCACATGCCTCTCCTGGGCCATCAACCCCTGAAATGGTCTCAGGAGCCCCATTTAGGCTCAGGTTTGTGAGTTTAGTCTTTTCCTGAGATGAACCTGTTATTCCTGCATAGACCCCTTGTTTAGGTATATTGGGTTGCCTCCAGCCTTCTCTCTGTCCCCAGTGCTTTTTGTCACTGACTGGCTTTCCCCTTGCCATGCTGGTGGCTCTGCTGGACCCTGTTGCCAGCACTGGATTTGCCAGCTGAGTTAGGCTGCTGTTCCCCTTGGCCCCAGCTGCTGAGGATGCAACTGGGCCTTGCTGCTCCCTAATGTGCAGTGCATGTATGCTATTTCATCTCCATGCAGTGCTCCAGAAGACAGGGGCAAACTTGATGCCTTTGATGTTATATTCTGGAATAAGTTTTCCTTCAGACCCTTGTTTAATGCATCACTTTTGTCTCAAGCAAGAAAGGAAGAATAATTTTTCTTAAATAATCAAGGATTACATGATAACTTACAGTTCAGTGACCTAATTTTCAAAGACAGTGAGAAAGAGCTGTTTCTGCTGGTGTCGGGGGAAGACAGTGTTCAGCACTTGTGCAACTCAACCCCCTAAATGTTAAGGTCCTTGCCTAAGCCTTGGAAAAGTTTTAGTAACTCTACTTTTTTTGACTGCTCTGTAGAATTGTTTGTACCTTTTGGAGGTAACTAAAACATGGAGTAATTGGGCTGTGCTCTTGATGTGTTCCTATAGTGGAGGCAAGAAACAGATGATTAAGAGGTATATATGTTCCGTGTATGCAAGCCAGAGGAGGAACACTTTTTCTGGAGGTGCAGGATGGATTGACTTTAATCCTATTTCTGCCTTCACAGCAGTGAAAAGGGGGCAGAGTGGATATATATATCTCAGAACTTTGCTTGTGTCAGTACTGTTATGTCTGAATCTCTACTAATACCTAAAGAGAATTTGAAGCAGTCACCATTATATATTGCATCCTAATGCATTTAAAGCTAGAGGATGGATTTAAGTCCTTTGCATTTTTCTGTGATGACATGAAAAAGTGATCAATTTATTCACTTGATGGACGTGGTCAAAGTGAAATATTTTTCACTATGCCAACAAGGCTGAGGTAAATTTGTGAGGTTTACTTACTACCACAGGTTTAAAACCACTAACAGATGCTAGTTTTCATTTTGCAAAACCTACTGTGCTTGTGCAAGAAGGAATATTGCCGATTTGATAGTTTACGGTGAAACAATCATTCAGACTGAATTAGATCTAAGGAAATGGTCTTTTTCTCTGGGTTACCAGCTGATGTTCAATCCCTGCTAGCAATGCTTAAAATGAACAATTTTTTGAAAGTTGTCCTTATTTTGGGTCCGGGTTTTGACTAGGACTTTGAAACAAATAAAACTCGAAACAGAATTTCTTGAATGAATGGACAGGGAAAGTCAATTCCATTTTGTCCCATACATTTCTGGTATATTCTTGTCGAAGTTTCAAGATGTACTTAGAAAAACAAAGTCTTGATAAGTTAAAAATGTACATATAATGAAATTATCTGGAAATATCTGTCACGTACTGTTGTTACCAAAGTCATAGTTATTAAGAGAGGCTTGTCAAGTGTTAGTATGTATTGATTAATGATAGGAGTAGAAGGGACACCAGACATTGTGGCATCCATACCAACAGACACTTTCTGCCCCCTGCAAAGATGCAAAAGGCAATTGTCTTGAGTTTTAAAACCTTGGAAAAACAGATTTCTTGTGCAATGTTCTAGAGAGATAGACATCAGGACCAGGCTTCTCCACAGTCAAGACTCTAACATGGGCAGAGAACATTGGTGAAAAATATAGATTATGTACCTTATCTAGTCAATAAGAAAAACAGAGACAAGGCTTCTGTTGGATTCTGCCCCTCTGTTCTTTTCTTTCTATTCCAGGCTGAAGTCTCTAGACTTTTACATGTTTATTCAAACTTTTCCTTTGAAATGGTGCTGTGATGACCTTCCTTGTATTTTTTACCATTATGGTGAGCTAGTCTGATTGAAACTCTGAAACGTGTAGGTCTTTACGAAAGGGAATGGTCAGATCATGTGAAAACAGTTGTGAAGACCATATTAGAAACCTAAATGAGATGCTCATTCTAGCAATGGCAGCATTATGCTTACTGTAAATGTGCTTCAACATCATTTTTAGTAAAGAGTATTTGACTATTCCTCGGAAGGCCTGCAAGAACTGTAAAGACATTCATAACTATCAGCTGAATATCACGTGCAGGTTTGAGGTCTGGTGATAGTCTGGAGAAAAGGCTACAGCAGGCAATGCATTGGAGATTCTGGGAATATTATGTACTTTAGTACATCTCACATATTGTTTGCTTGTACTTAGTTTCCTACTAAGTACAGTTATGAAAACCCTAGATTAAAAAGCAGGCCAGAAGAAGGTGGCATTTAAGGCATCTGTGTATTGTTTCTTTTCTCCCACCCATTATGCCCACCAGTCAGAATGTAGTAAGACATTTATCCATTTCTCTAGCAAAAAAGGATGTCTTAAAAACAAAACCAAACCAAAACAAACAAAAAAAGCCCCAAACCAACCAATCAACCAAAACAAACAAAACCTAAGAAAAACAAAACCCAAAACCAACCAACCAACCAAAAAACCCAGAAAAAAACCCCAATCAACCCTGTGTAAAATTTCTGTGATCCTCTCTATGTATTTATATCTCAAAGATTTCACTTTCATATAAAATCTCAAGTTATCTGTCCTCCCACTCTGCTGGGGAGTGATGTGTGTCAAGCGAAGTGTCTCCAAGCCCCAGAAGAATATGTTATCTTTGTAAGCCTCTCTGCAAGACATCCTCCTGATAGGATAGTCCCCTTTCACCCCCTCACTTAGTTTGCAACAATTTTCCCACCCAGTCTGCTCCTTTTCATGTTTTATTTTCTCAAGACTTTCCCATTTTCATCCTTAACCTATGCACACTTTTTCCAGATGTGTGGCAAACATTGCTTTTTCAGAACACAGTTTTAAAAACAAAAACATTCCAGGGGCTAATTTATCTCAGAACATCAATGTCTTTGTGTGAGGAGACACCAGATGAGTTCAGAAGCTTGTGGGAGGCCTCTCCTTCCAGCCTTCCTGGTAATATGAGTCAAAACGTTATGTACTCAGCATGAAGAGGAAACCTTCTTCCTCTGACACCGGAAAATATCTGTAGCTGAGCTGATATTAGTCCTTACGGTGGTTTAGTTGTTTATTTTGAGATTTTGTAACTCATCTACCGCCACCACCTGTGACTCCTAGAACGCTTCCATCAGCACTGTCTCCGTACAATCCTAAACATCCACTGGTCAGATTATGTCACTAATACATCTGTTCTAGAACAAGCAGCAGTCACAAGTATAGAGGCCATGTTGCTGAGAACACAGCTGCACTGGGGAGGGCACGTCTCAAGGATGAAGGACCACCGCCTCCCTAAGATCTTGCTTTATGGTGAACTTGCCACCAGCTGCCCCAAGAGAGGAGCCCTGAAGAGAAGCTACAAGGACTCCCTGAAACATCATCTCAGCCTTGGCCATATTAATCAACATAACTGGTCTACTCTGGCCTCCAATCGGGAGGTCTAGAGACACACCATCTATAACGCTGCTGCTTCTTTTGAGAAAGCAGGCAGGATCACCCTGAAGGAGAAAAGACAACGCAGAAAGAATCGTGCCTTGCAGAATATACCACCTGGGTAGTCTTTCTGCTGTGCCTTTTGCAACCGGACATGCCTGTCTTGTATTGACCTTTTTAGCCACCAGCGCGCTTGTAACAAACATGGGTGGAGCCGTTCCCAAATCTTTGTTCTCGAAGCCTAGCCATGATGATGGTGATGATGATGAGGGTGCAGAATATTATGGCCCATGCTTATGGAGGTACAAGAGTTTCTAGTAAGCTACTATTTTATCTACTAGTGGAGGAGACAGGGAAAATTAAGGCACTGAGGTGAATGTAAATCTAGCTAAATCTAGACAGTATCATGAAGCTTGTCTCTGAGCCTGTGTACCTAAACACTAATGAGACCAGAAGTTTGGAGGTGCCTTGAGACAAAGCTACTAATGAAAACCCTTATGTGTTGGAAACGTCATCTGAAACTCCAAGCATTCTGGAGAGAGTGTAATCTTGAAATTAACTTAATGAATCCTAAATTGTTTACTGCTTTGCTGTATGTGGAGATGCTTCTTAAGGGCATTTTGCTTAGTTTTTGCTTTGAGGTCATTGACTTTCCCTGAAAGCTAATCCAAGCCCCTATTTTATTCAAACAGCTCAAGTATTTTTGAGATCATTTTTCAGAGCTTTGTGGACAGAGCCTGAAATGGTTCTTGGCTGTGTTAACTAGTAATTATTCATTCCAGGAAATATCTAATGGTTCAAACCAAGCACAGTGCAGCTGCCATGGAAGAGATGTTCATAATCTTAAATATCTTGGAAAGATACATGCTGTAGCAATGGATCATGACAGCTAAAAACAAGGTCCTTCCAATCTTTATCATTACTCAGACTTAACACTGCTTGAGTAATGTCAAGAATTATTTGTGAGTAATTTAGTTCACAACTGACACAAACACTTATTTAATATACTTTTTCTACTTGTGATCCATCCTAGTAGAGGCATAATTAGAAAGCAAATGTAGATAATATTTCCTTTCAAGCGGGCTTTTCTAAATTCATATGGAAAAGTGTCAGTTTATAAAAAATGTTTTAGAAATAACAGAATGAACATATTAGGTAGCACAAGTATCTGCAGAGTTTTTGATCCCAAACTTAATATAGGACAAAATGGAATTGACTTTCCCTGTCCATTCATTCCTTGATCACACCTCTGACACTGACAGTAAATTGAAGCTTGTTGTACGTAGATGAATAGGATGAAATCTAGGCAAAATACAGTGTTTTCCTACAAGTTTCAGCTATTCATGAGACAATAATTATCTTCAGTTTTAATCAGCTGGGATCAGGGAAGAAGCATTAATTGTATTTCACATTGTTCTATGTTATCAACAAACTGGTATAGTACTTAGTTGTTTTTTTGTTTTGTTTTGGTTTTTTTTGGGGGGGGGCTGGGGGGGAGTGGTTTTGGTTTTTTTATGTGTCCATATGAAACAGGGTGAAACTTTTTCTTTGACTATACACTTGCATTTATGTTGTTGCATGCCCTTTGGATATGCAGAGTTTGGACTTCAGACATACCTTTTATCTTCAGGGGTTTTGGGGTGACTGTTATTACTGTTCATGAATTAAATGCAGGAGATGCTTCAAAAGTTTGTCAGTATGTGTGAGTGATATTTGATTAGATAGATTGATTAGATTAAACTTCTGAAGTTTATCTTGTCAACTTCATTTCATTCCCTCTCCACTGATGAGAGACAGATTTATATACTGTATACCATCACATCAGTATGCAGTAAAGGCAGTCAGTTAAAGAAAAAAAGTAAGAAAGAATTTATGTAATTGGCTCACTAAGGACTACAAATGAAATTATGGCAGGTTGAGGTTTCACTCATGTGAATTATCCCGTCATTGATTATTAAGCATAAATGGAAGGATAATCTAATTTCATTACAAGATCATTTGTAGGATTTAAAACTCCTTTTCCAGAATGATTTTCCTGGCATCTGTTTAAGAGATGTTCAGTAGTGCTTGTCCCTTACAAAAAGTCACCACTGGAGTTACTTCAGAAAGAGGCTTCACTTAAGGATATTTTCATTCCTAGTCACATTTGTCATGGCTTGTCTGAATAATTAAAAGTGTGGGTTTTTTTCCTCTCACTCATTTGGGCTATTGACTGTATATTAAAGGACTAATGTGTAGCTTGCTGGTTTAATATTCTTAAAACTATATTTCTTGAATGAGGTTTGCATTTTACCAGTGTCTTCAAATCCTGAAAGAAACACACATTGTGACTCCCTGTGATCCCTCCAATTCAACAGGAAGTCAAGCATCCACCCTTATTTTAGCTAGTTTTGGAGAAATGTGATTAATCAAGGATAAGAATGACCAGTTTTTGGAGTAATTATTATGAATGGGCTACAACGTCACACTGATTTATCAACTGTGGGGTGATAAAAACACAAGTACTAGATTTCCCCTAGACTTCCTTTTCAGAGGAGTTGGCACCTGTGAAGTAGATAGGATGCTGCTTTGCCAGAAGTGCTTGTTAGAGTCTTACAGTTTATAGTTTTTTTATAGTTTAATAGTTTGTAGCCATTAAGGATCCTCCTTTCTGGTTGCATTCCTCTGAGCTGAAAGGAGGGATGTGACTGTGAAACAGAGTCACTAGGCAGGGTCATCTGAGCATTGTTTCTAGCAGGTTTTGCAGAACAGCTACTGTCCTTATACATCATCTTTTCATATGAAAACTGCAAATCTGATTGCGACCTTTAAGCATTAAAAACATAAACCCAGCTAATATTGTTGTGGATTCTTTGGGATCCTGGACTAACTGACCATTGCTCCAACTTTGGCATTTATGCTTTCTGTGTCTTTGCCTACTGTAATTTCATTCATTACAAGCAAGGTTGAACTTGTTTACTAACAAAATAGAGTATCTCCAGAGTTTTCGGCAGGCAGTAGTCTACCTTCTGGGAAAAAAGTCAACTGAATTATTTTCTCCAGCTTCCAGGACTGCTGCTATTGGATCAACCCGAAGGTCAGGATCAGTAAAGTGGAGTCTGTGCATGTGTAGCTAGTACTATGTCAAAGCTGATTGGATCATTTTTCCTTCTCTGATGTTGCAAACCTAGAAGATTTAGGGAACATTATATTGCTATAAAAATATATTCTTTTCTACATCTACCTTTAAACAGAGTGTCCTCTAAGGCTTGAAATATTTTTTCTAACTGTTATGCCAATTTATTTTTAAATTGACTGCTGAATTAAGGATGATGTGTTTTCTTTAGCTGCACTAATGAATATGTTTTCACAGTAAGGATGATTTTAAATCTTGTCTGCTTCATTAACCTGTGACAGTGCGTAACATTAATCCCAAACTTCTTTAATACTTGATTTTACAATTGAAAAATAAAAATATTTGTTTTGTAGGAGAATGTTTTGGTCAGTTAATAAATATTTCAGATGTTGAGCCAAAACTCCATCTGGAATTATCTGAGAACTAATGTCTGTGATTTTTTAAAAAAGATTTTTTGGCATTTTTTTGGCAAGAATACAAGTGATAATGGAATTGAGAGCGCCATAGCCAGATTGCTCCAGGGGGAGGGGTGGAGTGGTTTGGTTCCTATGTTGCTGCTTCTATGAATCTGCTGACATCCCTGAAATCTCTGGGGTTGTTTTGAGTTTGATGGTACAATTAAGATTAGAATCTAGTTCATCGTCACAGCATACTCCTAAAGTCAGTCTCTAGGCAGGAACAGACCCAAATGTTTCATCGAAATTGTGCTTTTGTGACAGGGGATGTAGAGAATAACTGTCTGGGCAATAAACAATTCTGTAACAACTGTCACTGTTTATTACGCCTGAAAGTGGTTTAACGTAAAGACAGGTGGATATCATTGCCACTGTGATACTTACCCTGACCAAGGAATGGACATTTTAGGCATCTAAGATGATATCCATAGTGACAAAAACTGGCTCCTAATTAAGAAACTGGGACTCAGATTAGCATTGTCTCTGTTCAGTCATGTTGGACAAGCCATGTCTTTCATAGTTCCTTAATACATTTTTACTCTTTTTTTTTTGTCAATAAGTCAAGTAATTTTTACTTCTGAGTCTTTGGAGAAGTGACAGATGTAATTCTAGGACTCAACAGAAAAACAGCATTTTTCAGTCTTTCTCTGGAAAGTACTTGGTTTTAGTGAGTAGAGCTTTCTCTGATAATGTTTGAAACATTTTTTTGACCATTTTACAGGGAAAAATCTAGGCGAAAACAATGAGGATCTGAAAACCCTCAGGCTTGTACAAGAAAAGGTGATAATATAGATCACAAACTGAGTCAAAAGCACTCATGGTATTGCTAAAAAGCAAGCCTCCAATTGGACATGTGAACAAAGCTGTAGTTTAGAAGGCACGAGTGTAAACTCGAGGGTTAGGCTTTTGGCTATGAATACTTTTGAGCTCATTGCTTGAGTGATTGCTGGCCCAATTGAAGAGCTAAGAAAACAACTTAGGAGATAACTTACAAAGCAGGAATGAAACAGCTATATTTTACATCATAGAAGATGAAGATAAATATGACAACAATTTTTAAGGACATGAAAGATTGCTGAGAAGGAGGGTGTAATTGTTATTTGTTTACATGATGGGTGGAGCAAGAAGTAAGGGGTTTAAACTGCACAAAGAAATTCCTCCTCAGGTCTCTTTTAGCCCCTTTTGTTTATGATGATATTGTACTATAAATATTCAAAACTATATTAAATGCAGTTGCAAACAAAGTCTTCTTTTATATAAATGTAAGAAAACAAAGAAGCTAATTTAAAAAAACCCATACAACCAACCCAACCCAAAAATAAAACAACAAAAAAAAGCCTCAAAACACCATCAACAAACAACCCACCCAAACATAGCACAGTGCCACTAAAACAGCAACATGAAAAACTCCTGGGGAATTGAAACTATGTGGTTTGGAAGCCTTGAAAGGCAGTATTTTGAGTAGGGAGGTGAATATATTTGTGGGAGGAATCAGGGGGCTCAAACTGATTCAGAGAAGCAGAAAACCAAGACTGTCCAGAGATGACCTCACAGGAAGAGGATGAAGGCTTCTGAGCTGGGATCCAGCTCAGAGACTTTGAAAAATGATGAAGCTATTGTTGATTTGCTCTATGTTCTCAGCAAAAAAATCCCTCCTTCATTTAAGATGAGAAATTAACAATAATAGTCTAGGTCTTTTGATACAAACCTTCTTTATTTATGAAATAAATGAAAAAAATTACAAGATATCCTCTATTTATAATCACTCTGCTCAATAATGAGTATAGCCTGATTATTAAAATATAGAGTAATTATTTCAGTCCTGACATAGAACTGGAAGAAATTTCCCAATGAAAAGCACTTCTGGGCCAGTGTTTTACTTGTGATGGTTTTTATTGACATGCCAAAATTAACTAGGTATGGCAGAGAATTACTGAGTGTACTCAGTATTTTGTTATCAAGTGAAGGTGTGGGAAAAGTAGCTGGAGACCCTTACTACTACTAAATATCATGGTATTGAGGCATCTGATATGAATTTTTGGTCACTAAGACTCTTGGAGAAAAAGTTGTTTCTTTCAAATGAGGCAAAAATTTATAAACTGCATATATTAGTTAAAAATGTGACAAACATGCTTAACTTCTGTTTAAAGATAGGTTTACACTGCAGTTAATGTTTCAAATGTCCCCCAAGATCAAGTCCTGAATATTTATTTTTGGGAAGTGCCAGTGGCCAGATTGATCTTCAGTTAGAGGTTTTGCTCCTCTGTCCTCTTTCTGCTTCAGTTACGTATAAATCATAGAGAAGGTAATGTAGTTACTGTATTAATTCTATTTGATGTGTTATATCAGGTTACTTCTGCACTTGACAGCAACAAAATTCCATGCTTCGAGGCATTTCTTGATCACTTTTTATCATAAAACAGCCAATGTAACATAGCTTCCTGGAAAGCATTGTACAAGTGACTTTTTATTTCATCTATGTGATAAACTTCATTCAATAGAAAAATGGATGAGAAAGCCTGTGAACTTTATTCACTATAAAAATCTACGACCCTCAGCAAATGAATGACTGATCACTGGCAGTCTTAGGCACAGACAGACAGAGCTATCAACATTATTTGGAAGGTTCTTAAAGAGATAAGGGAATGGAATTAAAGTTAGGAAGAAGTCTGATGATGTTATTTCTAGTTGAAACTAGTACTGATATTCAGTTCATTTCACAGAGCAAATAAATACACTAAGATAAAAAGGAGCATTTCTGACCAAAGAAACCCCACATTTAAATCCTTCAGAAATATATAAATACTACTGACAGTGAGGTGTTTCCTACTTGGAATTCCTAAGTGAGAGCAGCATGAAGTGCTAGAGGATACAGACTGAGGAGCTGCATGTGAGAAAATCACAAATGGCAAAGCTATCACTCTGATCATTTGTCAGTAAGAGTATGCTTAGATTTATAACATCTTTTATATGAAGACTATAAAATGATTTGGTTATGACACTAACTTACCTTTTTATGTATGATTTAATTTCTTTTTGTACAAAATTAGCACTAAATTGACAAGTCTATGAAAGATCTTTAAATACTGAATTATTATTAAAACCTTTTATAACCATTTACTTCACATTACACTTTTCCCTCACACACATTAAGAAAGATCACGACCTGTCTCCTTCCCAGAGTTCTCATTATCAGAATGAATTCTACAAATTTTATTTTGTAGGGATATAAGAATTGTCTTAGTGGAATTATCAGTCCTAGAGCTATGTCTCATGTTATGGATAATGGTGGAAATCAAAAGTTTAATGCACTCCCTTCTACTCCTACTCTCACAATCCACCTCATTGCAATACTTCATCACATTATTTTCTTCTGACCCCATTTCATGCTTTGGAACACAGTTACTGACAAGCCTTATAGTTTTGTACCTGTAGGTATCTGTAAAAGTTGATTTTTTTATTAGCAAATATATAATTACTTTCAAGAATGCACTAGAGTAATGTTTTGGGACAGTGAAGTCCAGAGTGTAATTATATATTATACTCATGATGACATCTGTGATTGAGGTTTCTACATATTTTACTGTTTTAAATTTGCTTACAAATGGCTTTGTGAAGCAAATACTTTTTGTGGTAGAGTTCCAAGGAGTTAAAAAATAAAATGTGAGAGACTACAAGCAATTGCAGACAACTGCAGCACCAGCCTTATCATCTTGTCTCAGTTAATTTTCAATATATTCTGCTTCTTCAAGTTGAAACTGAGAAGAGACTTCTTTTAAGGCTTGGACAATGCCTGAAAGATCCTGTTATAAGACTGGGTACTGAAGAAAAGTTTTGAAGCTTAGAGGAAGATAGATCTACTTCATAAAAGGAGAAATGACCATCTCATAATCATGTGAGAAATATTATTTAGATTATTTTCTCTAGATGTTGTTAGTTCTATCTCATTTAAAAATAGCCTTGCACAGATGCTTATCTAGAGCAACTCTGCTGGCCTCATATCACTCTGATGGTGCAGCTGAGCTTGTCTGGCAAGGGAATTCTTCCAGCTGATTAATTCCTACTAATTGGTAGGATTTTGTAATCAGATGACTCCCATGAAGTCCATTGACGAATGTTACTATAGAGTAAGCCTATTCCTTACAGGTGACTGAGTGAGCTGAGACTTCTCCCTCAAGTATGTGGTTGTATTTAATTGTAAAGTTTAGCCTTTATGTTTTTATGCCTTCTGGAGGAATATCTTGACTAGGCTCTTGTTTCATTGCTCTGGAAATTCCCCCTCAGTCTTTGTGGATATGCCAAAGGGCACAGATAAATGGGGTCTCCCTCTCTTCACTTTCAGTGAGCACTGTGTAGTTGCCCAGACACACGTGGATGGGTAGGAGTTACTTGCTACTGTTGACGAAACAAGAGAGCAAATTATACAACCAGTGTTTGTTTTGTGTGTGCCCTTTGTCCACAGTAGGAGGAATTGGGAGTGCCTGACTCATGTTTTGCCAGCAATCAGGAAATCTTCCCTATATCAGAAACAAGGTAAGTTCAGTGTGTTGAGGTCTGGTCATGTCTTCCCCACTGATGGCAAAACTAGATTTTCATTAGCTGTATCCTTTCTGGCCTTATTATATGGCTTAAAATCAAGTGCTAGCAAAGGGCTATACTATTCTCCATCCATTATAAGATAAAATTAGATAATTCAGGCCCTGAATTGTAAAGCTGTGGTTATCTCAATAACTCTGTTCAGTGGAGACTACATTCGTTACTCTATAATATTGTTATCCTTTCCAGATTTTTGTTCCCCAAAATCTCCTAAATATAAAAGCATCTTTTCTCTCAGTCCCTTTGAAAGACTAATTTACTATCTGCTCCTACTTCAATTGCTATAAGAATTTCACTCCTATGGTTAATATTGTAAAGTGTTATAATACATTAATAGATATTTAAAGTTAATAGCTACCTGTTAGTATGGAGCTATGATCAAGAAAATATAACAAAAAAAGGTAGTTCACTGAAAAACAACAAAACCCACCCACTACCACACGCACAAAAGCCCAATACCTCATTACTATTTTCAGTGTGTATCTTCAAGTTTTAGTTAATAACTCTCCTTTGGTTGTCTCTGATTATTCATTTAGTATTTTTCAGCTTAAGGTCCTTAAACACCTATAATAAGACACCTTCTTTATGATAAGTAAAAGAGATGGACCTCTCTATGCATCTTCTCACTACCTTTTTTTTTTAGACCCTTCTGTGTGTTTTTCTCAAAGTCCTATGTAAATAGTAGATCTTACTGTAGTTTAAAATCAGTATCACTAATTCCTTTACTAGGGGGAAAATATTCAGTCTTATTTGCCACTGTTCTACAGGATTTCATCATATCTTCTAGCAATATTATGATGATTTGAGAAGTGTATCCACATTTTTACTTGTCTAGACAGCTGGGTGGAAAGCAGAAGAATCATACCATAAGGAATTCAGTCATGTACGATGCTTGAGTGGATTGGGACCCAAAATTTTACTGTGCTTATGAATGTTGCTGTAATATAGAATGCTTACTAAGTCTTACCAACCTCCAAAAGCTGCAACCTTGCAAAAAGTATCAACCTTTTTCTGATAATTTTCCACTTGATGAGCCCTTTCTGTAGGAGTCTTTTGATAGAAAAAAAAATATTTCTTAGGCTTTATTTCTTTAAACAGACCTTTTGCATTTTTTTCCAATCCCAGGCAGGTACTATGTATTGAAGTTATTAGTCATTTCTTGTTTGGTTGGTTGGTTTTTTACTAGAATTTCTTTTACATAAGCGAGAAGTTAGAAAAAAACCTAGCTACATTTCTATCAAGCAATTGAAAAGCATAAACTGTACTACAGAAATTTTTCTGGAGCTAAAGGTATTTTGGGAGACATGTAAAAGTGTTTGTAATTCAGATATCTGTCTCTTTCCTTCAAAGACATTAAAAAAACCAGACTGACTAACTAGTAGGTGTAGCTTAGTCACAAAATCCTACATGTAGTGATCATAACTCTAGACTATTATTCCACTTATATTTTCATTAGTGCTATAAACTTCTCTGCATGGCAGGATTTAGAGGCAAATTAGGTCTTTTAAAGAATTTTTAAAATACATATGTTCTTTTCCCTGATGTGTCAATATTGAAGAATTTATAATACCATGATGTTCCTTAAAAATATAATGTGGAAAATATTCCAAAAAATGGTGAGATCTTTTTTGCATATAAAGCTCCTACTTGGTTAAAATTGAGCTTCATGTTTGATTTTTGCCCCTTCCTCTGAACAAATTCTGTGAGATTTGACACCAAAATAGTCTAGGTGAATATTGTATTTCCTGGTGGAATTGTCATGAAAATTTTTCCTTTGGCTTTCTAGCGCAGTAATGATTAAAAAAGTGTTGGGGTCTACTAGGTTATTTGAGTTTTGGTTTTATACAATTAGCAGCCCTTTTTCTGTGATCATGTGTGTTGTATACAGTGTTTTTCAGGTGCAAACAAGGATTTCTCTGTCCCAGAACATATCTGAAAGATGTTACAGAAAAACTAAGAGTTTTACTGACTCCAAAGCCTGAGTAGCTCCAAGAGGTATATAGCATAACATGTTTCTGACAAGCAATAAAGAATTTATATGTAGTTCAAAATGATCTTATTTTAAATCAATATTTAAACTCTAGTTACAAAATTCAAAATGAATGAAACATTGGTATGATCTTACAAGTCTGAGTCATGAGACTAAAATTCATTTTATAGATTGGGTAACAAGCATATTTTATAGATTGGGTAACAAAAATATCAGTAATGCAATTCTGTAAAAGGCTGAGTCTACTGAACTCTCCTTAATTCAGGTTTGAGTTTGGCTTTGTAACAATCATGGTGGAAAAAAGGTCTGTGACACAGATAGTGATAGAATTTTTCTTGATCAGGAAAAAAAACAACTAACATTTTCTTCCCAGATGGGCTTTCCTGAACTTCATTTTATTTATATGAGAGATAAAAACAATTAAATGGGCCTTAGCTCTCAAAATGTGAAATAGAATCAATGTAAGAAACTATTTTTACCTGTCATTCACAGCCCTAAGCTTTAGGTAGCATATGATTGATTGAACTTAAGCACCTAACATGGTGGGAAACACAAGCAAATCCCTATAGCCATGGAACTGTGAAAGAGTTCCTGTTCAACAAATATTAGAAAACTGGAATTGCAATGGATGTAACCAATGTTGATCTACAACCATTTTGAAGATATCTAAAACTCCAACTTTAAAAAGGAGTCAAACATAAATTAACCAGGAAAACACAATGCTAAGTTGCTAATTGCTCCACTAATATGATGATACGCAGCTCTTGGGAAGCTTTAAGATTTTGACGACAATGGGGAAAAAGACTGACAATGGACCACAAAATAGCCCATGGGATTCTTAATGGGATGTGGGATACTTTGCTTGCAAATTGCCTGATGAAATTCAGTCTCTGTCCTTTATAACTGGCTATCATATCATGCAGTAGTAGTTATGTAACTACTGTGTAGGAAATTAACTGCTGCTCTTCAATTAAATACATCCCCAGTGAGTGGACAAGGGTCACAGCTGGTGAGGTTTTTTTAGACTCTGCAGCTTAGGAAACTAATAATGAATGGGACCTCCTGGCTCATTAAACCCAATCTCCTAGTTCTGTAGACCATTTGTATGTTAATATTTATTTTGTAAACAAATGAAATTCCACATGAAATTTACTTTTTTTTTGTACTCAACTAAAGAGGCACTGTTATTGAAGAACAGTTGGACAGAGAGATCATGATGTAGATTTTGTTTTACTCTTAGTAATCTTCTAGTCACATAATAAATTTGTTCTCTTTGTAAGCCATTGATTTCTCTACCAGATAAATTTTTTATTTGAGTAACTCTGAAACCTCCATAGCATTTAACTCATTTGCTCTACTTATATATGACAAAAAATATTTTTCTTCAAGACTCTTTTTGGGGGGGGTGGTTCTATGTCAAATTCTTCTATTTTTCTATATTTTTTCATTTTTTCAATCATCTCAGACTTTCAGTTAGTCTTTCTGAAAACTGGTGATTATAATTTTATATTTTAGATGAGATCTTAGTGCTTTATATTTCTTTATTGAAAATATCTCTTGATACGAAAATTATTATTTTTAAGCACAGCTTAAAAAATGAATGCAGTCAGTCTCTAATTCAATGTTGCTCTACAATTTATTATCTGTTGTGATTTCAATTCTAACTTTTAGTGTAGACAGTCTTGATTCAATGTTGAAGTAAAATTTACTGCATGACTTTGCATTTAATTCTGTTTAAACACCTCAAATTAAGTTTTACTGCAATTCCTCGGGTCATCCAGACATTTTGTATGTTATTCTGATCCTTATTTAGCAAAAGTATTTACCTACTACTGAATATTGGAATTATATGCATAAGTGACAACTTTTATGACAGAGAGTATTTTAATAACCTAGGTTGGTGATTGTTGGTCCTTTCAATCATGTAATCCTGTGGGTGGCTTCATTATAAACTCATCCATAAGGCTATTTCAATATCACAACCAATGTATTTATGTAAAATGAGTTCAGGCAACGTTATATATAGTGAAGCTTATATGTAACCATGTAAGCGAATTTATATGCGCATTTAAATTGTATATACAGTTGTCTTTCACTTCTTGCATTCTCAGTTATAAGCTCCCTCTTGTCATTTTATGGTTTTAGATAACATCTTGGGTAATACACTTTGCATGTAGCTGTGCACTTCAATCTAAGCACATTTTTAAAAATAGTGTTGTAAGTTATTTGACTGGTTTTCACAGTACATTTCGACTGATGAAATAGAAGAACATAAAGCCAACTTTGCCACATAATAAAACAGTAATGGATTTTAGATGCAAACATACATAGGGATAATAATGCTATGTTAATGACTATGATGATTTATCTTCCTGAACATGATTGAGAGTATTTTAGCCTAACCTGTTTAAAGTGTTTATCACTGAATTAGAAAATAAATTTTAATCCTATTTGCTAAAGAGAATGCCAAAACATATGTAGTGAGAAATCATGTAATGGCTATTATAAAGGGCATAGGTCAGTCAGCCTTGATCGGCAGGTGACTTGGATACAGGAAAATGTTACAATAACCAAATGTAGGATTCTTCTTACAGGAATAAAAGAATTACATTATATTTTCAGAATGGCAGAATCCTTTATGGGAAATAACAAGGTTCAAGTCTATGCAGAATGGAAAATATTTACAGTGCAGTATAATTTTCCATAGCTTACAGGGCATCTGTGTGATATCTTCCCTGAATGACTGGCGATAAATCAAAAGACATTATTAGAAAAACAAGAATGGCAAAACAGTGACCTTGAAGCTTCATCTTCTCAAAGATGGTCTGGATAATGAATATGAGGAGATACTTCTTATTCTCCTTACAGAGAATTCTTATTCTTATTCTTCCTTACAGAGACCTTTTTGCCAAAGTTAATGGAATAGAACAAAAATCAGTGATCTGTTAAGATCCAACTAGAAGATCAAAATGGAAATTTCAGACTCCTGCATCCTGGCACGGAATCAGACAGGATCTACACTGAGCTTGTTATTATTTGCCCCTTAAGAATGCAGAAAATAACAAAATTCAGTTAAACCTATTTAATTTTTAATTAATATTAATACATGAAGAAAAAATATTATAGGACCTATATATATATATACACACACACATATATATATACATATTTGAGTATGGAATATATATATATATAGAAGATATATATCTATATATATATTTGTGTAGCAGAAACAAAAGAAATTGCAATCCCAAAATAGCACTGCTTTTTAGTTAAGGAACAAAAATAACAAAATATATTTAAGAAAGGTATTAGCTATGTGTATATGGAAAAGTATCTTGGCAGGTAAAAGGAAACTCTCTGGAAGTGCTCCTGCAAACTCAGATAAAAGGTGATTGAACCATGAGGTCTTATTCCCCCAAACACAGGGAATAGACTGATCATTTCAGGAACGTGGAAAAGCAAGCTGGAAGGTGGCACCTAGCCAGAGACTATAAAAGAAATTCTTGTAACCAGTCAGCTGAACATGTGCTTAAGGCCAGAAAGGCAAAGCAAATCTAATGCTTAAAGTCTTACAGTGAAAAAAAAAAGATAAATTTTTGATAGGGAAAGAAAACATGCAGCTTGCTAATCACCATAGTAAACAGGGAGTTAAGGCTCAGATTTTTCCTTTTTCTTTAGATCTCTATGGCTACCCTATTTAAGACAAAAGATTAAATTTAATTTCATATATAACCTCTAACTGACTAGTCAAGTGCTTGATATATCTGAAAATAATTCACTTATCTGAAGTATAATATGAACTTTGTACCTCAATATCAGATTGCTCTTTGTAGAAAGAGTGTGCTGACTGGACCTCTTTCAGTACTCAATTATGTAGTCATTTACACTTGTGAGAAGCAGCACACTAAAACGTTGGTTCACTTTACATCCATATCACAATCAACATTTGTATGGATGACTGCTTAGAATTCAAGGGAAGTAAGAACTGGGGCACGAACCAGCCTTTTTGTCCTGCTCATCTGAATAAATTTATTCCCTGAAGGCTACAGAAATGTTGAAGAATTTAAGTGTTCACTCAGAACAGAAGTTCTGTAGGCTGCGTGGGGGCAGAAACTACCAAGGAATGTTTCGTATCAAATTTACACCCAACAGAGTGAGGATGAGTAATTGCTAGGTGAGAAGTTGCTATAGCTTTGTGTTAGCAGTTCTGAGTTCAGCTATAAGATATTATCTAAGATCCAATGGAGAGCTGACTAGGTGACTCAGAAAATTAGTAATAGCTTATACAATCATTTCTAGGTCAACAGTTTGTATATACTGAACTTTATTGTTGTCTATATTTGTTTTAGTGAATGGACCTCTTAAAATAACTGCCATGGCAGGCGTTCTTTGGCATGGTTGCTTATTACTGCAGTAGAAACTGAGGCCTGACTGGAAAGGAGGATGTAACTGCTCTATCAGCCCTAGAAGTAGCTCTTTCAAAGCAGAAATTAGATGTGTGCAGTGTAATATGGAAAAAGTAGAACAAAGAAATTTAAAATCAGCTGAGGCAACTAAACTATTATTCTGATACTCCCCATAAAAAACTTAAATTCACCAAATTTTCCCTGAACTAACCTTGGTCTCCTGTGTAAGTGACAGCCCTAAAGACATTCAGCACCAGAATCCCTCTTGTAAGGTACCTTCTCCTCTCAGTTGTCTACTGGAAGAGCAAAGGCTTTTTACGGTGAGTGCATTATTAAAATGCTTGAATCTGAAGGAAAAAACCCCAACTCTGAATATGAAGAATCACATTGCTTCCTTTAGCTGCTTATCTCCAAGTTTCTTCCAGTGTTTTTTCACTTTCTCTCTAAGAATTGTGTTCTTTTCTAATTGGAGTTTGCTCATTGTCAGCTTGCAATCATTAGTTAAATTGTCTTTTATTAAGAGTTTGGGTAGGTCTTTATTATCAAGTATTGCCTGCCTGTGAAAGTTACTATGTCTTATAGGTAGATTAATTGAACAACTGTAAATGTTAGCAGTCCATCAGTGAAGAAGATTCTGTTCTTGAATTATACCTAAACAATAACACTGACTTTTAAAGGCTGACAATTTCCCTAGTGCTTTGAAATTGTCTAGTATGTTTAGGAGATGTCTAAGAAAATTGGGTTATGTATGGATAAGTAAATAATAGCAAATCTCTGATACTTAACACTTTATAATGCAGTTCCTATTTATGTTGCTGCATCTGAAAATAATAGATTACATGTTAGTGTTATTGTGCAAGAATTAGGTGTTTGAGATAATTTTAATATGCTTCATTAGGCACTGAAAAAATAGAAAACCACCTTCATTTTACAGTCTTTTTTGCATATGGAGTCTTGTTCATTATTCAAAAACTTAAAGTCATGGAATTGAAATAAAGAGAAACAGTTCAAACTAATGATACAACCAGGCCTCTTTCGAGAATCCCAATAAAATATCTTTTGCAAAACATTATATCAATTGGTATTTAAAAAGCAGTATTTTCATTTTTATATCCTCTGTGTTTCTTAAGAAGAAAGCAAGAAGGGCAAGACAGGCATTTTAATAGAGTCAGAATTTCTGAAGGAGAGCTTTTTCTGAGATTCATAATTCAAATTTTCAGATTCTTTATTGGTTTGGGAGTGGGGGGGGTACTGATAGCTTTGGACATCTGTGTACTTCAAATATTTGGACCTCCTGAGGGCCACCCACTCCTACTTACACATTGTATATGAACTCGACATTTAGAAATTTTCTGCTTCTTTATTTACACTTAGAATTTCCATGAAAAGGCTTAAATTGAAAGGATCATATAAGACATTTCTCTTACATTTAGATTACCTCTAGATGCATCTTCTGCCCACAAAACAGACTCAGCCCAATGTTTTCTCAAGACTAAGTTGTTTTTTTCATAACATATTAACTATACATCTGTTAAATCTGTTTTCATGTTCATGTATTCTACTCTTTACAGTAGTTTCCATGTATTTTTCATTCCAGTGAGTTCTTGTCATTTCAGTGAGTCTCAAAAAGTATCTTTGTGATCTCATGAACACACTATTTCCCAAATAATTAATACCAAACATGCGTCAAAAACAGCAATAAGTTTTCCAAAACACATTTTCATAGGTGACAAGGTGACAGCATTTTCTTCAAAAATTGCCGTTAGACAGAACTTCAGAGAGTGATTCTGTACAACTACAAAGGACAAATATAAAAAATCAAGACAGATATCAAAATAGAAAAGGATAAATATCTTCATCCTCAGTTTTGTTCTCCTTCATCCTCTTTTTCTCTGACAGCAGAATTCCTGCTGATTTCTTCCTTTTGGAGGTTAGTGTTGAGACCACCGTTACCCCCACATTCTTTGAAAATGAAGTAACTCTCTTGCTTATCAAGAAGAGTTCATTACAAAGCACCATTGTGACTGATAAATTTGAGCAGATAGAGGTGCAAAAGAACAAAAAAAAAAACATTTGGGAAAATATGAAAACTCAAAAATAGGTCACAGTTCAGTTTGTAATAGGAAAAAATGGAGAGAGTAGTGGAAAATAAAGACGTAGTGTAAACCTCTTTCCATATTCTCACACCTGTGGAAAAGCTACATTAATTTCCTTGATTCCATCATGAATAATTGCTATACATTGGGGACAATTTTAAATAATGCTTTTCAGGTGTTAGGTACTTCAGTTCTATGAAATCACACAGAACAGTGTGAAGACATTTTTGAAGAGGGACTTTTTTAATGTTAGTGTTAAATAAATTATACTTTTGAAGTATCTCCACACTATTTACCGCATTTCTGTGATAACAGGTGTTTGGATCACCTTAGTAGCAAAAGCTGGGTTTTGCGCACATTTGGGGACATGTGTGTTCTAAATATGTGCGATACTGATTAATAATACTGATTAAAAACTTCAGTGCTTTTTGAATCTTGGAAACTGAAATAATTTTCTTGAAGGAATAGATAACATAGATAATAATATTTACCTGAATCAATAGTGTTAGAAGTAATGGGAGAGTCTGATTTTCACTCTTTGGAGTGTTTCTGGTACTGGCTTTTCTGATGCAGATAGGACCACCATTTAGCTTGGCTAAAACCCTCAAGCAATCTAAAGTGGTCTAGATTTAAATTCTGACAGCACTAGAAAGCACCAGCTCAAAAACAGTGTATCACCTGAGTCCCTCTTCATACCTTACAGTGATTTGAGTAACCAGTTCATGAGCATCTGATACAGGAAGGAATTTGATTAATCACTCCATCGAGGTTGATGCTCTAGTTACCTTTTGGTGCCAGTAACATGGATTAGGAGGACAGAATTTTGCCCATTTTCGAAACACAATACACCATGGCCTTTGGGCACTAATATGTTAGAATTTGCATCTGAATGCAGGAAACAAAGCAAAACCACAGAGTTGGTAATTCCTCTGTCTCAGCACATGTATAAATCTAAATACAAATTTAAATGCTTTCCTAAATAATGATGTCTTTGTTAATTTGAGTTGTAATGAGGATGACAAATTTTAATGAATGGTATGATTTTCCTCCCTCCAAATGTATTATTCAAAAAATTTATTTTCATTGTTCACAAAGCCGTACCAGAAATAAAGACAATTGAAATATCTTCCTGCTTGAATAGGATTTTTTACATGCTGAATATTTGAATTTTTTTTTGAGTCTTTGTTTTGTTTTGGTTTTTTTACCAATCTTCTTGTTAAAATCTTAGTGGATAGAAATTTGGCAACTTTTCTTCATGGATTATATTCTAGTAGAAGCAACATTGACATGTTTTTTTTTTTCTTCTCAGTTTTGTTCCATTAAAATTTGTTTTCCAGACTTTAAAGTGGAAGGTAGGGTGGACTGCAAATTCTTACAAATAGGCTTAACAGCTGTAAGACTTCTTGTATCACCTAGACCTATAGCCTAATAGTCTACAGGAGCATGGAAGTCGTGTAGAATGTCATATTTCAATTTTCTTAATGTAATCCCTTACCAACCTGTACGTGTGGAAGTTCCCTGTGAAAGAGTCTTGTCAATACAATATTTGATAGATCATACTTTAAGAAGTGTTTATTACTGCTGTTGCCACATATTTTAAATTATGTTGTGACATTAATTTCTTCCTTGTGACTCTACTTCATCTGGTGTCTTTTGTTAGACCAACTGTTAGAATTGGAAGCATCTCACAACTTCGAGCCTGTATAAACCTTTTTGACTCCAATGTTAGACCCTCAACTCAACAACAGTTTTCCTCCTGACTAAGACTCCAGAGTCACACTGCACATGAGAATTCCCTGTGTCACTCTCTGTGGCTGCTGTGAACCCCATATACCTAGAAGCATATCTATTACCCTCTGACATAAAAAATAGCATACAGAATGCAATAGAAGCACCTCTTCAAAACAAAAAAAAAACAAAAAAAATCTCCAACCAGAAAAACCCAACAAACAAAGCAGAAACACACACACACCAAAAAAACCCCCCCAAAAACCCAACCCCCCTCCCATGGGAATATTTGGAATATTTGTAAAATACATTTCTTTTCCCTTAGTATTTTGCACACACACGCCAAGGTGTGTTTACACCAGTCGAATTGCTAAGAACTAATTTAAACAACTAATAAATGATCATACAGGAAGCTCTACCCTGCTGTCACAAGAATGTGTTACTTACATATCTTCAATCAGACAGCTTTCATTTTTGCCTAGAGGCAACAAAGGAGTTTTGACACTGTTATTAGTTCATTTCACCCTTTTCTACCTATCATTTACCTTCTGTGAACAGTGCTGAGATTCTTCATAGAGTAGTGAGATCTTTACATTTACTGCACATCTGAAATGCAGTTAGTGCAATGGGTGACTGACAACTGTTATCTATACACTGCTGAAATGTCTGCACAAGGTACAAATTATGTTTTCTTCTGCATGTTTATGAAGACAGCAAAACAGTTACAACCCAAAAAAAAACCCCAAACCTAAAACAAACCCCACCCACACCTCTTTGACTTGTAAAGCTGAATCACACTTCCCATTTTGACTTCTTTATGAATCACTTAGCCTTTTTGAGGCTTAGTGTACTTGTGTTCATAGCACTGGTAAACTTCTTATGAAGTTGCCCATTTCATATTAACACTGCAGTTATGGCCTCTTTCTGTTCCAGAGGAAAGAAATACTATTGTTTCCCCAGTTTTTGTCTTCAAGGGCCCATAATTTTATGTCCTTTTACTGAAAATTTTGATATTTAGTGAAGTTTTATAATTTTTCTATTTTCTTTGAGAACTTTATAGAAAGTAATTTTGAGTTAAGGAGAAGGGAAGCAGGAGCCTGTCCAGAAAAGACAGGCTCTTCATATGAGAGGCAGCTCTAAGGGCATGTTCCATTTGGCTTGTTTCCTAGGTATGAGATGAAACAAGCCATGTTGCTTGAGGCAGATGAAAGCTGGGAAAGAGATGGGGGTTGATTCTGACCCCAGTTCCTACTTGTCAAAAATGTGTGAGTTTTTCTCTATTTAAATATATTATAAAGAGCAGAGGGGGGCGGGTGAAAAATGGAGGAAGAAAGCCAAAAAAAATCAACCATTTTTTGGCAGGTTAGCCATCAAGTCTCATCATGAGAATGACTATTATGGTATGATACCAACCCTGCGATATGGAATGCAAATATGCCTTTTACTGAGAGTGTCCGATTTGTTTTAAAGGGCCTGTGCTCAAAGAGGCTCTCCAGGAAGCAGTTTAATACTGCAATCTTAAGGTAAAATAGATCATTTTAACAGGAACTTTGTTCTTCATCATTAACAAACCTTTAGCACTACTTTAAGGAGCAAGTTATTAAAAAGTAAAGTGATATGTATATCTCATTTGGGTGTCGTTTCTAATCTAATTTTAAAAAGCAGAGTTCTCAGACCTACCACAGGATGGACACCAATTCTTTCTGAGAAAACTCTGACAGATTAAAATCTTCAGGGTCAAACCCCAAGCCTATGAGATTGCCGGTGTTCTCTAGTCATATTTAATAGTCCTTATTAAATGAGATACACCAATCTCAGCTGGTATCTAAGTACAACTCTAAAAAGTAACTGGGGAAGAATGTAAGTTGTTCTGAGTGTAGTTGCCTCCTGGGAGAGATCCAGGTCAGTGCTTAATAATCCTTTGGTATCTAGGATTCAGGCTTGCAGTCTTTGCTTGAACAAAATTTCTGCAGAAGTCACTAGCATTAAACTTGTAACTTAAGAAGTAACCTAGCTATATTTAACATTTATATCTTGAAAACCTGTACAAACTGTCCAGCTAACAGGATGAACAAACCCTTTTACTATGGAAGAAATTTCCTTTTCTACAAAAATCTCAGGGTTGCCTGGCATCTTTCTCTCTTATCAATTTATGTTCCATGTCTTATTTTTTGTATAGAATAAGTAATCCAAGTGGAGACATTAAGAAGTAGGAATATTATACACATTTAACAAGAGCTAGAGTTTGTAGTTTTATTGCTGCCAGTTAGAGGTGTTTGGCCAAAATCAAGCACTGTGAGAAGATATTGGTACCTGAACATATCCATTTTTAGTTCCAGCATGTTCTGCTGTATCATTTCTTACAAGCTCCTTATGTACCTTGCTTTCTT
>NW_016690223.1:3812625-3994440 GCF_001604755.1 Lepidothrix coronata
TATATATATATATATATATATATACATATATATATATATATAAAATATCCATTTTTTAGTATTGACTAAATATATTGCAATATGGTTGCATCACTGGACACATAAAGCAGTCCTAGTAAATTAATGAAAAAGAACGTTCACACACTTTCTTCTTTTTATGTGCATTATATCATTAAAAAGGATTAAATGTCTAAACTGATCTAGGTTATTTCCCAATTGATAGAAATAGAATTCTTGGCTAGAATGACACTTTCTATGTGTGAAAGTCTGTATTATGGAGATACCAAACCACTAAACTCAATAAAATTATGAATGTATTGAGTCTTAATATGATAAGAATGTATTTCTTTAATTTACATTCCTTACCTACATCTATCACCATGGATGTACAGGGTTGTCAGTATACTTGACTTCTGTTTTCTAAGTGAACCCAATGATTCCTTTTTCATATACTGAAAACTATACCCAGAGGTAGACGCTCAACTACGACAATCAACAAACTAAGCATAATAAATCAAGTTTCAATATTAATGTAAACAGCAAAACAATATCCAAGGACCAAGTGCTCTTGTTTCAGATTAAAGGCTTGGAATATCTTATGTATCAGAGACTGGGACACAGCCCTTTGTAGAAACCTGATACTTTGCCCACAGGGGTAACACCTGAGCCACTTGCATCTTACTTCTATGGTTCAAATCTTTGCTGGCCACAGAATAGCAAAAGAATAAGAAAACCTAGACTTGAAAGAAGAACAGGGAGTAAGCTGCAGATAACAATATTGTAAGGAACTGTCTTAGCTATAAGAATTTATCAGAAGAATGAAGAAGTCTCAGCATCCTTCTCTCAGTGTTATCAGTTGCATCAAAGCTGACAGTCTTTGCTATCAGAGTCTTTGCATAACACTGCTTACAGTGAAAGTGTGTGTGGGAGTGGGGAAACTGAGGGAAGAAAAAGGAGTCTACTGCACTGGTAATCACCACAACTAAATCTGGTCCTGGATTGTACTTTCTCTTCATGTACCTCAATTACACTCTGGTCCAGGCAAAGGAAAAATGGATTATAAATTCTAAAGAGAAGATGTGTGATGTAACCCAGGACACGGCTGGCCCTCTTGGGTGCCAGGGCACTACTGACCCATCTTCAATTTGCCATAGACCAGGATCCCCTGGTCCATTTCTGCAGCACTGCTTTCCAGTCAACAGCTTCTCTCAGTTTTGTGTCATCTGCAAACTTCCTTAACATCCCTTCCAGTCCTGCGTCCAAGTTATTTATAAAGATGCTGAAGATTCTTGTGGGACTAAATAACACTTTGATCCTGAATGTTAGCAAATGCAAGGACTATTACATATTTTAACTTATGCACATGCCTTGATTTAGGCTTTAGTTGGCTTGCATTAACTTTCCTAACAATTCCAATGTCAACAACCCACAAAACTCTTAAAACCCTTACTTTTGGGGTGTCAGATAATGGCCTAAACAAATTCTACAAAGTTAGAATATCACTTGAATTAATGCAGATTACAGCCTCCTTTGCCATTAAAGCTCACAAAACCAACTTCACCTCCTCGTGTTAGTATTTCTCCCTATGCCTAATTAGACTACCCCCATCTAGGCTATTTTTTTTTTCTAGGAGGAAAACTCATCACCATTCCATTATGTCCTTGAGTTAGTGTTTGGATTTAGGGCAACAGGATTAAGAATAAATCATTTGAGATTTACAGTTGTTATAGATTTTATAAACTGTTTTCCTAATTCTTTTTGACAACCTATGCAATAGAATCAAATAGAAGAAATGCAATAGAATCCTTTGATTTCAGATTGGACCACATTCAGTGTAGACAATGACAAAATTTTTTAAGGAACCAACATTGTCTGTTTCCTCTCTACCCAGAAGTTTCTTTACTTTGAATTGTCTGTTCATCCTCTAAAAGATCACTTATTAATCCCTTCTGAAGTACTTTGTTATTTGTTGCTCAAAAATGGCATTCTTTTTGGGGAAAAACAATGAAAAAACTTTTTAATGCCATTTCTTCCTGAATTCCACATTCCACTTTACGAAAGAGCACAGGCAACAACAGGGCATACAAGGGTTTTCTAAACCACAGCTATGGAAAGGATTTCATGCTTTTTGAACAATTATATGCTAATCCTAATTCTAATCCCATAAGGCTTTGGTATAGCCAAATAACTAATCTACTTCAGACATGGTTAACCAAGCAGGATCATCTTTTCATCTCAGGAAAGGATTTATAGAATAAGGAAATTAAAATTTCGTACAATCAAAATTACTTTCTCTTCTTGTATCTGCTCATGTATTTTTCTGCCAGTTTTCCAATACTTTTGGAGCATCACTAAAATGGACAATTCTAAATTAAAAAAGGTCAAAAGTTAATTGTGCTCATGTTTTACAATTTAAGAAAACTGCCCACAGAGATAAGGAAGTATAGGTAAGTTTCATTCACGCAGAGTAGGTTCAGAAGTTTTTTCCCTTCAAATTTCTAATACATCTGAACAATTTTAGAGTCAGAACACTAGATAAAAGAGAAGAAAGATGGATGATCTCATTTAATATGGCAAGTCTTACTTCCTGTATTGAAGTAATAACTCTTTTACTCGATCTTCATAGAGGAAAAGCTCAGCTGTGCTTGAGTTAAGGTTTTCTGTGCTTTAGGTTATTTTCTAGACTTGTAAACCCTAGAGTTGAACTGATGGTGAGAGAGCTAAAGAAATGTCTTATGCTAACCTTAAACAATATTTTGACAAATATCTCAGTGTAAAATCCACTGGTCTGAAGGTTCTATGACATGGGTTCAAGCTGAAGTAGTGAGCATGCCAAAGAAAAATATTTTTATTTTTTTTATTGGAAACGTAGGAGTTTTGCATATATGCCGCTATCAGGACAATGAGACAGTCTTGATTGTTCTGAGGAAGGCTTTGGTGGCAGCCACAAAAGTGACTGTCAGTGAGCGGTACCAGTGGGTGTCTGTGGTTTGTACTGGTTGGTGTGGATAAGTGGACCTGGGCTTTGTGAGCACATAAAGCTTTAGGTTGCTTTCAGTCACCTCAAAGCTAATGTAGATGAAAGAATTACATGCCTGAAGAGAACATTACTCAATTTAGGTACTCTATTCATAGCTGTGATACAGAAACACCCAATCCTGATAATGCAAATAGTCTACATATTAAAATTAAATTCTGAGCAAAGCTGTTTAATACCCTGAGTGCCAAAGAGTTTGTCTCAGCTCCACTGAGATCAAGATGCTAACATACCTCATAAATTCTCTGTGGTGCCAGTGAGACTAAATCTTATAAACATATATTTTAAGCTAGCTCTTGCACCCACATGAGTGAGCACAATAAAATCACTCAAATGAAAATAACATAAAGTAAAAAATGAACATAGTTTTGTGTTTCCTTCAATAATTTTTTTTCTGCAGCCTGGTAGTTTTTACCAGGAAGTGACAGTAATTCAATAATTAAGTTTTGATTTTCCTTAGTGTATTGGGATTTATACTAGAATCAAATAATTCCTCAACCAGTGGCCTATGCTGACCAAAGAAGCCTTTACTCTTCCCTAATCTTGATGCACTAGGATCATGTAGGAAGAAATATCAAATTCATAGATTAGAATGGTAGAGAGTGAGTGTGGTGGACTGACCTTTCTTGGTTGCCAGGGGCCCACCAAAGCACTCTATCACTACCCTCTCCATCAACAACATAGGAGGAGAAACATACAAAGAAAAGCTCATAGATCAAGACAACAGCAGAGAGTGATCACTCACCAATTACCATTGGGGGCAAAAGAAACTTGACTTGAGGAAATTAATTTAATTTATCACCAATCAAGTTCAGAGTAGGATAATGAGAAATAAGAACAAATCTAAAATCACCTCCTTTCTTCCTGACCTCAAGTCCTGACTTCTCTTCAAGGTCCTGCCATGATTCTGCTTCAGCACAGTTTCTCTCATGGGGTCACAACTTCCTTCAGTGCATAGCCACCTTCTCCAGTGTGGGGTCCTCCATGGTCTTCACTATGGGCTGCAGGGGAACCTCTGTTCCAGCACCTGGAGCACCCTCTCCCCATCCTTCTGCACCTTGGTGTCTGTAAAGTTATTTTTCTCTCTCACATTCACTCCTTTCCCCATGCTGCTTTGCACAGTGTCTTTTTACCCCATCTTAAACATGTTGTCACAAGGCTCTACAGTCGTCACCGGTGGGCTCAGCTTTGGCCAGTGATGGGTCCCTTTCGGAGACGACTGGAACGGATTTCTGGGATCTTCTCACAGAAACCACTCCTGCAGCCTCCTGGCTACCAAACCCTTGCCAAATAAACCTAAGACAGTGAACAAGAATTAAAATGGGCAAGAAAGGCCCTAACTGTCAAAGGCCCTAAATGTCAGGTCAATAAGGAGACAACAAATTGTCAGTTGAATTACTTCATATCTTAGAGCACAAAACCCAGCTTTTTTTGTTTTTTTCTTGTTTGTTTTTTTAGGGGGGTTTTGTGGGGTTTTTTTTTGGTTTTTTTTGTTTAGTTGGTTTTTCTTGGCAAAAAATGTAAACAGTGACTCTGAAATATTTTCTGACCTTAAGTCAGCTTCACCACATTATGTATTTAGGAAAATTGGAAAATTTAGAATAATTATTTTGAACACTTTCCATTAAAAATATTTTGTTTTCTAGACTTTAGGAAAAATAAATTAAAAAATCCCTGTAGTTCTATCTTGTAAACTCATGGCAGTTATTTGGACCATTCTAAAGAGTCCAAGCTTAAGTAATGTTTTGGTTTTACCACCAAAGAAAACACTTTTTCCACTTTTCTAGAACTGCCCACAGAGCAAAAGCAGTTATTGCAACTATTGCAACAGTTCTTGTAGGAGCTGAAAATGGTTCTGTGTACTTTGGTTTAGATCAAAGAATGATCAAATCAGGTGTCATGGGAGGGGGCTAGAATCCATTTTGTGCCACTTGGATGTGAATACCTGCTATTTCAGTTTTATTTATGAGGGCAGTCCTTTATTATCTAATGATTGGTCTGAACGTGCATATTTTAGGGACTTGCAGGATACGAGCCATGAGAGGAGTAGTCTTTTAAGCCTCAAGGCTATAGAGGCTGTTAAACTCAGAGTACCTATGAGCTCTAAGCTGGAACTATGCCTTTGCTAACAGAAAAGCACAGCATAAGTCACTGAGGTGAAGGTTTATTAATTCTTCCCTGCCTTCACTAGGTTTACATGGGAAAGATAATGGTCTCTAAAGTTAGAGCTCTGTAAGATAAGAGTAAATGATATCTTGTAGGCTGATACCTGTATGACTTTTGCTACATGCTACAAATCACTGTTTGAGCAGCAGCTCAGGACCAGTCACCTATTAACCTGCTGCTAGTTACACAGGCTCTGGATTGATAGCTGACAAGATTTTGCTGTTTAGAGGGAAAAAAAAGAAAGTGGGAGGCTCCCATTTTTTTCCAGTTCTGAACAACCACAGAGACACAAAACAAATCTTACAGCTATGCTAATAAAAGCTGAAACTTGCCTATAATACAGACTTAAATTATATTTTGCTGGGGGTTAAGAACAATCGTAATCACTAATTAACTTAGCTATGCAGATAAAAATCTGTTTTGTCAACACAGGGAGTTTCACTGAGCAGTAGGGAAAACTTAGGGTGGGTCATAACATGCAGCTCTCAAAAAAGCTTTTGCTAGTGTGGGATAAAGTTCTACTTGTCTATACTGGCAAAATGCTTGTAGTATAGACACCTGATAAATAACGCATGAAAGAAAATGATAAGAGGGAGTGTTTGTGTGCACACACTACAGAGCTGTGCATGTTGGGGTGTAGAGCTGTGAGTGTTGCATTTCAAGTTAACACATATTTTTTTGGATGAGTAATAAAGTAAAAGAGTTTATGGGGAGGGGATGAAAAGATTATTGACTTAGCTTTTACATAGAGGTAATTCATGGTATTACAAAATTATTTGTTTTCTTTGGAATATTTATGATATTTTTCATGGAAAGGGAAATATCTCTCTGACTCTGAAATTACTAGGTATCCTCTCTTTGTAAACTGACTGGGAACTGTAAGAATTATGTAAGCTTTGCAGTTCCTAACCCTGAAGTTTTACACTGCGTAATAGTTTCAAAGAAAGAAAATAATTAAGCTGAGGGTAGGTTTAGATCAGAATTATGTGTACTTTTTCATCCACATAAATTTTTCTCATTATATTTACAGAGTTTTGAAATAGATGTGATAGGCAATGAACCAAAAGGGGAGGATGTAGTTAATATTTCCATACTAGTTGTTAGGTTGTGAGAGGGGAGGCTGGAATAATTTATGGGCTGAGAGAGTGAGAGAAGATGTAATTTACATCACTTTATTCTCATTTAAACTTATTTACACATCAGATCTGAGCTTGGACCAAGGACTAATTTGTTAGGTCAAATCTGTTCTTCAGCCTTCTAGCTCAACACTACCATCAATAATTTTGTTTGTGTTGATTCTTTTCTGATTTGATCCTTTGTAGACTGTTATGGTGTAAACTCGCTTGCTTGCTTCTTATGTTATTCAAGTTCTTAATATGGTCTAGATATATAGAAGAAATGTAAGAACATTATGTTACTTACTGGAAAGAGTAATGTTTTTATTTATATTACTGCCTGGGAAGAAAAAGTTCACCTAGAGTAGTAAATACTCTACAGTACAACATCTCAGTAACCCCAAATTATGCACAGTAAGGTTTATAGGAGAACCTGTAAAAAAATGGGAGCGGTGGGACATAACTAGATGTCAGTTTATAATCAACTATATAATATTGCAGTATATTGAAGGAAGAGGGTGTATGTGAACATTTAACTCTTCTTTTGTACCTTCTCTGATTATAGAGATATTTACATAGTTGCACATTCTGCTTTCTATAGGTTAGTGATAAACGATCTGTTTGGAAAAGATCAGATGTTTTTCTAATCACTTTATCTCAAACAGCTGATCAGAAATGCTTTTGGATTTGGTTTCATTTGAGATGTGCTGATCCCATTGGCTTATAGGAAGTATTTATTAGAGGAACCAGTTTCCTCTCTGTGGTGTACATTTTGAAGCTTCATGAACTGAGTTATTAGGGAATGGCAAATTGACTAGGGGGAAGTGGAAAAAGCAGTTGTAGGATTGATGTGCTGCAGCTAATTTCACTTTTTTCACTGTCTATTTAGATACTTAATTACATACATGAAAGAATGACAAGGTTTCATTTCCCATCCATTTTTTTAGCTTCTGCTAGGACATGAGGTTCAGTTGGTACTTTTTATGAAGAAATGGATAGGTATTCATTAAAGTGAACACTCAAGAAGAGATGCAGTCTGGACTCTGATCCCAGGCCTTGTAAAATAAATTTCAGTTTCTACATTCAGTGGACCTAGGATTAGACTTCGAGGTACTGAAGGTTTGAGAAATGTCATATAAACTGTTTTTTAAAAAAGTCTTCATGAAGCTGTAATTCATTTACTTGGCTCCAAATTCTACTTCTGTCATAGAAATGTGTGCTGATATATTCTCAACTGTACAGCCTCTTTTCATAGTTGCAGAGACATACACAAGGGAACACAAGGGGTTGCCCTACGCTGCCGTCACAGTGTTTTGGGATAGCTCAAATTTTATTATTTTGGGTTTCCTGGTGCTTTTTTATGGTGGATGGTTCATTACGAACGGCATCAAACCTCAAAAGTACTAAGGAAGTTACTTTATCTGTCCCTTTATTCACTTTATTTTAAAAATAATAAACATAACTCTTGAAAAGTTGTTTATATGGCTTAACCCACCTTAAAATGGGAACCTAACACTGTTACAATCAAAATAGAAATTACTAATGTGTCATCTCTAATCAGCTTCAGATTTTTGACATATATTCAAACCTATTTGTATGTCATATCATGTGTATTTGAAATAGCATACCTGTTGTTTGCTTTTCTTCTTCTATGCTTATTTGTGAAGAATGGTAGTATATGCATTGCTTACACTGAATCTGTGTAAAAAATATGTGGAAAAAAAAGAGCAAGCAGGCTCTTTAGAATAGTGAAGATGAAAGGGAGACAGCTCCCTTTTCAGTATGTACTACTTCAGCAGAGTCCAGGGGAAATGATTGTGGCAAACTCCAGCCTGAACCGTGTTTGGTCCTGATGCAGAGCCCATGTCAGCCACTGTCCTCTGGATGATCTCACACCTTCCCAGGGCCCTTTCACTGGCTCCAAGGCAGTAGGTTGCCCTAGGAGGCCTCCAGCTCCCTATCAACAGCTCTGCTCCCGCCACATCCCTGGAATGAGGTGATAGTCTTCTGGCTACTCCTCTCTAATAACTTTACCAGAAGTACCTGAGATTTCTAAGCAAACAGTGCTACTTATTTTAACAGAGTTCTATATATATTTTATTAAATCTGGGTTCTCTATTATGTTGAGAACCCTGAGAAGAAAGTTCTTACAGAACTGAGTTAATTAGGAGCAAGAGCTACACCTCTCTAAACTGAAGACATAACATTTTTTCCCCTGCTCTCATTTCTGAATAATAAAGGAATATAGATAAGTTTGTCTTTCATTTTGATTTTGTTGTATTTGAAGAGGTTTTGATTCCCATTGATCAGTTTTGATACTTACTTAATATCCATTGTTTTTCTATGCAGATTTCACTTAGCTCTGCCAGACCCTGTCAGATTAGGGAACAGAAATTTTAGGGAGGGGAGGCAGTTTAGGAGATGGCAGAAGAAGAGCTTTTATATACTTAAACTCTGCCTAAGTTTGAGGAAGTAACTGATGAGATCTGCACAAAAGCATTTGTTGAGAAAGTCTTTGGTCACCTGGAAGACTTATGCGGGTATTAAAGAACAAATGTGGATTTTAGTTTCTTAACATCACTTTAAAGTGGAGATGAGCTGTCCCAAGGAGTCAGTCACCTTGCTGAGGGCCTGAATTGCCTTTTGGTAGTTACTGACTACCCTCATAGAGTAACTCTAGGGTGACCAGGCTTCTGATTAAGCTCCTGAGGTTGTATAGGGATGAATTTTCATTTACATGTTCTACTAATTTTCAAGTAAAGAATGCGGTCATCCTGTAAGAGCTGGATGTCACTGTGCTAGGGCTGTCTCAGAGTACATCTCTGGCTTATCCTTATACAGGTACTTCCTGACAGGTTTGGCTGTTTTTGACACATAACATAGCACCTAGATCCAGGCTGTGAATCCAGAGGTATTTAATGTTGTCTATCATTAGGAACCCAAAGCAAGACCAGATCTGAAATCATCTCTTCTCAGCATTACTTACTGCTTCCTGTCCTGCTAAACAAGGTGGCTATTGTTAATTTCACTTTAATGCTCCAAAATTTGGAAGCTTACAGAAGGCAGAAGCAAGGATAGGTAGACCGATAGGAATAGAGAGATTATTCAAATAGCATGGGATCAAGTTAGGAAAGCTAAAGCCCTGATAGAATTAAATCTGGCCTAGGTCTTCAAGGGCAACAGAAAAAGCTTCTATAGGAATATTGGGGAAATAAGGAAGACTAGAGGAAAATATGGGTCCTCTTCAGAAGAAAATGGGAGACCTGATTATCCAGGATAGGGAGAAGGATGAGGTATTCAACAAGCTTTTTGCCTCAGTCTTCACCAGCAAGTGTTCCAGCCACACCGCCTAAGTTGCAGAAAGCAAAGGCAAGGACTGGGACAATGAGGGACCATCCATTGTAGAAGAGGATCAGGTCTGAGACCATCCAAGGAACCTGGAGGTGCACGAGTCCTTGGGACCTGGTAAGATGTGTCTGAGGGTCCTGAGAGAACAAGCAAAGGAAGTAGCTAAGCCACTATCCAGCATATTTGAGCAGTCCATGACAAGGATCACAAAATCACAGAATATCCTGAATTGGAAGCCCCTACAAGGATCATCGAGTCCAAATGTTAAGTGAATGGTCTGTACAGGGATCGAACTCACGACCTTGGCAATATTAGCACTAATAACTGCTCTAACCAACTGATCTAACTGAATGACCTTTAAGGTTCCTTCCAACCCAAATCATGTTATGATTCTATGAAAAATATATAAACGTGATCTACTGATTGCAGATACATAAATAAGCTCTGTAAATTCAAACAGTGAGGAAGTTGAAAGTTTAGAATATCCCCATTAAGTTCTTCCTCAGTCTGAAAAGTCATCTTGCAATGTCAGAAAAAGGTTGCAAAAGGGCATGGTTTTAAAACATCTCTTATATATCCATTGTGTCATATTTCTTCTCTTGTTACACAACAAGTGTTTAGCAAAGTAAGGGACCTGTGTCTCAGGGATATCTAGACTGCACTTCTTGTTTAGATGGTGGAAATGGGAAATAGCTGCTATAATAATCTGCGAAGTTTACTTCTGATGATGCCTTGAAGAACTAAATGGCTTATTTGTAGATTTGTATAAGTGTTCACAACAAAAGCCCTCCCCCCCAAGAAAACCTAAAACAAGGCACCTAAAAAACCCCTTCAAAAACAAAATCCAGAACATGGGTTCTGAAAATTGTCCTTGGTTTAGAGGAGGTAGCAGCTTCTTTTCTGAAGACAAAGTCTTATCTTTTTTGTTATACTTGCATACAGTTTGTTCAGCTTATTTAACCAGGGCATAATTATTAGAAGGCAAACAGAGGATTCATTCAGTTCAGAAGGCTTATCCATGCCTTACTGAACTATGAACTTACTGAGCTATACCGAAACATACAATACTATAAAGGCCCTTATTGTAAGTTGGACATAAATACTGTCTATAAATACTGGCTTCTGAATAATATACAGCCTTAAAGAGGTTCAAAGACGTACTGTATTTTAAACTGCATTAATACCAATGTTGCTTGAGTTACAAACATCTGTTCAGAACATTTCTTTAGTCAGCACTATTTCTTTTACAAGTAGAAATATGAAAAAAACATCAAACTATAGCCATTACATCAGTTAAAGACTTTTCACACCTCTGCGAGGTACAAGTTTATACGAGCTTTCAAAAATCAATAAACTTTAAATGAAAGCCCAACACCATTTTGTGTACAGAAGCATTTCCAAAATTCACTCACTGACAAGTAAAAAGAAAATAATGTCCTTGTCTAAGATTGTGTCTTTTAATTGTGTGTACAAATAAAATATTTCTTCAATCTCTTCATGACTAAGGTTCCATCTCTACTGAGAAAGTATTATCACGGGTAATACTATCAGAAAGCTGGTGGTAGAAGATGTCAAAAATTTTGATATCAGCAGAGAAAAGCTCTTTTCAAAATATCCCTGGCAAAAAGTCTCACAATATCTATGGAATTGAAACCTTTAGAGTGAACACATAAGATTAGGCACTATCCTACTTCAATTTCTCTGGTAGAACTAAGGGACAATTTTGAAGGTCCTTACAACAGAGCTTCTGTAAGGATATCAATCCATATGAGTCGTGGCATGAGCTTATTTGCAAGAGGAATCAAAGGAGTAATAAGGATATTATTTGTGTTCAGTGACATTCACATTCCTGGTATAGTAGTGTGCCTTTCTTAGAAATGACAGGTGGATTCAGAGGGTTGAGGATACACATTAAGCAGCATTAAAAGGTACATGTGTATGTCTACTATATTTGCATTGGTAATTCCTTTTTTTATGTAATTCTGAGGAAGTACCATCATAATATCTAAACACATATTATGGATTCTTTTTGCTTCTTCAGATTCAAAGCTATTTGTTTAGGGACTGCTTGCTTAATTGTATACTTACCAATTATCAGCTTAGTTCTCAAATGCCATCCTTAATCAGAGCTAGAAATTCCAATATTAGTATCATAATTCATCATTTCGTACATTGACCGAGAACACAAATGGATTGTCTGGTTGAAAATATGAGCTGGAGAAGTTCACTGTTCACAACAACTGGGGAGGGAGATGAAAAAAAAGAAACAGAAAACTCAACCCAGCCCTTGACCTTATGGTATTAAAATAATAAAATTTTCTTCAAAGCATACACTTCTGGGTTTTGGCAAGTTTTGTTTTTTGTTTTTTATTAAGACCTGAAGTCCTATTCAGAATACTTGCTGAATTGAGTTGAAATCAACGTTCAGACACTTTTTCACTTGTGAATGATTTATTTTATCCAAACAAGAGCTTGTATTTTCAAGCATTATTTAATTGGAATGTTTCATGGGTCGTATTATTCTCTTATCAGAAAGACATCTCATCAGTTGAAAGAGTTTTTTAATACAATAAAAGATGTTCTTATTACGTAGAAAATGTGGTTTCTTAGGGTTTTTTTCTGTATTTGTGCCGAACAAACAAACTATTTTTCTCCCCTGCAAACCTTACTTTCATAGCAGAGCAAATTTCTAATTGTAAGTTCTGACAGTGAAATATTTTTCTTAGAAACAGAATGATTACTTTTGTGATACTAGAAGAACTTTACGTAAAAGAAGAACATTAAAATACTACAAATCAGTTCTAAAGTTTCTAAAATATTTTTCTTCTCATTTTTCTGTCTTTTTTATTTCATAAATATACTTCAAGCAATATTAGTACTGTATCTTAATAGCTGAAGAAAAATTAAAAATGGTAAACCCATATTCAAAACACTCTAAATATTTTAATAGATTTTTATAAAACAGATACAGAAGGCCTGATGTTTTACTTATTTTTTGATGAAAGTATTGCTATAATTCATATCCCAAATATCTGCAGACATATTGCTTATTCAATACTATAGCATCACCATAGTGGTGTGTCATATTATGTAGTCCCTTATTGTTAGCCTATATAACGTAAGTATATATTTTCTTAGTTAAATAAAAATCCACTGGAGTGTTCTTCATGATCTTGCTGTTACTCACCATTCATCACATAGAGGCAGAGTAAAAAACATATTTTCAGAAAATTTGTAGATTCTTAATTCAATTAAAAAGAAAAAAAATTCCTGGTTTTTTGCTCCTCACTGAAGCTAAAGTTCACAAAATCGACATTACTTCTCTGTGTGTGAGATTTTAATAAAAAGAAGAGCTACAATTGGCTGCAGATCCAGAATAAAAAGTTTCCTTTTTTTGTAGTCCTTGATATAATGAGTGTATGTGAAGCATTTACTATTTAAATAGTGCTGTGACTATTTCTTCCTCAGCAATTGGTAAATAAAAGATAGTAATTAAAGTAAAATTTTCATCTTTTAGGTACTCATCTTCGAGTTCTGCTGATAGAATTCTTGTGCAGAGCTGTAGTCAATCACTGGTGTGACTTTGCTCTTTATGATATGCTAAAGCACATGGTTGGTATTCAAAGATGATTGCCAACTCTAAGAAAGCTGTTTTGCCATTGTGCACAGTAATTAATGGTATGTAGACCTACCTACTTTATTGAACTTCAAATGACTTCAAATTTCATTTCTGAAATATATGGCATAAATTGTGGAGAAAAACATAATTATAAATAAAAATATTCATATCTATGCACTATTTACTTATCTTTTATATTTTGGAGTATCCTGTCATATTTTCTTTTTGGAATGATACCCTAAGGAGCTATTCCTAGGGTAAAAATATGAAAAATATTATGAAAACTAGTGCACTTAGTTGTAGGCAAATCTCATTATAATGAAAACTTCTTGTGACAAAATCATTGCTTTTAATCAAGATTCTCTCAGGCTTGAATATAATTCTGCTTGTCTCAGAAAGGAAATGCCTTTAAATTTGTTTTAATTCAGACTGGTCTTTTCTAAGAGCACTCTGAGGTCAGCTCAGGTTTCAACCCATATATTGGAATGACACTGGATTTTTTAAAATATCAGATGTCTGAATATCAGGACTGTGAAATGTAGGTGTTCTGTGATAAACATCTCAATAGTTTCCATTGAGGCTTCCCAGCATTGAAAAGAGTTCAAAATTTCTGTTAGATCAAACGCAAAAGTGACACTTCAATTCAAACCCATCTGAATTTTGTAACAACTTGTTTTTGAAATACTGTGCAAGTATCTTAATTTTAATTGATTTTCTTAATTTTTGAAACCTATGATAAAGAACTGAATGGGGAGTTAAAGTCAGAACTCATAAATACTGACCAGTGCTTAAAGAAATTGAGGCAAGGAGACACTTGTGCTCTCCTGAAACTTCAAGGTTTTATCTGTGTATGTTTTATCCATATCTGAATATTTTTGAACAATCCCAAGTTCAATTAAACTAAAAATAGTGAAACTGTCTTTATGCAGGTAGTTTGTATTAGCAATCTAATAAATAAAAGCCAAGCAATGAGTCAGAAAATGGTGGTACAGCAAAGGAATAATATGTGACTTTGTAGTTTTATAAAATAGTACTAACCAATTTTTACAACTAAGGGGATAGAGGAGGAGGTTGACTCTGATCAGTCAAAAATGTATGTTTTCCTGTGGAGAAAGCAGCCCCTATTTGTCCTTCTGATCTTTGGTATAGATTATTTACTTTTTTTCTTTTCTTCTGAGCAAAGCAGTGCTGGTTTATATCCATTCTGCACTGTTGAGAGTGAGTCTTTGTAATTCAAAGAATAAAGAAATGAGTCATTTATTCACTTATGTTTATGAAGTATTTTGAATTTGAAATGATTATGCTTTTAAATTATATAAACTGGTGCAGAGGGAGGAAAAAGCAAGAGGATTGATTCAAATGAAGCAGAAAGGTAAGGTTCTCATTTAATGGCTTGAATGAGCACTTTCTTGGTTAAGAGCCATTTGAAAAAAGATCAAAATTAAAACTGAGCAGGGTAGAAGCATTGCAACCTCTACTCTGGCTATAGGGGCGTTTTTGGCACGCATACATCTACCTGATTTTCTGATGAATCTTAATGGCTTGAGTAGAAGGTAAATACAATAACACATAGTCAAGAGGGCCATGTGACTTTACTTCTGACTAGGAAAGAAGTCTATAATCTCTTTGAAATTTTGGAACAGTTTGAGAAGTTAATACAAGCTTTGGATATATATATATATATATACACACACACACAGATATGCATATACGAATACATTTATGCATATAAACACACTACTTTTTTTCAGCAATTAGATCTAATATTTTGGTGTAATAAATATACACAGAAAATGTGCTATCATTGACATTTGCTGCAGAGGCAAACATTCAGAGTATGATACATGCCATCAGTGTTATGATGATGTGTGGTATAACGTACCCCTGAAATTCATTGCTTACTTGGTAGGTTCCTGCTAGGGAAAATGTCATTACAAAGAGATTTGCTATAAATGTAAATAGCGTACCTAGTTAAAAAATAGTATGGTAAAATTTAAAAGAATTTTTCTCTTTATATAGAAATGCTGTGATGAATAATTTCTCTTGGGATTGGAAGCTTGAGGACAAGTCATGTGTAAACTTAAGCAGCTTATGGGTAGCAAAAGGAATTTCTGGGTCTTAGGACACAGTGCAATAGTAATGGCAAATTACATTTCCTAACCTGAGTCAGCTACACCATATCCTGAATGAAAAAGCAACTCTCCCTATTTTCTCCTCACGTATATCTTGTCTGTTATCTTAGAGAGACAAATATACAGTGACAAGGACAGGAATAATTACATCTATCAAGGGTCTGGGATTTAATTTAGAATTCAGTAATATTTGTTGATGAATACAAGCAGTGAATCTTTCCTCTTGCATCAGTTATTTAGCCAAACACCTTTCTTCCCACAGTTCATTGTATTTGTTGCACCACTGTGTTAACTTAACGAGTGAGTAAATCTTCACATCTGATTTTAATTTGGTGAGTGAGATGCTGCCTAATCACCACTTGGCCAGGTACCTTGGTTGAAGTGTCTGTGGATCAGAGAGGCACAAGGAGTAGTTCTGGCTGTATAATCACTGGTGAAAGACTTTGCAGGAGCATTTTGGTGGCATGATTTTATTTTTTTTTTCCCTTAAGTATATTATGTTATAAACTATGTATAAGCTTATAGATTAGTAAATTTAGCATACAATAATACAGCTTTATATTTCCCCTTTGAGTTATCTCTCATTCTAAGCATGATGACTGCAGAAGAGAGGAGATATGAGAAAGCCATTCTTTGACATCTTTGACCTTTCATCTACAAGAGTAAAAATCTTGGAGGGATTACTGTGTGAGGAAGGCACTCTACCTGGGGACTACAACAGGGCTCATCTTGAGCCATTCACAGCAAGTAGTACATGGATGCTGTTCTGACTTGTGGTCATTATCTAAATGGCAATCAGTAAGAAATAAGGCCAGAAAAAATATGCTGAGGTCATATCAGCCAGTTTACCCAGTGGTCACTCTAACCTTTTTCAGAACAATTTTTACCCCTCTTTCGATTCAAAACCTTGTTTTATTTGGTAAGAAAAGGGGGAGGGAACGGTTATACTCTAGCTTAGGCGGGTTCATAACCATTTCTGAAAACTGTAATGCATTGATTAAGACTATATTACATTTATTACAATGAAGCAAGCAATACTTGAAAGTGGAAAAATAAAGACATTATGTACTAGTGTACATGACAAGTGTACTAAGAGATGGTAAAATATTTTTGAACTTTGATTATTTTAGGAAAATTTTAGAGATGATTTAACCTTTCTCAGGAAAAACAAAATTCAGGCAGTCATGAATGGAGCTTGTGTGGGTTCTGTTGTTACGGTCGGGACACTGTTAAGATATGAAATGATTTTTATGCCAGTATTTCAAGACTCTATATTCTATTGCATGCTAAATGGAACAAAGTTGTTCTCTAAGTTTTGTCCCAGATGAGATGATAACACTTGAGATCAGAGATAGGCAGGACCCAAAACGAAGGCAGAAATTGCAGAGAAGTCAGAAAGTGGCTTTATGCATTACGCATGGGGAATAGATGACATCATCGTTGGTAACCCGTGAAGATATTTTTGCCAGTTACTTAAAATATTAATATCTCCTGAATAAAATTGTTCCTATGTGATATGGATCTCCACCTACCCTTCATAGAGTGTTTGAAGAGGTGCTAGGCTATTGAAGAATGCCAAGGGCCATCTCTTAAAGCAAATACAAATGTAGGATCCCTTTTTACATTAGGTTACAAAACAAGTCACTGAAGACTGTATCTAAAAGAAGAGATTTTTTATTATATTTTTTATTAAGAAATCTCATGGGAGCTGTTTATTTGCTTCCCCTCTGAGCCACCCAGCTGTTCCTTCTATTTGTGGTCTTAGAGCTAATTACATAATGTCCCTAATTTATACTCACTGGTAAATCAGATCAGAGCATTACCTGGAGGGCAAGCTCTAATTAGAAGAATTTCAGAACAAATTGTCTAAAGAGCTTGTTTAGTGTGATTAAATGCAAGTGATGGAACTCTCCCTCTCTCCCCCCACTCCCTTTTTAAAACTATGAATATTTACCTTGCACAAAAACCTTACAGGTTAAAAGAAGAATCTCAGCAATGGTAATTTTAATCAAAGGGATAGAAAACAAATGACAGTGCTACCCAAGAAAGCAAACTGAATATATGCAGTTTCTCTGTATTCTCTTACTATTATTAAAACTACTAAGTTTTAATATCCTACAAATAATGAAGTGGACAATAAGTGGCTTTCGTCATGGATGAATGGAAGAGAGATACACGTGAATCCCCAATTTATACTGTGTCTGCAGCATGTTGCCTAGGAACAGAGAAAAACAAAGAAGAAAAGAATGCAATCATTTGTCCTATACAGCTTTGAAAAATGTATGGTTTCATCTTTAAAAGGCTCATATAGGTTGAGATATCAAAGGCTATGCTGAGCAGTAGAAAGGACAAAGTAGAAATGATCCTCCGTACTTGCCTGGGAAAGGATGAAAAGCTCCTCAGGAGTAAATAACCTGGAATTGGGAAGATCTCCATCTTATGCAAACCGTCTCAAATAGCTGTGTGCAGTTCATGATGAGAATAGTGGATAGCAAAGGAAAGTGTGAAATGAAACAAAAGAAGTGATGTGACTCTCAGCTGGTGGTGCAGATTCTAGTTGGGCCATTGGAATCAGATTCAGCCACCAAGATGCACCAACAGAGGAAAGAAGTGAATGGAGAGTTAGAAAATGAATACTGACATTTTAATACTCTATCTTGTATTGTGCTTATGGAAATATAAATGATCTGTTTTACAGGAGAATTAAGAGGTTAGTATATCACCATGCTCTACTCTATTCCTGATACTTTTGAATTCCTACTGTACTGTGTGAATTTGAGCTTGTCTGGCATTCTGTAATTAAATTGCTTGTCCTGGGTAGACCTTGAATAGGTTGACTCCATTATCCCACAGTAATTAATGTAATGGCAGCCTTCTTCCTGAAGCGACATCCCACTTGTATGCAAGGACATCGTGTAAATTTTTTTCCCTGAAGAAGACACCCTGAACTCCTTTTTTAGCAACCTTTTTGCATAAATAAAACAAATACTACAAAGGTTATTTTAACATGGTACCCACTTCTTGTGCACATTAGGATAATGTTGTAATTATCAGCTGAAATAATAGCTCCTCTTCTCTGCCTGTTGATTAGAGACAAAAAGAAACAAATTATGTGAGCAGCATATGAAGCCTGCTGAATGGATCTTGAGACACTTTGATTTGCTCTCAAACTGATCTTTACAGTATTTAGGAATAAGTACCTTTCTAGTCTTCCCAGATAAACAACTCTTGAGAAAATATTAACCAGATTAAAGTGGCATTCCTAAGGGAAAATCCCTGATTACAGAGCAGAAGCTGCTAGAAGTAGGTGACTGCCAAGATTTCTGTTATAAAAGCAGTAGTTCATAACACAGGCAAAGTGAAATCGAGGCAAATCCTACAAGTTAGTATATGGTGCCAGTGTCCCAGAAGGCTTAAAAAAATTCTCAGGACAAAAATATTTTAAACCTGTTTCTTTCTTTCTTTCTTTCTTAAGAAGAAGAAGAAGAAGAAGAAAGAAGAAGAAGACTATTTTTGCTTTTTCTTTTACACAATAGATTCATTTTTCCAGATCTTTGGCTAAAGCATTGGTAGACATATTCTGACTCAGATTATTTGGACTGGTGAAATTTTCTTCCAAGAACTCCTGTGCATTTACATAGGCACTAAGAAATGCCCAAAAAATTCTCTTAAACTTTGAAAGAAATAGAAATTAATAATCTACTGTTATCTTTAATAATAAGTATCCTTGAAACCCTGTATCCAGCTCTGTTTACCTGGTTAGACTGGAAATACACAATTTCTTCCAGTTTTAGAATGCGTAGATTCACGTCCTGCATGGAGGAACCATATATAGAAGCCGTCTTAGGTATGTACTGTACAACAATAAATATTTACTTATTACAACTTCTTTTTTTTCATCCTTGATTCATAGTGTCCTCCTTTATCACTGGCCAGCTCCATAGTTTCTAAAAATGGTTTGTGCTAGCGTCTAAGAAGCTATGATCTACCTTAACACAGGAAACCATGATTATGTCATGAGGGGACTTGAAAGATAAGCAGAAGAAATCTCTCTTCAAATTTTATATTTTCTTTTAATTGTTTTAGAGATCAATAAGGGAGTGGTCAGCATATGATGAACCTAAACTTCCTCCAGACCATCCTGTTGCTACTAGTGAGGCTCTCCTGCCATGTCTAAAATACGGGTTTAGAAAAATCATTTTTAATTTTGAGTGCTAGGAAAATAAAATAATTTTAATTGTCAAATGACTCACTCAACTTGCCTCAATTATGTGGCTACTGGAAGCAATGTGGAGAAAGGTGGTGCTAAAATGTCACATTTCTTGATGCTAGTATTAGGAGGGGGAAAATGTTAGCCTGTTGGAAAAGTTTCATCTCCTTAATTACATCTTTCAGAAGCTGTGGTAGTGCTTCCAGCAGGGCAAGGTGGGACAGTGCTGGAGCTTGTCCCCAAAGGCAATGTGACTTGAAGGCACAACCTTATCCCCTGCAGCACGACCCACGGCTGAAGGATGAGGGAAACTCAGCCATTGCCTATAGAGTAGAGATGCACCTGCTTTTGTACATACTAGGTAAAAGCTTCTATCATCAATGCATCACTAGGTGTGTCTTCTGTGAGTGTTTTGGAGGCTGCCTTCAAGATTAGGCTTGTGAAGCACAGTCATAAAGAGGTCCTGTGTGATTTAATTTAGATATATGCATTCAACACATGTGTTCACTGTTCACCCACCACCAGGGGGTAGGATGCAGCACTCTCACCGCTGCGACCCGGATTCGGATCCCGGTCAGGGAAACTCCCCCGGGGCAGATGGAGCTCGTCAGCCCTGTAAGGCCATCCATCTAAGAGAAGGTCACTCTAAACAAACCTACATCCTGAGGACCTCACTGCCACTGTCCAAGCTTGCTCGGCCCCGGCAGATGAACCTCAGGATTAAAGGGTGGGCTCAGTTCAGCGCACACTGTGTCTCACCTAAAAAATCCACTGCGCAGGCTTGAAGGGTAATGACCTTTCCCAAATCTTCTTCCGTGAAGACTGGCCATTCTATACATACTTATACTGTTCACCCATTCAAGGACAGAAGAATGGAAGCCTATGGCTCATCCAGATTCAAAAATTGCACAGACAACTAACACAGAGGAAGCAGAGGGTTTGGTGAAGAGTGGCCACTGCTATTTTAAATTGAACATGACAAGCTGCCAAGAATATCTAATACGAATGCCTTATCCTTACTTTCCATGAGTAATCACATAGCTATCTATATGAACACACAAATGTGTTCCCCTTGGCTTGAGAATAACAAGAGCTAAAGATCCTACCATGTGGTCAGCTTTAAATTTAGAGATAATAAGAGACTGAAAGAGCTTGGATGTTCTCCGAAGACTGCAAAGATTTGTATTTCATACTCCTGGTGTGATCTTGAATAAATCCTTTAATCTGCCCATGCCTAAGCTTTTCTTTCCCAAAGATGATAATAGATGATAATGTTCTCTTCAGCATTTATTTCTCTAATCTATGTAAGTTTCTGGTAAAGGGACTGTCTGTTTATTGGTACTTGTGGAGAATCTAATGCTCTGAGGCCCAAGTCTTGGTTCATGCTCTAGGCAGTACTGTAACATAGACAATAATAATATTGTTATACTTTTGAGAAGTGTAAATAAAAAGACCTCTTGGAGTGAAGTAGATGACAGAACTACAGTGAATGAAGATTTAAGACTGACATCACGAAGGAGAATTTTACAGGCATTTTAAAAGGATATTTTAAAGCAATGTTTTCAAAGATTTAAATAGCACTTATACTGCATACTTTAATTTCCATTATGTGGCCATCAGCTATTATTAGATATTCTTGTCTTTGAAAAATATCTAACTAAAACACATAAATAATGGAATTGCAGTTCAATGGAATAACGTAACACATAAATTTCTAAAATACATTTAAGATCCCTAATTCATAATCATTCTTAGTAACTATTTGTGTGTTCATAGTTGGAACAAATGCTAGCAATTGCCAAATAAATGACTGTTTGAAAGCAGAGGTCTCATATACTAGTCAAATTCAGGTCAAAACTCTTTTTTTTTAACTGCTTCATCCATTAGCCAATTCAGCACACATAGTCAATAGCTAAAGTTTGGCTTCACACACCAGAGATTCTGAGCAAGGGAGAGTGGTAGGAAGAAATTTTTGACTGATTCATATTTTTTCTGCTAACTGCTCTATTAGGACAAGTGAAGTTTAAATTGCTTGATTGAAAATTTATTTTATTTGCTCAACCTTGAAGTTAAAACTGTCCTCTTCCTTGACTCTCTGTGCCTATGAAATCGACAGAGTTGATAGCCCATAAAATAGACTAACTTTTTGCTGGCATCCAATATTTTGTCATCTGAAAAGATCAGGGAAACTAAAATTATGTGGCTTTGTTTCTCCTTGGAAATATATGTTAAAGAAAACTTGAAGTTTCACAGGAAGTGATAGCATTTTTTGGTTGTGGGTTGTTTTCTCTTTTCAATTTAAAATGAGAAGATAGTATATTTCCTAAAGGAAAGCATTAAGAATGTATTTGATTTACCAAACTTTTCAAAAATAGCAGAGAAGTTACCCGCAGAACCTGCAGAATGCCAGATGGAGACCCTAATATTTAAAGAACTCCTAATCATCAAGTTCGTTGCAAGAATTTTTCACTGTATACTGTATTGAATAGACATTTAAGATTCTATTATTCCACAGTGCATGTAATATACAGTTTAATCCATGTTTTCACTTTGCCTTAACTTTAGGCGAATGTTCTAATGAATGACTGTATCTGACTGAGTTGGATCTTCACTGCTGCTGGTGACTCAAAGCTTTAAACCAATTGTTATGTATAATGTACCATTCTCTTTCTTTTAGTTTCTATATGAATCCCCTTAGAGTTTTTAAATGTGTGTAGGAAAGAAAGTGTCTTATAGAGAGTCAAATCTGGCAAATTGGAGGCCAAATAGCAACAATTCGTAAGTTAAATCCCTGGCAACATTCTGAAAAAGAATCTTGAGAGAATATCAGTTTTCCAGATAGCCATTTCAGAATATCAGTTTTCCAGATAGCCATTTCAGAATACCTTTAATACATCTGTTAAAAAAAAAAAAAAGGACAAAAGCAACTGTTTGTTTACATTCAGCTGTCAAACAATAAACACAGATAATGATATTTCTGTTTTAGCAAGTTGTTGTGCAGACTCAACTTTTTTCTTATGAATATAATAATATAGAATCTTTACATGTTACTAGGTTGTAAGAAGATTATTTGGTGATTTTTGCATCTGCTTTCAGAGAAGTGGTATAATGAAAATCCTGGTCAAATTACTATCATAGGATGCTGAATCACAGAATCATTTAGGTTGCTAGGGCCCTCCAGAGATCTGTAGTTCAAACCCCATTGAAGGGAGTAAGGATAACTGCAGAGTTAGATCAGATTGTTCTGCGTCTTACTGAGTTTTAAATATATTCAAATTTGGAGAGACTACAACATTTCTGGGTGTGCTTATTATTATTTTTCCCCCCTTGTACATAATCAGAATTTCCCTTGTTTCGATACACAGCGTGCAGATGGAAAAGTCTATCTTGGCCTCCCGTAAAATCCCCCTCTAGGTAGATAAAGACTCCAGTGAGATCTCCCTTAATCGAGTAAGCTTCACTCCTTCACACTCTCTTTATGCATCATAAATCCATATCCTGCTGGGCTTGTTCCAGTTAGTCAATATGTATTACATATTGGGGAACCCAAAAAAAGCAGAGGCAACATGACCTCAGAAGCGCCTCAGAGAGGGGAATACTCCCTCTGTTCTTCTAGGAATGCACTGTTTTATGTAGGGCACTGCTTAGCGTTCTTACTTGTCCTTTCCTCTTTGTGGTACTGGACCCACCCCTCGTCAGCCATGACTTTACCAGAAGTCTCTGAGTTTCACCTTTTGCCAACCTCCTCTGCAGGTTCTCCAAGTGGTCTTTTGTAAATAAAAGGGATTTACAGTCTATCAGCTTCTACCATGTCTGAGACCTCAGAAGCTTTCTCAGAGGCTGGGTTACTACAACATGAGGAGTGATTGCTGTAGCCTGTGCCTGGGATTGTGCTCCTTGGCATATCTCCATCAGTCTCCTTGGGCAGCCACCCTCCATCCAGCACCACTGGACTCAATTGACAACTTCAGTTTATCCCTATTGTTCTCCCTGTGGTTATGCAGGTAAAGGCAAGTGAAATCTATCCTTAATTTTTCCTGCACTCCAGGACTGAATAATGAAAGTGGTAATTGGCAGTAATAAAGTAGGAGGTAAAAAAAAAAGAACCCTGTTTAGTTGAGCAGAAAAATTTTTATATGTCTGACTGAACTGAGTCTTACATTGAAGAAATAACAAAACTCCCACTGACTTCAGTGGACCTGTTATTTATGGAGAATCCTTTCTCTGGTGAGCATCTGTGACCTGAAATAGCCAGTAGCCTCTGACATACAAAGTAGTATTTTGTCTTCATTTAAAGTTTTATGAAATTAATGGAGTAAAAAACAAATCAATTCCCCCCTCCCCCCCCCGGGGAAATGTGCCCTTAGTAACTAGATGGCAAATATAATACATGCAAATCTTATTCTACTAAATATAACTGGTAAATTTATTAGGTTGGCTATTGAACATAACTTTAATAACAGTTGATTATTAAAGACATTTTCATTTCACTATCATTGAGTATTCATAGTTCTTACATACTCCTTTTAATTGTTCTGGAATATAATTAATCAATTTAAATTAAGTTGATCTGTGATCAGTAATGATGTTACTGTGCCATGTGAGGGTCAAGAAAAGTTCATGAAATAGGGAGAACAAAATGATTGTGAATACGTTTGGAAGAGACCAGAAGACAGATATTTTAAAAAGCACAGGAGTGACCACTTGAGGTCTTTTCTTAATGGTTTTCTCTTATGAAATATGAGGGATTTGTGGGAATATAATTTTTTAAAACTGAAAGACAAAATGACATGAATCACGCTCTATCTGTTGACTTCCTTATTATGGGAAAATCTGTAGAAATGTACCTCAGTAAGATTCAGACAAAAGTAGATTCACATTAGTAAGAATTTAAAAGAAGGTAGGAATAACACCTGAATTTTTTCTATCTCAGAAGGTGGCTACAAAGCTGTTTACTAATTGCTCTGTTGATTAGCCAAAGCCACCCATGATAAGAAAAGAAACCACAGCTACTGTGATGGATTTCATAAATCTTTAGTCATGGTCTACTATACCTTTCTTTAAGATCACCCCTACTTGAACAAAAGGCTAAATCCTAATCCCCGAGTATCCATTCACTTGCCACCTTGAGGACCCTTGAGGGATGTTAATCGATAGAAATGAATACCTTTATAAGGAAGGAGGGTTTCGTTCCATAAAATACTTGTTCAGACTGGCCAGCCCAAGGAATTTGGATCTGATCAGAGAAATGTCGTTCTTATTACTATTGTGGTTATTGAAGCTTTTTACATATTTCACTATCTAGATCAGTTTTTGCTAACAAATTTCCATGACAGTTTAGGTGCCAACAACAGAGCAAAGAAAACAGTGGGTCTGTACAGAAGATATTGTTTGTTTGGGTTTTTTAAATAAAGGTTATTAGAACAGTTTTAACTTTCACTATCATAATGAAAAAAAAGTTTCATCATCAAAACTGTTTTGAGCTTCAATCTCGCCTGCACTTGAAAGATTCAGAGCAAAATACTGCAAGATTTCATCTGAATCCTTCTATGGCATATAAAATTTGGATAAGGTTCTGATACTTCTGGAGCATCTTGAGAAAATAGATCAAAGCTTCAGATTATGAGAAAACTCTCATGTTATTTTTCAAGGACTTTCTTTCTTAGTCTTTCACTGGCTTGGTATGACCTCGAACAACACTTCAAATTTTTTTATGCTTAATTTTGCCCAAATATAGGAAGGATGTACTACATTAGTAGGGATTCCATGGCTTTAACTGATTAGCTTGTTTTCATTTTTAAAATTTATTTTTAAAACATCAATAAATGAGCATTACAACTTTTCAACTGTAAAAATTTCACAGTGAGGCACTGGAGTAGAACAGTATCTCTTCAGATATTCTTTCTTACTTTAAAATCAGTTCACATGAATCAAGTTTATGCCCCTTTATATTCTCTAAGTGCTCATTCTCTGAAGCAGTTTGTGTGAATAGGTTTAGCTTGCTAGACTGTTTGTGAAACCTGAATTTAACATTTATTCAAAATGAACACTCACTCCTGGCAGTGTTATCACAGACAGCCGATCAGAGATTGGTAGCAATTTTGTGCAAATTAATTGACCAATCACATCTAACAGTTTAAATAGCAAATATAACATGGGACAGAGTTTGACATGTTTGAATAGTCCTTTTGTTCACTACAGTTAGGCTCCCACAGAAAGCTGCTATTCAGGGTGAGCAGGAGTACTGACTGATGGCTAATCCGCATTTTCTACAGACAAGAGGTTTTCATGACCAAGCTATAAAAATTAAGGAATAGTAATTAATTGGATAATTTAAAATAGATATCTAATAAAAATATTAGTAACGGTCAGAAGTCTCTCATGAGCAGAAAAATTAGATCATTGCAGAATGATTCACTGTGAATTATTCATGCAGCTGGAGAAATGATTCAGACTGACAGATTGATGGGTAGAACATTCCCATAAAAACAGGATATTCCCCACTCTTTGTTATCCTTTGTGTGTTATACATTCTACAGATTTATCTGAGATTCTACAAGTACATGCAAAGCAATAAATGATAGCCAGCAGAATGATCTCTGATTTTTCTACAAGCACAAAATTAAAGGATAGGGCCCAACAGGAGCAACTGGCTGAAGAAAGAAATTAAAATTACATTCTCAATTACCAGTGGAGTTATCAACCGAGATGCATATTATGTACTCTTTGGATTCAGTTTTATAACAAATGTGTGGAAAAGGCAGGAGTTAGCTGATTTATTTTTTATCTGGTCAAATAAAACTCTTGTTAGTGACAAGCAAACAAACATTCATAGGAAAAGGGTCATATTTTATTTATTGCAATCCAACCCAAACTTCTAGTGGTTAAATTACTGTGATGAAATATGCTGTGAAACTTCACTAACAGTAGCACAATATTTTTCTGAAATAATATGTTTTGGAACTGACATCTCCCTGTTTCTTCATGTAATAATAATAGCAGTAATAATAATAGTAGTAGTAATAATAATAGTAGCAGTAATAATAGTAATAATTCTGTAGTTTTTTATAATTTTTTTCCTGTTGAAGTTACAGTAATACTGAACTCAATCAAGTTTAACCTGATGAATTTATGGATAGTTCCTTTTAATTTTTAGCATGAAAAACTTTATCTAAATATAGTTTCTGTATTGGCAATTTAACAGCTTAGTGACTGTAAAGCATTTACAATAAATGGAACATAGTCTTCAAAAAGAGAAAATAAGTCTGTAATCTTACTTGAATATGGACCTGCTCCTTTTAAATACCACAGCTGGTACCCTTTAATTAAGTAATGCCTATCAAGCGGATTACTGTAAATGGAAATTTTATAGTGTTTGTATTCAGATAGGAGAAGCCAGGTTTGTAGACACATGTGTGCTGTGGTTCAACTGCACAGTGCAATGAATGTTTTAATCAAAGAAGCAGCATAAAACGTTTGACCTTTCGGATTTTATTTGCACTCTTCTGCAGCCATGCAGAAAAATTTGATACTGAACATGAAATCTGAAGATAATTTGCCATATTTTTTTTATCTTCTAGGAAAATAGAAAAAAGGGAAAATAGTCTAGGCTCATTCCTCAAAAAAGTCTCATGGTATGTTCAGCACCCTGCTCTAGTCTTTGGGGTGGATTATTAACTCAGATAATTTCACTTCTATAGAGCTCCTAAAAAGTGTTACTTCTTTTACTGACACAAATGAAGAAATGAGTACTATCTTAAAGATCTTGTAGACTTACCTCCAATCTAAGAATCCTTGGACCTTGGAATACTGTAGTTTCAGTAGATAATCATATTCATGGACCTCAAACCCTACTTTTCTCTGAGAAATAGAGGTGGTAGGCAATACTTCATCTACAATTTAAGTGTTCAGCTCCAGTAGTGATTTACAAATCTTGTTTAATTGTTAAGGAGTCTTGAGATGCATAAATATTTTGTTCATAAAGTTAGCATCCCTGTACAGCCTGATCCAGTGAGCATACATACAAGGAGTTCATTCAAAAATCATTGTCCATAAGTAACACTGGGAGGAGAAGGCCAAGATCTTTTTGGTAATACACTTATGATTGGAGAAGTTATATAGGCAGTACTGAACTTGGGTTCCCTTCTCATTCTCAAAAAGCTCAGACCCGTTTTCTACTTCAGTTAAAGAATTGCCTTCCAGAGTGGTTTTCAAAAGAGTTTTCTAAACACAATACTCAATTCCCTTGTCAAGCTAGCTCACAGTATGGCAAGGAATGCACCAGTCATAGGACAAGAAAAAGAAAAAAAACAAGAGAAAAAAGAAGGAAAAAAATGATGATTAATTTATTTTCCAATAAAAATGGATTGCTTCTTTGTTTTTCAGTACAGTATTATCTATAAATATCACTGAGTATCGTAATGTGAATCCAGAGTCACCTTCTCCATGCTCTCTTTCAAGAATTTAATTTGTCATTCCTGGAAAATTCAATGATACATGAGGTAAAAACTTTGAAGTCTTATGGAAAATGAAAACTTAGTCCTGAGAAAAAGAGGAATTTACTTCCCTTGCAGTGCCTAGGAAAGCAGCACACACACTGAATAATGTAACAGGCAGAGTGGGTGGGTGTGCATGTGCAGGCAGAACATCCCAATGCCATTATTGCTTCACAATGAAAATTCATTCCCAGACATGTCTTTTCTACACAATCATTTTAACACATTCTTCCTAACCTGAACATGTTGAGCACAAAGGAACTTCATGCATCACACTGTTTATCCTTGACCTTTCCTGTTGGTTCAGGGAGGTACATGTCTTCTACTTTATCTTGGAAAAATCTAATTAAATGAGAAGGGAGAAATTTAAATGTGTGAAATTTTAATAGACTTTCCCACTGTAGCAATTTTACATTATGTCATCTTGGATAAATTTTGACTGAATTAGCTTTTCCAGAATGCCCACCAGACCTGCTTTCACAGGCTGTTTTGCCATCTGCACTATTAAAACATCCCCATTAAGTGTGCCTAGGGTCTAATCTTTTCCAACTGATTACAAATTGTCCACAATTCACAGCCTGAAATAGAATTAATTTTTTTAAATTAAACTTGTAAATTCATTATACCAGGAACAAAAGGATATATCTAGTTATAATAAATTTAACCTGGAAAGGATGCAGATTAAGTTGGTCACAGTGTTAATAACGATCAGATATTAATAAAGTTTGACTCATACGTGTTCAGGAAAGTTTTAATATGTTTATATTGCGAGTCTGTATTTCTCTTGAAGTCACTGACCTCTTACTGTAGTTAAATGATGCATACTCATAGACTAAATAAAAACTGCCAAAGATTCTGCTCTGTAAACCAAATATCTGTACTCCTAGATATGTAGAAGGGAGAAGGATTTTTTCTTTTCCTGTATCCCCCTTAACAATGGTCTTGTTACAAAACATTCGCCCCCATTTTTGTCTCTGTAAAAGGAAAAAAAAAGGTAGGGGAAAGTCTAGAATGTACTGCCTGAAAACTGGTTCAAATCTTGTTCTGTGACTATCATCCTCCTGTTCAGACAAGTCACGTGTATTCTGCCCTGCACTTCAGTTTCCTCCTCAGTTGTTCTTACCTTTCACATGAAAGATATGGTTCCTCTGTATTAAGACAGAGGGTGGAGCTAACTCAAGGTCAGCTTTGAGGCAGTTGGAAGTCGGTAAAGTCAATGGATTTCTAGAATGGAAGTCTACAGTTCTACCATTAATGAAGTATTTCCAGTTGGGGAATCTCTTTTGCAACAACAACAACAAAAAGGCTACTGTAGGAATTCTGCTTAGAATGTGCATTCCTAAAATAAGGCTTTTTAGTCTTCTTACATACTTATTTAGAAATAAGTAGAATGGATGGAGAAGGCAAAGAAGTAAAAGTAAGGAATACTTAAAGCATTTTAAACATCAGAACTGTGTAAAACCACAAAAGATTGGGTTGAATTGGTATTCCCAAGACTTTTATGACGAAACTGAGACCTGAAACCCTATGAACATCTTTTACTTTGAACTCCAAGTCCTGTCAAATTTGAGGTTTCCTCTGAGAGGCAATTTACATTCTGAGAGTGTGCTAAGCCGCAGCAGCTGGGAGCCTTGGCCACTCTGAAAGAAAATGGGCATATGTTGTCATGGTTTGACAACAGGTTTTCAGAACTATAATGCTTCACTGGAATTCAGACATTCAATAGAATGCCTACAAATTATGATTTTGGATGCAGAAAATGTTTTGAAAATTACTGATTCCATTTCCAGCATGCTGAAGGGAATGGCATTTTCTGATGAGAGCCTTCATATCTACCCTGTGGAGCTGTATGATGTATGCAGTTGTTTTCTGCCTTTTAATCCCCTCTGTGTCCATCTTTGTACCTGAAACTGTATCAAAAGATAAATATCTGAACATTTGTTTCCTTAGGAAAAGGAATGTAGGGAAAACACTCTATTAATTTTTTTAAGGTAAGTAGTCTAATGTAAAAGCTATTCTTGAAGGAGTAAAGAGAAAATAGATCTCTCTCAACACTAAACTAGCAATACCCTGGTATTCCTCTGAAGTAATCATTTGGATTTCTCAGGTTATCACTGTTCCTTGGATGTCTTAGAGCTGGGAAGCTTGACTGCCACATCAGGGCTTAGTCTTGACTCTCGGTTCAGAACTCTAGACTACCTTTTGTCATGACTACTGACTGAAGAGCAGCAACGAAGAATGATTTGGAGACAGATATGTATGCCCTCATCCAACCCACAGATGGCTGTCACCATTCTATAGCAGACGAATAGTGCATTGATCAGCATGTACCTTCTTACCTTGTGGATATGAAGACATTGGGATGGCATATTTCCTCTTTCTCTTGCACTTTGCTCACCACACCTATCAAGAAAAAATGTGGGCTAGGCCACTCAAAGGCAAAAGAAGCTGTTTCAGCAATACGGGGATGACTCAACAAGGAAATGACACAGGGAGAATGAAATGTTTATCTCTTCAAAAGGATGCAGACAGCTAACTACTCATTCAGAAGCACTAGGTGTGGCAGTTCCTTATTCTCTGTGATCCTGTATCCAGTCTAAACAGCAGTTCATAACAATGGTGCCAAATCATGAGATGCATTTAAAAAGTCCAAATGAACATCTGCATCATGTAGCCACCTTTCCTGCAACAAGGTCTAAATACCAGGGAGGTAGCTTGTTCAATATTAAACTTGAAATAACTGGACTGTAACATGTTTGCAATTACTTAAGTGGGTAGAGAAAGAATCCAGTTCAGTCTAGTGCAAGGCAGAACATTTTTTTCAGAAATGCCTGTTAGGTCTGATTTATTCACATCACGTTATTGTCCACAAGTCAGAAAGGTCATATGTATTCCAAGCCAGACTAGCAGGCAGAGCACAAGGAAAAGGGTATTCTGGAGTTTGGGGTAAGACCAGACTGTGTGCAATGTTCAGGATAACTGGTCTTTTGGACTCTCTAACATCAGTTCTTTCTGAGCCTCTCAGGAGATAGTTTGCTTGGACTAGAACTGATATTTAGACTGTCAATAGAGGAAAACTGAAAAGAAGCAGAGGAATCCAAGCAAGTGAATGCCAGAACATGCTGACTCATACTTTTAAAATTCCATGGTGACTCTGGTAAATCCATCACCAGCAGCGGCAAGGATTTTCCATGGGTTCTCTGAAGAGAAGGGAAATAAAGTCCTCTTTTGCAGCTATTGCCTGGACATGTCTCAGAGCTGGGCCTTTCCCAGGGTTGTTGAAAGCCTTCTAATCCTCTCCTCCACCTGCTTCAGCACATCACATTTCGCAGCTCAGCAAGACTGTCTTTAGCCCCTCAGCAGTGGGACATTTTAGGCAGAAGAGGATTAAGCAGGCCCACACAGATTTAAGTGCAGCCTGCAACTAGCCACAAATGTATTATCTGCATAAGCCATCATTATTGGCAAGAACATAAAACAGAGTTGCTGCTTTGCACTATTTTTGATTAATTGGTTTCTGTTAAGGCATGAAGGAAGAGTTTTTCTAGCTAAATAATGATAGCCATTACAATAAAACGTCATTACACCATGTCTGTATAATCTAACGTTATATGTTTGAACAAGGGGAATTGAGCCTTATAAAGAAACATGAGGGAGAAAATGACTTAAAAAAATGTGTCACACCAAACATTAACACTATAGTTTTAAAGGGACATAAATTGGACAAATCTAATTGGCTAAATCAAAGTGTGGGCATAGGGAACTTTAAATATTGATGTGGATGTTGCTTATGTTTCAAATTTTACAGTATTAAAACATTGTCCCTAAAATCATAGTGTTTTACTTCATTAGATGTTGTACAATTTCTTCATTACGAAGACAAGAATAATGACAGGAACATAATTTTCTTTCATATTTTTTTTTCCACAAAGGTCTAAAGTGGTGTTGGGATTTAGAAATTATTTACTTGGATCCTCAAAAGCAAGTGGTTTAAATTGGAAGGACTTACTACCGTGACTAGTCATATGCAAGCATCTTTGCTTTTGTAAAGTTCCTCATATGATACTCTTCTCTTGGAAATGTTCTTCTTCTTTGGGAACTGAGATGTGTCCTTACTCTGAACTTGGTTTTGGCAGAGTATTTCCCTGTACCTGGGATCTCTGCCAGAAAAACATGAAGATATGGGGTGGGACAAGGGAAAGAATAAGCTAGCTTGAGGGCGAGGTTAGAAGCCTGTGGCCAAGGGTTACAGAAACTCAAAATATGAAACCTTCACTGAAAACAAAGTTTAGAAAAATGAAAAATGAAAAATTATTTAGGAAACAAATCTTCCAACCCATAAGAGTGTTCAGATGGAGGTGTGCTGAGCTAGACTCCTAATTTCTGCACATAGAAGAACTCCGCTGATGGTAATAGTGGGAGAAATTATATTTTAATTTGGACTGGTTATTTCTTCTTTTTTCTTCAGACTTACAGGGTGAAAATAATTATTTGAGTTGACATTTTTACTACATTTTCTTCAGTCAAGCTTGAGATTATTTTTGTGATCCTTTGTAATTTTTAAACAAAATCCATGTAAACCAGACTGATTTTAAACTAGTACTCTGTAAGGAGGAGGTAGCTTTTCCTTGTCTGAAGAGAAATAGGTTTGAAATAATATATGCACATCTATTTTAAAATCATAATTTGTTAATATGAAGTATAGTGCTAACTGTATTTCTTTAGGCTGTTATGACAAAGTCAATTACCTTTAATGATTACAAAAGAGTTAGAAATTAGGAAAACACTCTAAAGTATTGCATAATTTTTGTCCCCTCAAATAACTAACCCTTTAAGCAATAGGATTTCAACTTGTTTAACTTATATTTGCCTCTTTTGTGTTGCTAAATAATAAAATAATATAATGCTACTTATAGTCACAATAGAAAATAGTCCATTAAAAAAAAAATTCTTGTAGCAGAGGTAGATGAGTTAAATTGTGAAGTCTGAATTACCCAGGAAGACAGACTTAATTGGCTAAAATGCCTTCCTGCTTGTAAATCTAGAAGTTTTAAGATAGTTGATTCACTGTCCCAAATCCTGTCAAAGTAATCTTGGCTTTTAAGAGTAAGTGCTAAGAGTTGAACTCACTTGGAATCTAATGTGCAGCTATCACTGCTCTGGATGGACATAAGCTATGTGATTACATATACACTTGTCCCCTAGCTACACATAAACTGTTATGACACTTGTGAGAATGATTTTAACTGAAATAAACCTTGCCTGTGGATCAAATAAGATTGTATACAGACACCACATCATCTCTGCCTAGAGGAGTGGTGAGAGCAGGAAAATAGGGTGTGACACCAACTGTTTGGCTTCTATGTGTAAATGATGTTATCCAGCCCTTATGAGTCATTATATGCATGGTTCAGGATTAATGCAAATTTAAATTGTTGCTTGAAGCAGTGGATTTTGTGTAGTGAGACCTTCAGGGTAAGTAATCCAGGGTAATCCAGAGCTGCCCTATCTCCTTGCATTTTTCAAATCTGTCCACAGCCCATGCTGGAAGACTTGTCCAAATTGTCTGACTTATTAGTTGCTGCAATTGCTGGTGTGACAAAGCAGCTCCTATTCCTCTGACAATGCAAATGTTATCTTTCTATAACAGGCAGTAACTATTTAGGGAAGTGCAGGGGGCTCTGGAGGTTTTGAATATGCTTAGCAAGACATAGTTTATCAATCTGTATAGTTTCCTTGTGTCAAGTACTGCCAATGTTGATTCAGCCTAAGACTAAATATCTATGTGAATGTTGTTGACATAGTAATAATTTTCTTAATTTATGATGACCTTGGTTAAGTCACAGATGTAATGGATGACTCACATAGTATTAGCATTCTTAACATCCCTATAAACACTCAAACTCCTTTTTCTAATGCTAAGACTCCCACCTACTTCCTCATTAAGCTCTTTGTATGAGTCTCACGATTGAGCGAAGGTAGAAAACCTGGGCTGATGGTTATTAACTTCATCATCATCTCTCTGGTGTACCTCTGAGTATGCAGAGAGTGAGAGAGAGTCAATTTTTATTAAAGGAAACAAGGACTCTTCTTGCTAGTTATTTACTTTTCTTGCTTTAACGTACCTTGTCAACTTTCTTTATAATCTCCTTTCTGTAGATGATTTGAAAAGCAAAACCCAAATTCTCCCTTCAGATCCATTCATCCATCAGTCCAGCCCTCTAAAATTATTTTCTTAATGTGATTATCAAAAACAAAGCAATAAAATGCATATTTTTTCTTCGTATTTATAAAATCTTCAATCAGGAAGCTACTATATATAGAAGAAACTGAAGCTTGCTACCCACTAAAATCTGTCTCAGAATAAAGCTTCTGAAAACTTTGGAAAAATTAGTTATGGGAATGGCAGCTGTTGCCTACAATTAGATCATGGAATGGTTTTCCAAACTGATAGTCCCCCGTTAAAAAGTAAAGGGCTGTGGAGACAGTTTTGGATGAAGTATTTGGTCACAATACTTGAAAACTCAGAAGAAAGCAGAATCATTTATACATTAGCCTCTAGCCTTCCAGGAGAAAATGTGAAAAGACTTAGATTAGAACTCCAAAGCATGTTTTTGGGTGTGTGGTTTTGAAAATTTTGTATACTGAAGGAAGAACATGTTAAAAATACAGTAAAATAAAAAGGAATATTTTGTTTGTTGTTTGTTTGTTTGAATATAGGATCTTTTTAATATACATTGAGTATATTTGTGAGTTCTGAAACTCACAAAAATGTTAAGGTGGATGAAAAAAGGCTATGAGCAAGTATATTACATATTATCATTAGACAGGTCAAAGCAAGCAGATGAAGACTTCGGTATTCTGAGAGATAAATGAAAGAGAAATATATCTGAAATTCTGTGCTATTCTTCAACTTTTCAGTGAAAGTATTGTCTTTTATGTTTATATAAATAGATGTATCTGTCTGCATATATATACCTGAAATGAGAACATAGAATGTAAAAACAAACCTATGAGAAAAGTTCTGTCTGAAAATTGTCAATGATGTTAATGGAGTTCTATTTTGACATATCAGTGAAGAATCTGTGTATCTGTGTAAATCATTAAAGCAAACTTTCTGTATTGCTGCATTCAAGAAGACAATCATATACTAAGTTGACATCAAGGTTAATATTAGAAAACTACTGAAATGGAACCCATCAGAACATACATTCAGTGTCCAAATTTACAGCTGCAAAACAACATATTAGCAAAAGTAAATATTTATTGTTTTCATAAATTGCTGAATTTGGAATTTGAACATTTTTTCAGTGAAAGCTGAAGTTCAGAAAAGAGCAGCAAAGCATAAATAGGAAGATGTGTCATATGGTGATGTTCTCAATGGAGCACAGAACACAAATCCCTCAGCTTTACATCCACATTCTGTAATTGACATAGACATGACATCAGGATACTATAAAGATATCAAGTCTGTGATATTGTCAGTGCTGAGCTTCCTGAGGTTCAGGACTTATCTTGAAAACATGTAAAGAAACTCTTCTTAGGATTAATTGGAATTTGTCTTAAAAAAAAATTTAAAAATCTTTATTTATGTTCTTTATATATCTATCTACACTCTATCTAAACTTTCCTTTAAATAGCAAGATATGTGGCTTTCTTATAGGGTGTCAAAAATATATCTGATGGAAAAATGTCTTTGCTTTAAGTACGTTTGGAATTATATTAGAAAGAACAAAATATATTACAGAAAATATTTTATTCAAAGCTCACATAGAATGCAATGGAGACACAAACAATTATACTACAATTCTCAATGTGCCCTGGGACTGCATATTTATGAATATTTCTACTTTAACTGAAGTATTCCAGATTTTGAAAATTCAAAGAACAAACACAAAACATAATTAGGATTTTAATCCATAAAATCAAATAAACCCATAAATCTCATATATTTGAAGCACATTTTCAATTAGTCATCAGTATTCCCCTCAAGAAATTATCTGATAGAAAAAGAATGAGCAGCCTGCACATCTTTTTTTTTTTGTTTGTTCTGGATGCTGCCTGAAATTTTGATTTCAGGTTTTTTAACTGACTAAGATAATGCCTATGTAGCTCAGTCATTTTAACTGAATGCAAATGCTGTACCACTACAGTTAATTTAGAGAGATGAATACTCTAAACTTGCAATTCAGGTTCAAGGTGCATTGTCTATTATATTAGACTGACTGCAAGAGGAACTTAGGCTTAGTAAGTTCCTAATTTAAATGTCTCCTTTAAGTACTCAAAGCAAGGTTTCATAAATCTCAACAAAATATTAACAATTTTCAGAAATGAAGGGATACATGCTGTCTTGTACTTCACATTTCAGTGATATGGCAGAAGCACAAATGAACTCTGAACTCTTGTCTTTTACAGCTTGTATGAAAGGTCTTTTGATACTGAAATATCTCGCTTTTTGCTGAAGTTATTCGTCATTGACATTTTCACTTGTATGTTCTAATGCTCTTAGGGAGTTTATTTTTTTATTAGCAAAACCTTTGCCACTCTCCTTCAAATCTTCAATCGAGTACCAATAGCTTACATACATTAAAAACATGTACGGTTATCCACTAAAGAAGAAAAATGTTCATTTTAACATATTAAAGCAAATAAATAAGTACATGTTTGACAAAACCACTCCAAAACCTTGCTGGAAACTTGTCATGATATGACAAGAGGTTTATTTTTCAAACCAGTCTCTTTTTTTGCTATTGTATATTCAAGTTATGGCACTTGATATTAAATTGCACACAGTATAAAACACACAGCTCCATGGGCTATGATGATCTGTCTCTGCTTTGCCCAGACTGAAGTAAACATCATACATGTGGTACTCATTTCACATAAATTTCAGTTTCTGATCGGTGGTTACTGTCACTCGTTCAAGATAACAAACAGAAAATTACGGGAGAGCAATGTGGTGCAAAGTAGCCTGGAAGTTATCCACAGAACATGTCTTTTATATCTCGAGTTGTAATCCAGCTCACAAGAATGCCTTTCATGTATGAAGAAAGAGTTTATTATCCTATCAGTATACAATCTGTTAATAACAAACATCAGGGGAGAGCTATTCATTTGCCCTGACAGCTTTGTGAACAGGCTTAGAAACTGTTCTGAATAGTAAAATACACTAAGAAAAATATGTTATTTATGGCAGAAGACAGGAAAGGGAGCTTTCCTCCTGGAATTTAGGAAACTTCAGCCAGCCAAAACATAGCAAAAGTTCCAAAATATATTTACAGGATTAATGAAAGACAGACTCTCTTATTTTCACCTCAGATTGAAAGGTGAAAGCCATGTCAGTCAGTGACACATTTTTCAAGGAACAATATTGACAAGCTATCAATTTTACTCATACAAAAGCATAGGCAGTCCTGAGTTCCTATGAAAAGCTGGTAATTTAGTTGGTCTGACCTCCGATTTAATTTTATGTCTACATTGTTAACCTAAATAAATATTTTCATTCAGCTTGTACTTGTGCATTCTCTGGTTCCATCTGGCCTTTCTTGAGAAACATTATGGAATGGAAGATGGAGGCAACTTGCTCACGTATACATGGGCCTGGAGGCATGTGTATTGAACCTCTAGACACTGTATCTGATTCCTGGGTTTGATAGAAATTTTATTTTGCTATTATATTTATTTTTAATACAAATTTTATGTATCTACGCGCACACTACTAAGCCAAAAGATATTTTTGTTACTATCATTTTCTCTGATTATGACCATGGGATTGCCAAAAACTAAACTTATAGCTAATAAAAAAGAAATTAAAAAAAATACCAAAAACATTTAGGCTGGTCATTATTTTGTGGTCCCTTAAGAAATAGTTGCACAGACATAGAAATGTAACTGAACAATTCAGAAATTAAAATTTTCTAACTGCATGTATTTTACACAGTGGTATATAAGGTGCAATATATGGTAGATTTTCAATAGGTTCTTGTTAGCGTTTACAAAAAAGTTCTGAAAGAGTTCAACAAAGGATACTGTGTAACCCTTCAATCAGTCAAAGGAGGTTCTCCTTGTTTTAAGTGCTTATGCACTTCATAAACAATAGAGGTGGAAACTGATTCAGAGAATTCCTTCCTTCCTCTCCCTCCTCATGAGTGTTAAATCTGAGAATAAAATCCAGGTTTTCTGCCAGTCTAGTACCTTCATTACTTTTCCCTCTGGTAAACTGCTATGACATGTGTGAGTCAGGCAGTTACAGGTGGGTGTTGGAGATGCTGCTCATCAAGGCAGAACCTAGGCCGGACACATGAGGCCACTGAGCTCTGACACCTGCTCAGAAAATATGAGTATCAAAGACGGTGAGCAAGCTCTGTTCGCACTCCAATCCATAGCACAAAAATCCCACTGTTGAATTTGACTTTCCTTAGTTGCCTATTGCATTTCTGTCCAGGTCTTCCACAATATTTTGAATGAACCTTTGTTTTTTTACTAAGAATATGTACCTCCTACCTGCACTTTTACAAGTGTGAAGCAAAAACATCTGTAACCAACCTACAGTGAAAAAAGGCCTAACCATTTTTTTGATATTATGTTGTAAAATACACTTGTAGTTCCTGCCCTTGTTATTTGTATTTTAAACTCACATACCGTATTTTCAAAGAAGTAAAATGAGACATTTGAGGAAAAACCCTTACATGTAACAGTTTAGGTTTCCATTTATGCAGTAAAATTACTGTCCTTAATAGAAAAGATAATTCAGCAATCCAATTAAAGTATTATTGATCTGTTATGGCATTACACAGTGAAAAGATTAACTATGAAATATTTTCATTAAAATTATTTATTCACATCTCCTAGTGGTTTGGGTTTTTTTTAAATTAACTTGTCAGCTGATGAAAAGGTGCTGAACTTGCAGGCTGAAGTCCACTGCGTAAAAAAGACAGGTAAAAGCAGAAAAACAGCACTTTCATTTGTTAAGAGGAAACATTTTCTGTAAGGATCCAACTTTTCCTCTCTGTAGGTCTAACAGGGGCAAACCATGTAGGGTAATTCACTGAAAAAAATCCAACAAACTGTATTACAGGTTTTTGTGAAGAGCACAGACAGCAGGAAACATAATCAAGTTAATTACTATTGTGTCTGAAATTCTGAATCAACAGTCAAATTATGAACTTCCTCACTCTGTATTGTGTTAGTATGTCAGCCTACTCAGTTAAGAGTTGGAAACCTTTGGTAAAGACCGCATTATCTGTGAAGTGATGGCCAAACAGGTATGTACTAAATCACAAAGACTGAACTAGATGGGAAAATTCATTCTGCATCTGTCACCATCTGATAGATGGGAGAAGAAGCGGATGAAAAATTTAAGGATTAACGTTTTTCTATCTTAGTTGTATTTTTTTATCAGTCTTGTATCTTCAGGATTAACGGTTTATTAATATTAGACACAAGGATGCATTACGGTCCAAATCTCCCACACGAGTTAAAGTAAAATTCACTTGTGCAGTCAAAAATTCCCATTCTCAATACCAACTGGATTCTTAAAGACATAATTAGGTCACTTTTCGAACATCAGCTCCTAAAGGTAGAGGAGCAGGCAATTCCCAAATGTCAGAAGTCAAGCGGGTGAGGTAGAAGGCAGGCTTGCCTAAGCAGGGATCTTCTCTTGGAAATAAGGCAAAAAAAGAAGATGTATGCCCAGTGGAAGAAAGATCAAGTGACATGGGATGAATACAGAGATTCTGCTTGCTGATCTAGGGAGAAAATTCATGCCGCCAAAGCTCAACTGGAGTTGAAGCTGCCAGAAATGTGGGGGACAACTAAAAGAGTTTTTCCAAATACATTAATGGCAGTTGGTAGTATAGAAATATAATTTGTGCATTACAGGATGAGGATGGTCACCTCACACACAGGGACAGAACCCAAGGGAACTGCCTGAAGTTGTGCCAGGGGAGTTTAGGTTGCACATTAGGAAAAGGTTCTTCACCCAGAGAGTGTTTGGGTGCTGGAACTGGCTCCCCAGGGAAGTGCTCACAGCATCAAGCCTGCCAGAATTCAAGAAGCGTCTGGACAGTACTCTAGGGCAGATGGTGTTACTGTTGGGGATGGTCCTGTGCAGACTGCAAGCTGAACTCGGTGATCCATGTGGATCCATTCCAACTTGGCATATTCTGTGATTCTGTGATTCTGTGAATTGACATGTGTAGTAAAGATCAAGGATGTCAAGGTCTGAGGACCAAGAGGACTTTGTCTATGGATGCATTTTTAAGCTCAAGTGATTTCTCATTAAAATAGTAGTGCTTATTTTGGGGCTCAGGTAATTAGAAAGAAGGATTTAGATTCTCCAAGGAAACATCCACCACTGCTATTCCAGATAAAACAACAAAAAAAATTTATTCTCATTTAAACTTCAGTGATTTTTAGAGGGTCTTTCTTCACATGTGTGAGAAAGCAAAAGTGAAGACATTCTGAATCCTCTAATTCAAATTAAAAAAGAGAAGATAGAAAAGACAGTTTTGCAAGCTCACATAGAAGTGAGTGGAGCTTATGAACATATAATGGAAGGTACTTCTAGAGGAACTCCCTTTATTTTTCCAGATTTCTGAGATTATAATTCCAGTGTTTAGTGGAATGTGATTGCAGCCCTCACTTACTGCAACATTTTTTTCCGATGTTTACTGCTATTTTAGCACTTTGGAGGCCAGTCACATAACACTCCCATGCTTTGAGCCTTGTCTTTGTATTGCGAACCAACATTCCCCTTCAAATTCTGTATAATAAGTTGGAAGGTCTAAGTGTGATATTTTCTCAACAAAGAGGCCTGTAGAAGTTGGAAAATGCATTTAAAAAGTCAATGGATACAATGATTTTGGGTCAGAAAGATTAGTATTTAATTTAAGAGACAGGCATAGGGTATCGAAAGCAGGAGAGTCATTCAGAGACCTGCCAGGCTTTTCCCATACTGTGACTACTTATGGTGTATTTATGTTCTCTGTATGTTCCAGTGAGAGAATCCAATCTTCACATCACCATTGTGGGACAGATATAAATCATTATTTGTGGTAGAAAGTTGTGGAACCCGAAACTGAGAAATAAAGATTTGTTCAAAGCCTCACAGTGACTCAAGTAAAACGTTCAGTTAAGAAAAAGTTCTCAACAACTGCTATGCTTCACATTTTCTGTCTGGAATTTTGTCTTGGCCAGAAAAAAAGTCATTGTGGAAAGAAATATCCAGAATAAATGCCTTTTCCAGATAGCTATGGACATTCAGGAGATGCAGGCAGCTACATGCGGATGTTCAGACATGCAGACTCACACCCACAATATTAAGCTGTTTCAGAATGTACTAATAGTGTCTTGCTTTTTCTCTAACAGCTTTCACCTGAGAAGATCATAAAGAGCCCTATAAATTGTTAAATGTATTGAGTTCTGCTGAAAACAAACCAGCTTTATATATACCTGTTTGCTAGTGGGGAAGTGAGGAAGTTATGCCAAAGTATAAAAGTAGTATAAAAATCCTTGTGTTTAAAAATTGTATGATTTTGTTCCAGAGAATCTCTACTAGTTTTGAAAGGACACACTGTAGTTTCTTTCTCTCCAAAGTCCATGACAAAGAAGATCTCTTTCAACTTAATAAGACTGAACAGGTCGATGTGAAGAGAAGTAGTTTGAATCTGCTTCATAAGCCATCAGGAAATACCATCAACCAAGACATTTTATGGGATTATTTTTTACCTCTCAGTAAATTCTTGAGGTCTTGTTCAGTGCTTTTCTTATTCTGTGCTGAAACCTGTGCTGCCTATATCAGTGGAGGAAAACTTACCAGTGATAATTGTTTTCCCTTACTGGATGTTCATGGGCATTGTCATGCTTTGAAATCTCCAAAAATCTAATTCCTTAGTCTAAGACCCCTCTCACATCTCAACCTAATGCGGGATGATTTTTTCTAGACAAAACACCAGACTCAAACTAGGGGCAAGGGAATATATTACAATGACTATACAAATAAATATTATAATACATTATACACACGATCTCAACTATCTCTACCATGACATAAGTATTTACAATGGATCAGATCTCTTCTCCCCTCCAAATAAAAGTCTAGGAGGGAAGAAGGACAGATCCCTTCTTCAGAGCAGCAATGTCTCTAAGGCAGCAGTCATCTGTCCTTTTCTCATGCAGCAGCTGATGGCTGGATTTCTGCCAGCACTCACGAGGGAGGCCTCCAAGTCTCTCTCGGCCCCTTGACGCAGGCAAAGGGGTCTTCTGTGGGCTACGTTCACCCCAGACAAAGGTCGTTCCACCACGGTCATACCACGAGACACAGGGGGTCTTCGTGACGGTCTGGTATCTTCAAGGGACTCAAGCCCCTTGCAGAGCTTCTGTGCCTTACCTCAAGATGGCTGTGAGCTTCTTTGTAGCTTGCTGCAAGGGAGGGCCCCAAGGTCAACCTCCATACACTGTCCTGGCTGAGCTCTCAGGACAACTGAGCTTCTTAGCTCCTTTACTCCATTTAGGACTTCTAATCAGTAAGAGTCCACCCCCCACCATTTTGGAGGGATCTCAAAGAAAGTTTAGGGGAGTTTAGCAGTTCTTACCCACAAACTTCCTCTCTGTAGAACTCAGTTCTCTCTTTCGGCTGCTGTTAGCTCTTTTTTGGACAACACTGTGTCTCTCCTGCTTGGCTGTAATGCCTCTGCCACTTCTTATCTTTTTTGGTTCTCTGCCATTGCTTCTGGACGCTGCTTCTGCCGCTGCTGTCTCTGCTCATTCATGGTGGAGAAAACATTTTAGCTTTGAGCTGCAGGCACTTAGTCCAGCCCCATGCTGTTCCAAGTCCCCGCACGCCCCTGCTGGGGGCTGGGGGGCCAAAGCCCAGCTGGGGGGCCAAAGTCCCCCAGGGGGCTACTGCCCTCTGCTCCTTGTAGCCTCAGAACATGGCTACCACTTCTACAACCAAACTACAACTAACCTTCTCTTCCATTTGCTTGTGATATGTTTACATTTCGCAGGAGCGCAGATTGGACAAAACTTCAAAACTTCCAGGGGTCACCACCCCCTGTGGTTTTACCATTTTCTTAGCTTCAGGGGGAAAACCTGGTTCAAACCACTACAGGCATTAGATTCTGTTTTCAACAAAAATGTAGATAGAGAAAGAAATGAAAATCTTGTGGATGTCTGAACTAATTTCTATGACTTCATAGAAAGTTATATGAGATCAGAGAAAAAAGTTACAGCAAAATAGCTCTAACAGATATTGTGATTCAGGTGGATAATAAATAAAAAATGCCTACCATGGACTGAAATAGTGTTCACCTGTAGTGGGTTGATCCTAGCTAGATACCAGGTACCCACTAAAGCCATTCTCTCACTCTCCCTCTGCAACTGGACAGAGGAGAGAGAAAAAAAAAACATCTAAGGATTCATGAGTAGAGTTAAGAGCTTGGAGAGGTCTGTGACTGATTACCTTCATGGGCAAAACAGACCCGAAGTGGGGATAATACTTAAATTTATTACTAACAAGATAAGAGCCAAAGAGTGAGAAATAAAACAGTCTTAAAAACACTTTCCCCCCACCCCTCTTCCTTCCATGTTCTCCCTCCTCCCCCCCAGCAGTGCAGGGGACAGGGAATGGGGGTTGCAGTCAGTTGTTGTTTCTGCCACTGCTCAGGGAGAGGAGTCCTTCCCCTACTCCTAATGGGATCCTTCCCACAGGAGACAGACTCCTGATGGACCACTCCAGCGTAAGTCCATCCCTCAGGCAGCAGTTCTTCCCAAGCTGCTGTCCCGTGGGTCACTCTTCCATGGGGTGCAGTCCTTCATGAATGAGCTGTACCAATGTGGGTCCCGCATAGAGGCACAAGTCCTACCTGGGAAAAAGCTGATCCAGTGTGAGCTTCCCTCTCCATGGGCCACAGGTCCCTGGCAGGACCCTACGCCATCTTGGGCCTCCCACGGTGTCACAGCCTCCTTCATGCATCCACCTGCTCCAGCATGGGCTCCTCCATGGGCTGCAGGTGGGTCTCTGCACCCCGATGGTCCTCCATGGGCTGCAGGGGCACAGCTGCTCCACCATGGTCTGCACCAGGGGCTGCAGGGCCTCAGCTCCGGTGCCTGGAGCACCTCCTGCCCCTCCTTCTGCACTGACCTTGGTGTCCACGTTGTTATTCCCATGTTCTCACTCTGCTCTTCCCTGGCTGGAATTTCTTCTGTGCAACAATCTTCTGTTCTTAAATATGTTATCCCAGAGGCATTATCATTACTCCTAATTGGATTGGCCTTGGACAGCAACAGGAAGTCAGTCCTGGAGCCGGCTGGCATTGGCTCCATGGGACAGGGGAAGCTTCTAGCAGCTTCTAAGAGAAGCCACCCTGTAGCCCCTCCCGCTACCAAAACCCAGCCACAGAAACCCACTACATTACCAAATACTTTTGAAAATAAAAGAAAAAAATAATTTTAGTTTGAATTTTTGAATTGTTTTTTAAGAAATAAAGTTAGATTACAAATATTAGTAAAAATAATTTTTTCATCAGTATCATCTATTGAATTAGCTACATCTGTTTGAAAGATGTTACTTCAGTGATGTGTTGCTTATTATTTATACAGTATCAGCAATAAAATAAATGTTTGAGATCTTCACCTTGTTGGATGAGGAGGTAATAAAGAATATTTTTCTAAGTGAAAGTATGATATGTTACATGAAATAGCTTTTTATCTTTCAAGAACTTTAGTGAGAGCTCATGGTGAGCCTGTCCTTTTGAAACAAGAGACTGTCCTTAATATTTGCTGGTTTGCTTTTATTTACAGCCTCAATATAACAAACAATATTTCTAGATTTCTGTCCATTGCCACTGTTGTCTGTGGGTGATTGCTAGACCGGCTTAACACTTTTGTACTAGAAACAAATGACCGAATCAAGGCCATTTAACAAGTCTGGGTCACTTAGACATTTCCAAGTCAAATCAGTTTTCCATTTTAAAGTGAAAAGGATGTGTTTTTAACTAGTATTATAAGCATTAGAAAATATTGTGATGAAGACAGTTCTCATAAGACCCTGGCCTCAGTGAACTCAATGAAGAAAAATCCACTAACTAAATTAAACATGTCTGGACTTTAATATAACTTTCTTAAGATGCATATAGCTATGATACAGTCGATGAGGTGGCAGAGCTACATTTTCCTTTCTATGTACACTTTTTTGTGTTACTGTCTCTAGGGGGTTTGTGACCCAGAGTTGATTCAGCATGTTACAAATAAGTATGCACTACCTTCTCTAATAGAGACATTATCTTTGTTCTTATTTCCATTTGTATTTTTCGCTTACAATCATTCAAACGGAAAAGTATCTCTGGATTTCAGGGTTTTTTAGTTAGCCAGTTGTCATTGGTTTTGATCTCAGTGTGCTTACAATTATTAAATTTTAGAAGAACAAATAGATGCAAGATATCTCACAAAGGAGTTTTTATCATGTTATATTTCCAGTTCAGTTCCCAATCCAGATAGCTGAGTCATGAATACACATCCAACAAAAAACTAAACTTCCAAATATGTCAGTGTTCAGCAGAAAGTGCCAAGATATTTCATACATGCCATCTTGATATTCTTTAAAATATTATGATGTTTAATTCCCTCAGAAGTGTCTTAATCTAGGGTTTTCCAAAGAGCCTCAGGGTACAGGGGACAGTTGCCTGTTTTCTTTAGTTTCTGCTAGCTATATTTGGCTTAGCTTCAAAAGACCTTATTTTTCCCTTTAGAAGTCCCATGATCATAAATGCAATGTTAAAGGGTTTTGTTTTTTTGAAAGTTACAATTAATAGCTACAAATTCAAAACATCTTAAAATGAAATGGTGTTTGGGTTCCTGATTTGTGGGAAGCGTTTGAAGTGTTTGTAAGAAATGAGCACACTGAAGCAGATCAGCTGTTAATGTAACATTAAAGTTAATAAATATTTTATATTTATTTATATTTCTGATAATTATGTCTCATGTTGGTTGTATTATTATTATTATTACTATTATTTAACAATAGGGCTTAATTATATCTTTAAAAAGTTTAGGATAATTCTATAACAGATTATACAGATGCTAAAGTGAAGACAACTCTTAATTTTGACCAAGCCCCATAAACCCCTTTAAAATAGTTTAAAAACTTTACATATTTTTTGACTTCATAGAATCACAGAATGTGCCGAGCTGGAAAGGATCCACAAAAAACATCGAGTCCAACACCCAGCCTTGTACAGGATTATCCCCAAGAATCACTGAGAGTATTTTCCAAATGTTTCTTGAACTCTGTCAGGCTTGGTGCTGTGACCGCTTCCCTGGGGAGCCTATTCCAGCACCCAGCCAACCTCTGAGTGAAGAATCTTTTCCTAATATCCAACCTAAACCTCTCCTGACACAACTTCAGCCCATTCCATTAGGATCTGTCACTGGTCATCACAGAGAAGAGATCAATTCTGCCTCTCCTCTTCCCCTCACAAAGAAGTTGGAGACTGCAATGAGGTCTCCCCTCAGTCTCCTCTTCTCCAGGCTCAACGACCAAGTAACCTCAGCCACTTCTCATACAGCATCCCTCACCATCCCCCTTCACCATCTTTGTTGTCCTCTTTCAGATGCCCTGTAACAGCTGAATATCTTTCCTATATTGCAGTAGCCAAAACTGCACACAATATTCAAGGTGAAGCTGCATCAGTGCAGAGCAGAGTGGGACAATCCCCTCCCTTGACCGGCTGGTGATGCTTTGCCTGATGCCCCCAGGACACGGTTGGCCCTCCTGGCTACCAGGGCACTGCTGACTCATATTCAACTTGCCATCAACCAAGATCCCCAGATCCCTTACTGTGGCACTGCTTTTTAGCATCTCATTCCCCAGTCTGTCCGTACATCCAGGGTTGCCCCATCCCAGGTGCAGAATCCAGCACTACCCTTTGTTGAACTTTGTGTGGCTGGGGATTACCAGTCCTCTAATTTGTCAAGGTCTGTCTGCAGGGCTTTTCTGCCTTTGAGGGAGTCAACAGCTCCTTCCAGTTTTGTGTCATCTGCAAACCTTCTTAGTATCCCTTCCAGTCCTGTGTCCAAGTCCTTTATGAAGCTGTTGAAGAGCACAAGGCCCAAGATGGAGCCCTGTAGAACCCCACTAGTGACAGGTCACCATTCTGATGTTCCCCCCTCTGTGCTTGGCCATGAGCCAATTGCTCACCCACCAGATGATGTGTTTATTCAACTGTGTGCTGGACATTTTGTCCAGAAGGATCCTGTGAGAGACAGTACTGACATCCAAAAAGATTGCATGAACTGACTTCCCTTGATCAGCTGAGTGGGTTACCTTGTCATAAAAGGACATCAGCTTGGATAAGCAGGACTTTCCTCTCATGAAGCCATGCTGGCTGTATACTAATACAAGTTGGTGTAGTTGACAGTAGTGGACAGTGTTGTGGACAGTGTTGAGGAAGACAGACATAGGAAAGCCCTCAGCTTCCCACTCCAACTTTGCCAGTGTTCTCCATCAGGGACATCTCTGCGGCAGAATAGAGGCTCTTTCTTTGATTCTAAGATCATACCACTGATGTATCAGTTAAATATTATCGAAACAATTAAACCTTTCATATATTTTTATGATTGCTTCTAGAAACAGCAACATTTTCCTTCAGGCATTATAAAATAAAAAGTATAGTCAGTACCTACCCTAAGGAATCTGCTATATTTAATAGCGGACAATGTCCAATGTAGTTGTGTGTTTATGCTTTTTTATTTCTTTCCATTTGAGAAATATTATTAGCCACCCCATTTAATAAGACTACTAAGAATAGAAAAAAGTGACATTTAATTTTCTTGGCTTTGGCTACCACATTGTTGTGTCTACATATGCATGCACTCATCTAGGGCTTCTCACACCCACCCTTCCACCCACCCATGTATATACAAAGTTAATCACAGTGTTTTTAAAATAAAATAATTCTTTACTGCTTAACCACAATGGCAATCCTTCCAGCTCATTTGTTTCACCATGAATAAAATACATGGAATACTCCACTAGGGAATCTTTTAGGTAAAATGAACATTATTTAAAACCACAATATTTAAGCTTCTGGAGCTATGTTGTCTTCATTGTGATTCTGAGACAGTGTTAACAGAATTTAAGTTCACAGAATTCATAAGTCAAGATCATGAAGCACTGCAGAACAAATGTGCTAATTTGCTCTGGAATGTTGCCTCATTCCGTCTGAAAAGTCTGTATTTGTATTGAAGACATAACAAAGAGAATTTCTACTTTCAGACTCACTGGAGGTATTTTAAATACTCATCATGCTAGGTATCTAATTTATCATCAGTGAATTTAAATACCAATTTTACAAATGTACATTTCTATATATCACCTAGACACTAGAGATTTTCACCTCTCACCTGTCCACTCAGAGATTCAAAGACATAAATCAACTTTTTTTTTTCCTATTTATTTTATTTTTATTTTATTTCCTTCCTGCAGGGCTAGCTCTTTTGCTTTAAGACTGAGAATTGGAGTGTATGAGCTAAAGCCAAATCCCACAGTTGGAGTGCTTTTAAGACTTAGAACAAGTTAAGACGTATGTTTTCTTATTTATGAAAGAGACAAAGAATGGCAGGCAAAGAAAAGGTAGGATAAAGAGAGGATAAAGAGAAACTGCACTTCTGTAAGTATAATGTAACTATGTAGCTGCAGACTGAGAGCTCTTTGCAGAGTTTGTGTAATATTGGCCATTCCCACAAAACAGGAGAAGATAACACTTTAACAATGTTTAGAGAAGCTGAAATGTTTTTGACTGAACAGAAAAAAACCTCACTCTTTTGTGCACGCTCCTTAATAGAATGTGCCTATAATTACTTTCTCCAATAATGCATTTTCAATACCTAAGTTTGGCTATAATCTTTAGCAGTTTTCATTACTAATATTGCTGGTGGTATATGTATTACCACAGGGGCACACACGAGCACATTTCCCCATTCACATTCTGTTAAAAGCTGATTGCAAAGGTGTTGCAAACTCAAGGAATCTAAAATAAAAAAATGCAGTTTTAATTCCACCTGCTTAGGCACATACATTCTGAACAGTTTTGGATTTTGTGATCCCATAGTGTCTCAGTCGCTACTGAGGATGAATGATGTACCGTAATGAGCAATTTTTATATTAAAATTCCTACCAATATAACTGAACTACTGAAGTACTCCAGGCGGGGTTGCAGCAGGGCAGAGCAGAGGGGAAGAATCCCCTCCCCACCTGCTGGTCATGCTTCTTTTGATGCAGCCCAGGATTGGATACAGTTGTCTTTCTATGCTGCAAATACACTTTGCTGGATCATGTCCAGCTTTTTATCCAACAGCACCTCCAAGTCCTTTTCCTCAGGGCTGCTCATCATTCCACTTGTCACCCGGTTTGTATTCATGCTCGGAGTTGCCTTGACCCAGGTGCAGGACCTTGCACTTGACTCTGTTGAACTTCACGAGGTTCACACAGGTTGCCCTCTGAAGCCTGTCAAGGTCCCTGTGGATGTCATCCCTTCCCTCCAGCATGTCAACTGCACCACACAGCTCGGTGTCATTGGCAACCCTGCTGAGGGTGCACTTGATCCCACTGTCCATGTCACTGACAAAAGATGTCAAACAGTGTCGGTCCCAGTACCAGCCCCTGAGGAATGGCCCTCCTTACTCCTCTCCACCTGGACTTCAAGACATTGATCACAACTCCTTGACTACAACCATACAGACAATTCCTTATACGCTGAGCAGTCTATCTGACAAATCCATGCCCCTGTACTTCAGAGAGAAGGATGTTGTGTGGGACAGTGTCAAAAGTTTTGCACAAGTCCAATTAGATGACATCAATCCCTTATCCACCAATGCCGTACCTGTTGTAGAATACTATCAGATTTGTCAGATTGACTGTCACCAATCACCTCCTTATTTTCCACATGCATTTGCAAAGTTCCCAGGAGAATCTGCTCCATGATCTTGCCAGGCACTAAGGTGAGACTGACTACCCTGTAGTTCCCTGGGTCTTCCTTCTTCTACGTTTCTGAAAATAGAGTTCATGTTTCCTCTTTTCCAGTAAGTGGAAATTTCACCAGTCTGCTGTGACTTTTCTAATATGATGGGTAGTGTCTTAGCAACGTAATGTATTGATTCCCTTGGGACCTTCAGATGCATTTCATCAGGTCCCAGGGACTTGTTCACATTCAGGTTCCTAAGATGGTCTTGAACAGGATCTTATCCTACATTATGCAATCTTTCTTTTTCAAAGTCCCTGCCATTGAACTCTGTATTTTTATTTTTTTTTTAGGTCCTATGGGGTATGGAAAAAGAGGTATTAAAATCAAAGAACGGCTTTAGATTTTTAGGTGTGGGAACGGAAACCAAAATCTTCTTAGATTCTTTTGATTCTTGCAAGAGTTCTCACTTTCTTTTCTTTCCTTAATTTTTAATTAATTTATTTCATTTTGAGTTCTGGGCAAAAGTTTTGTTGCTCTTGGGGAAGCTAACAATTTGTTGGTGGGGTTGAATGCTCTTGTTAGAAAAGTGGAAAGAAGCATTTATCTAGTGTAATGTTCACCAGCCTTTGGCTCCTTTTACTTCCTGATGCTGGCCAGGATATTTTCAGTTTTCTGGAGCAAGTAATTTTAAGACTTGCTGTTAACTCAAATGGACAGTTTATCTCTTTCAAAATAAATAAAATCCCTAAAGAGTAGCCATTATTTTTAGCAGGATAGCAGCAAAAAAACCCCAAACAAAACCACCCAAACAACTCCCCCCATAAAACTATTATAATATTTAATTAAGACTTTTAAAGTTACTATACTATTATCTACATTACATGTGATGTGAAAATAGTATACTGGTATGATGCATAGTGGAACAACACAGTTTTATTCCCCTTTCCAAGGAATTTAAGCTTCCCGAGATATTAATTACATTCTAAGTCTTTTCTTTTCCACATGGTAATACTTCTTGTGAATTAAAAGTAGCATTTAGAAGCAAGATTATGACCCATAAAATGAAGAGTGTTATGTTCAGTTTTTTATTATAACTGTTTAACAATTAATATTTAATACTATTATTTCATATTTTATTGCCTATAAATTTTACTGCCTATAAATTTTACCAATAGCAATAATAATGTGCATATAAGAAGCAGAAATTAACTAATTTTAGATGTCTAAAAAACCCACTTTCCAAATGAAAAGTAAATAGCTTTTATTCATGTAATGAATTTTAAAGGGAACTTTTCTAAAAAGGTTTTTGTGGCAAATATGTTTATCAAAGTTTGACAGTTTTAAAAAACTAGATGGTGCAAAAAAGGAAGGGGTAAAAAGAAACAAAACCCTTTTTCTCTGTGTTTTTATGTTGATGTGAACTTTGTTTTCTCTGACAGACCTGATTAGCTTAGAGGTAGACATGAAAAGGGATATAAAAAGTGGAGATGGGGAATCCACTCCCGCACTACTGGGGATAGAGGGGAGATTGTCCATCAAACAGGCTCCCCTGCTGTCTGGCGAACATATGAGTAAACACAACAGCAATCATGAAACTCGTGGGAAGAAAAATAAAAAAATATTTGAAAACCTGGCACACATCTGTATGAGATCTATCGATTCCACCAGAGGTGTGGGGTACAGCCATTAGGAAGTGAGAAGCACAGAAGCTGACACTGTGTTAGGAGAAATCTTGACTATAGGAAAAAGATAAATTCAAAGCAGTTATTGTGGTCCTTTACTACCTAAGACTCATCTTATTTCTAAAAAAAAAAAAAAAAAAGGGAAAAAAGAAAATGAGAAAAGCTACAGGAAAGATTTTGGGTCAGCTATGCAACTGCATTATAGTGCTACACCTTTAAAACTTGTCATGCAATTATTTTTGTAACGTTATATAGTGTAGTAGAGTATACAGTCCTTATCCACTATGATATCCACGATGAAGCCCAGAAATTGTCATTTTTTAATATTCTGATTTTAAAACAGGCATTAATCTCAATTTTTCTAGAAAATCTTAGTAAGACATCCACTCTTTTCTGAACTAACACTTAGTTCTTCAGAAAAATCCCATACATAATAAACAAAAGGAAAGGCAGATGAGGATTTATGGTATACAATACTGATAAAATTTTTCAGTCTTTTTTGAGCAGAATATTTAGACAGAATCCACAAATGTAATTTATTTTAAAAAGGGATTTGTAGTGTTCTTAAAGGAAACAGTGACGTCCTAACAAGATTTTAATAGATGATTTCATGAATTTGCTGAGGACAGTATGTCTTATGCTGTAAAGATAAAATCTCTGACAGCAATAATCCTCCATGCATAAAATCTAATGGGTGAAGTCAAAGCTTTAACATAGTTAAGATCTCAAACAATATGTCTAAAAGCTGGAATTTCCTGGCTTTACCTAATGAAAGTTGTTATTCTTGGCAAAGGAATTGTGTTCACTGGTGAACCTGCCCAAGGAATAGAAAGAAGGTCTTTGCAATTTAGTTGTAATGTATTGATTCTCTCTGTAAAATACTGATATATTAACATCAATGCAACTGTCTAACTTGCAATTTTACTTGGTTGCGTAGTAAACGAAAAACATTTTTCAGCATTCGAATAAGCTTTTCAACACCAGACATATTGTCAGTAATGATCACATGGGTATAAAACACTAAGGCATCTTCGGGTGTTCATTGTTAAGTATACAGTTATCTGATTTACCTTTAAGATTTTATTTTGGAAATTATGTTATTGCATAACAAAAAGAATGAGATTGTGAATTTCAGTTGTATGTACATTGAGAATAACTTTACAAATAGTGTTTCTGATTTTACAAGTTTCACTTTTTGGATAAATTTCTACCTCAGTTGTCTTAAGTTAAATATCCAAAAATGAGGGAATGGTTGTTTTATGTTCACTATGTTCCTTGCCACAGTGAATAACCTGGCACATTTCCTTTCAAAGTTTAAGGAAATGACTCTGTTCTGTCTCTCTAAACTATAGCAAAGGTTTATCAGTACAATAAATTATTTACTGCAATTTGGTTCGTAGAAGGATACTGTTTTTGACCTTAAAGATAAAATCACAGATCATAGAATAATACAGGCATGGTTAGAAGGGACCTTAAAGATCATCTAGTTCCAACTCACCCTGCTGCAGGTTGGGAACCTTCTACAAGATGAGGTTACTCAGAGCCCCATCCAGCCTGATCTTGAACACCTCCAGAGATAAGGAGTCCACAGTCTATCTGAGCAAATAAGGGAAAAAAAAACATCTAAACCTAACAGAAGGGTAATTAATACAAATTACACCTTTGTTGTCAGCCTCAGCTGACATCAGCAAGATTCTCTGCTTAAATTAGTGAAGAACAACATAAACTGAAATCCTAATCCAAGAAAGGACCTTTTCCAATACATCATCAGATATATTTTCTGAGAATAACTAGGACTATTTAGCAAATAAGATCACAAAGACATGTTAATATCAGTATATGTGCACACATATAGACATGCACAAAACCCAAAAAAACCCCTGATAAATCCTTCCATTGTTAAATTTGCAGAAGTCCTTATTTTGATATGAATATTCCAGCAATGCTGTTTTGCTTTGATATATGCTATTCCTGTAAGAGACCTCAGCTCTGGTGAACATGTGTACCTCTGTAGTGAATGGCTACATAGGTGAAAGGTTTCTAGAATGTGCAAAACTATAATGAAGATATTTACAGAGCAGTGGTTCCATCACTATATGAATTAAAATATATTTACCTTCCAGTTCACCTCTCCAGTATGTCTCATACCATTTCTGCTTAAAATGTAGTATTCTAAGGATGAAAGCCTTAGCAGTTGACCACATTTAAGGGGTTTGTAGATATTTAACTTTACCCTTCAAACATCTTCACAATAGTGCCTATGCTATGACACACATGGTTACACCCACATTATCACATTGCATAAGAATGTTACAGGATTTTTTTTTTAATATTTCTGAATCTTGTGTTGAATAGACATTTACACAATAGAATTCCAGAGTTTTAAGCAAATGTCTTCTACCCACCCCCACAAAAATTTGAATAAAAATGGATACAGATTCAGACAGGTTATTTACGGAATATCAAGCTCGTGAGATGTACACAGATCAAACACTTAAACTAGGTGTTCAACAGAAACAACAAGAAGGGGAAAAATTCAAGTCAGCTTCCAAAACACAATCCTGCAGTTATTGAAAGTGACATTACCGGTACAGTAATCAACATTCTTAATTTATTCAAAGTGGTTCAAGATTTGCAAATAGGACTAGTGTCTGACTAAAAGTGAAACCCCAGAGGCAAAATGAAATAATGAGAGGCTAAGAAAAAAAATAATAGTTGTACACAAAATATTAAAAACCTCCTAGATAATATGCATGACATGTTCTAGTAGGAGATTAGAGTTCAATGTTCGCACTGTTTTCTCCAGACAGTGCTAATTTGTTTCCAATTAGTAGAAAATCTACAGGAATATTGTCTCCACTTGTGATCTTGCCACAGAAAACTGTTCCCTCTTGTGCTACCTTGTTCTGAAGAATTATGCCCAGTCAGTTGCCTGCTTGCCACTTACTCAGTCTTTTTTTTTTTTTTTAAATAGGATATAATTTGTAAGAATACACATTAATTTAGACATCCTGTCAACCACATTAGATGTCACCATATAAGAGAGGATTTGTAGCTGCTCTAGTGGAAATAATAATAGAGTAATTGAAACCAATTATAATATTGTATTTAACCCACTTGCAACAGTCTGCAAGCATCTTGCAAGGGATACTGCATAAAGATTAATGAGCTTCTGTTCTCAAAGTGGTGTTTGTAGGTTTTTTTCCCAGGCAGTTGTTAATGCCCTAATCTTTAATAGGAAAATGGTTTTTGCACTGTTCTAGGAGTAGGTAATTGTTCCCTCTAATAGGAAAGTGGTTTTTGCACTGTTCTAGGAGTGGGTAATTATTCCCTTATGAGTCTAATCTTTCTGATGCCTTTACAGTGACGTGTGAGTCACCCTTGGGCAGTGTAGGAAAAGAAACCCATTTTCTAAAGGACAATAATGGACTTTTGTGTTGAGGTGACACCATTGCTTGCCTTTCCAAATAAAAATTGGGAAAGCCTTATAATTCCTTCTCTTCTGCTTCTGCTAAGCTGCAGTTAGAAGATCAGGAAGTTGAAAAAATGCTGGCACCTCAAAAGAGAACCCAATTCAAGAAATAAAAATTGAAAGAAAAATAGAAAATTTATATATATACAATTTATACATCAGCAGATCCCTCTCTGGGTACAATTCAACCACTCTCCAGCTGCACAAAATATCTCTTCTATAAGGCAAGGAGGCATCTAACTTGAGTGCTGCATGGAAAAACTCCTAAGCCAAGAACCTGGTCCAGCTGGGCAGGAGACTCATTGCCACTTCTCTAACAAACTTTGTGAAATCAACTAGATGATGTAAGGGACAAATATCAGACACTGGAAAATGGAAGTCCTCCCAAAGAATAATTAGAAAGTTGAGAGGTATATGTGTTTAAGGAAAGAAGCAAAGAATAAATGTCTTGCCAATTCATGCTAAATATCAGGTAACAATATTTTTCATTATTTGGCAAAATGGTACAGGCGTTAAGACTGTGGTCTGAGAATGAGATATCCTAAGCTGTGCCTTTGCCACTGACCAAGTGTGAATCATGCTATAGTCAGGTCACTTTGAGCTCTGTAGCTCATATTCTTCAGCTGTAAAATAAGATTAAAATATTCTGTCTCTTTTTAATATTTTTTAATATTTTTTAAATAAAATACAAATCTATCAAATATGAAAAATTAAAGCATCCTGATAATTTCTTATTTTTTTCCCTCTCTTACCATCTGGAATTCTGTGAAAAGAAAGAGTATATTGCAAACTTAGATGAAGATATTAAAATGCAGAAATTTATTTCCTTTGTAATGAAATAAAGGCTGTGTATTACTATATATTGATTTAAAAAGAATTACTGCTGTTTCCATGGTTTATTATTGTCACTGAGAGATGAGATTAGGCTTTACTTTTTCATGGCTACAGTTTTTGTAACTTCTTGCATAATTGTTATTCCCATGTTGCCCTACATCATCAATTAATGATCCAATCAAATGGACAAGAAACTTCTATCCTCTTTTATGACTTGGTTAGAACTATTTAGTAAAGTCATTTGACATTCTTATGTCTCATTTTTCTCAAATTTAAAACAACTTTTTTAAAGATAATATCTTAACTTCTCAGTTCACTATTTGTTAAAAAGCAGTTTCCTCTGAAGTTTTGCTTTTCATAAATCATCTCAATTCATTGAAAATACATTTATTCACAACCTTTCTGATGACTTCTAATTAGCATATTACTATCAGAGAAAATGTACTTTTCCTAGACAGACACATAAATAGTATATAAATTATTTTTTGACTTGATGTGTTTACAGTTATAGGCCAAATAAATAAAAGCAATTTATGTTAGCAGCCAGCATTAGTTTACAGTTTTACAGTTGTTTAGAGGACTGACAAAAATATCATATCTGAAAATCAAAGTCTTTTTATCAGATTGTATGCTCATTTGGTTTGGTTTTGCTCCTTCATTTTGCAGCTCTTGCTACTGCCATGCACAGCAGGAAATTCAGCTGAAGACAAAAGACTAGGTAAATAAACAAAACAGCTGCTTTAAAATACTTCAGACAGAGCTAAGTCCTGAATTACAAAGCAAGCTAAAATAAGGGAGGCAAAAACTTAAAACGGTATAGAAATATTTCATATCTGTCCCATGATAAGGGGCATTTCATTCAATTTTTAATTATTCCAGTGAGGTTTTTTAAATGAAGGAAGAGTGATGGAGGGAGATTGCTAGTTGAAGACTAAGGGTCTAGTTCTGGTTTTGGGTGCACATGTGTGGTTCCTATTTGATTCGGAAGAGGCCTGAGGCCACAGTTTTACTCTGAGTGATTTGTGACAGATGGTGAATAACAAATAAACTCTCTAATCAGAGATCAAGGGCTTTGGGTAATCATCTCGGATTCTTGCCTGGGAAGATGCAAGGGCTTTGTTATAACTTGTATTTCGGCAACATTTACCTGTCACTAAACCTTACATACACATAGAAATTATGAGAATGGGAGAAATACATTGAACAAATGTAGGCACAGATGCTCAAAGGTTGTTGCTTCTGACTGCTGATCTTTTTCAGATTTAACAGGACATGTAACCTAGCCTGACATATGGACAGGGTGGAAAAGAGAGACAACTGAACTTTCATATATTTTACCAGAGTGACCAACTCAATGGACAACAGGAAATGTTATGGTGAGAAAGCCTTTCATCATGCCATCACCTTAGGATAATATCAATCTATTGTTGTACCATGCCAAGATGCTTCATGGAAGGAGTTTACAGTAAAATAAATGTGTTTTGGAAATGAGAACCTCTTAAAAATAATAGGAACAGTATCTAGTTCTGATCCTGTTTTTAGGCAGAGGCTGCTAATGTATAATACAGAGGGTTTACTTCAAAGAAAAATGTGTTTATATAGACATTGACTGGAAACAGGTAAATAGATTTGTGATGGCATGCTGTTTACTGCAAGTTTTATGCAAATGTGAACTAACACCTAGTTAATGTTCTATCAGACTTTGTCATTTAACTAAAATGTTACTAATTCTATAAAAGAATAGTTGGGCAGTCTGCAATGTAATGTTCTCATATTAACTCCAAGAAAGGTAATGCTAAATTGATGTTACCAGTTTTGTATTGTATCCATGGTATTAGTTTGGACACTGCCTGCATGCAGGTGGTTTATAATGAATAATATTGATCTGAAGGATTCCTTTTCCCACCACCTCACCGACTTCAACTGTATCTTAACTTCTAGCCTTGATCTTAAAAGTTAAGATGGATGTTCAGTATTACTACCTAGCAGAAAGGCTAAAAAATCAATTTTATCTCCCCGTGCTTCATTCCCTCATCTTCCAGTGCTTGAGCAGTGGGGTTGTAACAACTGTCAGAATAAAATAATTTATTAGCTGATGTTATGACAACTTCTGGAAGATGAATATATTGCTATATGTACATTGGTGCTCCTAAAATCAACTTTCTGATCAAGAATATGAAAGGAGCATAGCAACCAATCAACTGTTTTTAATGGAGTAATACTTTCATAAAGTACTGCATTGCAGAAGGAGAGTGGTAAGATCTAGCTAAGAAAAACCTAAGTGTGAACCATACAGTTTTCAAGACTGATGGCTAGAGATGACGGTTAGTCATTTCAGTTTATGGATTTTAAAGTTGACCGGAACAGACAAAAGAGAACAATACCAAATATTTTGACTTTCTGCTTTCCAAAAGGTAATGAAATCAAACAAAGGAATGATTCTCATCTTTACTAACCATGCGTTATTTTACCAGAGAAGCTTTAATTACTCTTTAGTGTGAATTCTTGATGTAGGTTAATTTTCTATTAGAATGTGTTGATGCATCCTCTAAACTCCATTTGAAGACTTCATTGTCTCACAGGATGCTTTGGGACTGGGAAGGAAAAACCTGCCCTCCCATCCTGCTTTCAGGACAATACTCAGCCATAGAATAAGATTTGTACTACTATACCCTAGTTTTTCATAACCTTTCAAACCTCTTTAATCCTTTACTGCTCTGTCACCTACAATTGAATTTGTTAAATGCAGACCTTATTTAGCCCTTCATTAGCCCAGTACATCTTTTTGATGTTTCATTATTTTCCACAAATGTTATGTAGATCTGATTCTAAGCAAAATCTTCACTACTGAAAAGAACATTGAACTGCTAGTTTTTCCTCATGTTGATGGTTCTGTCCTCATGCATAATTCCTTGCACACATTGTCTACATGGTAAAGGTAAATATGTAACAGAACAAGTTATCAGGCCACACTAGCAATATTTGTGCAATCAAATAATATTTTTAAAAAGATATTATGCAGAATGGTGACTTGCCAAAAAATCTGAAACCATGTAAAGATTATAAAATACGTATGTTATTCTCATCTCCCTTAGAACAATGTAGTAAGGGATAGTTCTGTTGAAATGTGCAGAATTTTATATCTAGTTAAACTTACTGTATGTCTCTCTAAATGAATGCATATAATGAAATCGTCATTGGATTAGTACTTTAGATCTTTTATAAGATGGTATTAAAATGCTGTTAAGACATTACCTATCTTTCTTAACCTTCAAATAGAATCTAATCTACTTCTGAAAGATTCAGTACTCCTATTTAAAAATGGAGCAAAAAATCTAATCGTGTAATTAAAGATCATGGAATGTAAAAGAAATGCTATACATTTACATTTATGATTCTTTCTTTCCACTTCATTTTTGAAAGAGATCTTTGTGTTTCAAACTGCTGATGTATTTGGGAAAAATGATAGCAAGGGTAATATTAGTATGACCCTGAAATTAGCTCAGTTTGTTAGACTACAGTGCTAATAACACCAAGTTTGTGGGCTTGATCCCTGTATGGGGCATTCACTTAAGATTTGGACTTGATGATCCTCATGGGTCCCTTCCAACTCAGAATATTCTGTGATATAATGACCTGATACTATGAGTTGAAAATTATGAAGAGTTAAATGTCACAACATATTGCTGTGGTTTTGTTTTTCTTTATGTTATTTGCTTTTTACAATTCAGCTTTTATTTATGGAGGTTTGACTTTTGTTTTCTGCTTACAATCAATATTTATTTAAGTTCTTTAAAAGCACTGTAGTGGGTTTCTGTGGCTGGGTTTTGGTAGCAGGGGGGTGAGGCTACAAGAGTGGCTTCTGTCATAAATTGCTAGAAGCTTCCCCTGTCCCGTGGAGCCAATGCCAGCTGGCTCCAGGACGGACTTCCTGCCGCTGGCCAAGGCTGAGCCAATTAGGAGTAATAGTAACGCCTCTGGGATAACATATTTAAGAACAGAAGATTGTTGCACAGAAGAAAATTCCAGCCAGGGAAGAGCAGGAATAACAAGGTAGACACCAAGGTCAGTGCAGAAGGAGGGGGAGGAGGATCTCCAGGGGCCAGTGCTGAGGCCCCTGCAGCCCCTGGTGCAGACCATGGTGGAGCAGCTGTGCCCCTGCAGCCCATGGAGGACCATCCCGGTGCAGAGACCCACCTGCAGCCCATGGAGGAGCCCATGCTGGAGCAGGTGGATGCATGAAGGAGGCTGTGACCACGTGAGAGGCCCAAGATGGAGCAGGGTCCTGCCAAAGACCTGCAGCCCATGGAGAAAGAAGCCCACGCTGGAGTAGGTTTTTCCCAGGTAGGATTTGTGGCCCCTGTGGGGGACCCACATTGGTACAGCTCATTCATGAAGGACTGCACTTCATGGAAGAGTGACCCATGGGACAGCAGCTTGGGAAGAGCTGCTGCCTGACGGATGGTCTCATGCTGGAGAGGTCCATCAAGGACTGTCTCCCATGGGAGGGACCCCACAGGACCAGGGGAAGGACTCCTCTCCCTGAGCAGTGGCAGAAACAACAACTGACCACAACACCCATTCCCTGTTCCCTGCACTGCTGGGGGGGAGGAGGGAGAACATGGAAGGAAGGAGGGGTGGGGAGAAGATGTTTTTAAGACTGTTTTATTTCTCACTCTTTGGCTCTTATCTTGTTATTAATAAATTTAAGTATTATCCCCACTTTGAGTCTTGTTTTGCCCCTGAAGGTAATCAGTCACTGACCTCTCCAAGCTCTTATCTCTACTCATGAATTCTCAGCTGTTTTTTTCTCTCTCCTCTGGCCAGCTGCAGAGGGAGAGTACGAGAGCAGCTTTAGTGGGTACCTGGTATCTAGCCAGCATCAATCCACTACAAGCACTTAGGAAATTTATGTTTATAGACATGTGACCATGCAATGTTAAATATAAGTTTCAAAAGCAAAATCTTAGATGTTTATATGTCTGCATAAAATGTTATAAAACAGGACCATTGTTTTATCTTCTAAGGATTTTTACAAATTCCTAACATTGTAAAGTGTGTATGTTTTGTATTTAAACAGAAAATATATTACTTCGCTGCTTGTTCAGTGGTTTCAGTCAAGATAAACTTAATGGAAATTTTTGCAAGAAAGTGTAATGAGTTATCATTTTTGTTATATTTCATATTAATTAATGGAAAGATCAGAAATATACATTTGGGAAAAAAATATAATGCCAGAATAAGACCATTTTTAATTGATTTTTGTAAAATTTAAAGAATTGTATTTTGATTTCTGTCAAGACATTCTGATTAGGACATACTCTAACAGTAAAGTGTTTAACTCAATTTGAGTAGGTAGATGAACCCTTCATTGAATTACCTGCACATTTTAAGCCAACTAACTGTTCATGTCTCTACCCCAAGATATGAAAAGAATGCCTTTTTCTTTAAGAAATAAAAAGCAGAAGCTCTAGGAGCATGGAGTAGATTACTGAAGTGCATGGAACTAATATGATAAACCCACTCATTTTAATGATGTTTACATATGTGACAACACACCTATGAGAATTATTGAGATGTGAGCTGTAAATATAAGGACTGGCATGGAAGCCAATTGAAATCCCCATTAAAGGCAATTCTCTACCTGGGAAAAGAGTAATTTTGTTGTGCAGCAAATTCTGTGTTTATGGTAAATACAGCACTAAGTAACAAACTGCTAAAGTGTATGTAATTCTTTACGTCCCTCTATGCTGTTGCCTTTCTGTCTGTCATTTTTTTAAATGATAAAATACACACATGCACACAGAGGTTATGCTTGGAATGGCTAGGTTATTTAGACTCCTCTAGGTTTTTATATGCAGAAATCATGCCAGTGCACCTGTTTTTCTGGTGGCACTGACACCTTCCTCTTCTCATCTGGTTGATTTATTCCATTGCTTCTCATCTATGGACAATTAATGATGACTTTAATTGCTTTCTATTGCTCCATCTGTTTTAAGGAATGAATAGAAAACTTGGACTGTAATAGAACATATTACTGTTTTGTCCCAGTGACAACATGTCCCAGTATTTAATCTATACAAGTAAATAAATCCAGGTATTTAGCAGAGTTATCCTGAACACTAATTTACCTATATCCTCAGTTTTAGCTAGGTATCAATCCCATAGTTGCAGATGGTACAGTAGAAATAATTCTGCTGCAAGAAGAGCATGCAACTGAGAAATTAACTTGGTTTCCAATGAAATAAATTTGATATTTATAAAACCTGAGAAAAGCGAATAAGTAACTGTAGTGATGGGTTTCAGTTCATACCCCATATTCACATATCTAAATATTAACATGGATATACAGCTGATCTATATTAACAATTACTTCTAGATTTGGGTCTTTGGTCAAACTGCAAATTTTGTTTCTGATAGTTGTCTATCAGGTAGAAAAAAAATTCTAGATGACCAAATAGAAATTCAGTATAATATTAATTCTATCATGTTCATACAATTGTGTGTGTTTGAAGAGGTGAGTTTCTGAGGAGCATAGTTTAAGGTGGGACTTATGAGCAACACTGAGCTGCTGTCATGAATCTGAAAGAAACTAATGTCAAAAGAACAATAAAGAAAGACACAGAAATTACAGCATATCAAAAACTCGGAAAGTGGAAGATGACATTTTTTTATGCATTTCTGTGTGGACTGTGTGCCACACATATTTGTGGAATGGTAGTTTTTGATCTGAAAGCAGATTTTTTTCCCCTAGGAAAGCAATGTTTGTCTTAAAAGGATTGCTTTGCCTTTACTGTTTTCTTTAGAGGTTATATTTTTATCTTATCTTATGAAATTCAGACCAAATATAGTATATATTTAGAAATAAACATTTAAAAACATTTTGTTTAAGTAGAATGCCTGGACTGACCTGCACTTTAGCAACTTTAACCCTTAATCTACATTCCTTCTAGCTCAAGGCAATAACATTGGGTTTTTTAGGATTTTGCAATTTATATATCAATTTACTTTGAATCATGTTAAAGAAAATCAAACATATATTAATTAAAAATCCCTATAATGAAAAAATCTTACAATATTACTAATTTTTAATAACTGTTGTGATCAGAACAGTCAGAGGAATTTTAGTTTATTTCTAGGAACCTAAGCTCTGCTTTCGAACAGAACATAAGCAATTAGATGAAAAATCTGCTGCAAAGGCTCAAAGTATGAGAAGGTGCACATTCCTCAGGTCTCCTCACCTTCTATGGCACTGCACCACCTGAGATCTAAAGCAGATTCTAAACACCTGAACACACCTGCTTGTACATTACATTTTCATCTCATGTCTGAGCAGCTTCATTTCCATGACAGCCTTATCACAAGGGAACAAAATTAAACCAAGAGACCATAGTTAAAATTTGTAAGTTATGAAAATGTCACATGTAGGGCAAAATGGTTTTTTTGAGTAGAGAAATATTGTCAAGAGTACTACCAGGAATGTCTACATGTGCTAAGAATGTGGCTGTTTTCACCATTGTTTGGAGTAACCAGTACTGACTCTTCATATTCACCTCCTGGGAGAACCTGGCATTAACGTTAAAAGCTGAAAGTTTCACTCTTAAATACAAGAAAAGGACTATACACAATCATAAGAATCACTCTCCACCTCTATTACACCTTTGCGTAGGCATCTAAATGGAAAAAAAATAAAAATAGAGTGAAGCAATTCAGGAACCAATTTTGTGTCAATTTCCCCACAAATCTTTCAGTATGTCTCTAAAAAAACTTTTTAGAATAATTGATAATTCTTCTATGTTGCATGTCTAAAATAATATAAATTGTGACATAATTTATAAGAAAATAAGAGATTAAAATAAAAAATAAAAATAACACAATCTATATATCCTAAATCGACATTTTACCTCAACTATGCTATTTAATATTACATGGATAGTGCCCTAAAGAATAAACATATTGAGGGCTGTATGTGCATGTATGTGTACCTACAAACAAACTGCCCACTTACTCAGCAGCTGTTCCATGTATTCAAGGGACAAGCATAGGGTAAACCTAGGGGCTTATTATGGTAAAAAATATCAAGTGACAGAGAAAATTTTAGCAGCAAAAATGACTAAATTCTTGACTAACTTTTAGCTTAACTAAAAACTTTCAGGATAATTTGAAAATGCTACCTATTTCTGGTTCTCCTGTCAACCTTCTAAAGGATTTGGACAAATCCTTTCTCTGTGTGTAGTTATTCTATGTTTTTGCTGAGGTGTGATAATGGAATTTGTGATTAAGCACTGAGGATGCCAAAGAGTTAGATGCTTTTTACACCACAGGGATCAACTTCTCAAAATGACTCATACATCTTTTCCTCTCTTAAGGAAAATGACAAAGAATTAGACCTTCTGAAGAGATGCCATGTAGCTCTGCTGTAGATATAGGGGCGTGAAAACTAGTAGTAATACTACTGAGATTTGGTTTTGGAGTGTGAATTGATTAAAAATGTGATCTATAGAACCACAAAATCGCAGAATATGCTGAGTTGGAAAGGATCCACAAGTCCAACACCTAGCCTTGTACAGCACCATCCCCAAGAGTCCCACCATGTGCCTGAATCATCCAAACACTTCTTGAACTCTGTCAGGCTTGGTGCTGTGACCACTTCCCTGAGGAGCCTATTACAGCGCCCAACCAACATCTGATTGAAGAACCTTTTTCTAGTATCCAACCTAAACCTCTCCTGACACAACTTCAGGCCATTCCATTGGGACCTGTCACTGGTCATCACAGAGAAGAGATCAATGTCTGCCTCTCCTCTTCCCCTCATAAGGAAGTTGGAGACTGCAATGAGGTCTCCCCTCAGTCTCCTCTTCTCCAGGCTCAACGACCAAGTGACTTCAGCCACTTCTCATACAGCATCCCTCAAGACCTTTCACTATCTTTGTTGTCCTCTTTCAGATGCCCTGTAACAGCTGAATATCTTTCCTATATTGCAGTAACCAAAACTGCACACAATATTCAAGGTGAGGCTGCATCAGTGCAGAGCAGAGTGGGACAATCCCCTCCCTCGGCTGGCGATGCTTTGCCTGATGCCCCCAGGACACGGTTGGCCCTCCTGGTTGCCAGGGCACTGCTGACTCATATTAAACTTGCCATCAACCAAGATCCCCAGATCCCTAACGGGGCAACGCCTTTTAACAACCCAATCCCCAAGCCGGCCCGAAAATCCAGGGTTGCCCCATCCCAGGTGCAGAATCCAACACTACCCTTTGTTGTACTTTGTGTGGCTGGGGATTACCAGTCCTCTAATTTGTCAAGGTCTGTCTGCAGGGCCTCCCTGCCTTTGAGCTCCCAACAGCTCCTTCCAGTTTTGTGTCATCTGCAAACTTTCTTAGTATCCCTTCCAGTCCTGTGTCCAAGAAATGTTTAATAAAACTGATTCAAAAGCAAAATACAGAATTCATTTTCTGCCTTAGTTTAAATCCAGAGTAAATTGTATCTTCTGTCTTCCCTTAGCATGCTGACATTTCTCCTCAGAACTGTAGGGTACTCATGTAAACTTCTTTTTTCTTTCATTTTGAGGGTTTTTTTTCTTTATGTCCTTTTAATATTTTCCAGGGAAATGAAGAACATGTCTGGAATTGGACCTTTGAGGACTATTAATGAGGGACCTAAAAATCAGCACAGGTGGGCTCTCAAACACGTTAAACAAAAAAAATGGTTCATAGAAATTCTTCATATGTATTGCAGGACATTGCAAGGGAAATACCCTTTAGCTCAGTTGTGAACTTCAATTATCAGATATCTTTGGACAATTAATCCTTTTTTAACTCCCCTGGATTTGCTTCTTATATATAGTCAGGTCTACTTCGAATCTCTCAATTTCTCAATATTAAAATGATATAGAGGAAGTATAGCAAAATTCTTCAAAATTCCATGTTACCAAACACTGCCTTGAATGAAACTAACTCAAAATGCCACAGACGTCTCTAATAATGTGAAAAAAAGTCCACAAATATTTTTATCAGAATTTAATTAGAGCAATCCCATTTGAGACTCTGATTTATCTTTTTTTCCCTTGAGAAGAAATGCTGAGGGTTTAGCACAAAAAACCCCCACATCCCCAGCAAACTCAATGAGGTTTGATATTTGGACCAGAACCCAGGATCAAAAAGTATGTATCTGGAAAGTAAGGACTTTGAGGCCTTTCTGTGAGTTTATGCTTGTGTACCTATATATCTACAAAAATAAGAAAAATTATTCCTTTTTGCTGTTGTCCATTTACTTCAGGTTTACTTTTGAAGCTTTTTTCAGAATCCAAACTTTTAAAGCATACATATTAGAAAAAAAATTCAAAGTATCACTCTGATTATCTAATTGATTATAAAAATATAATTTTGATTATATCAAAACATCAAAATTTGAAAAAAAAGCTAGCAGACAATTGATCTAACCATTCTGATTCACTATGTAGTCAGGTGGAATTCTAGCTGTCTTGAAAAAAGCTTCATTTCTCTCTTTTCTATCTCTATAATTATAGATGCTGTATAGATGTTCTGAAGCACATAATCATATCATATTGCATATTGCATAGCATAATCTCCCATAGCTAAATAATATCCTGGAGATCTGTAGCAGAGCACGAAGTACACGAAGGAATTCTTTTACCAAAATATCCTTTTCCCCAATTACATGTTCTGGCACTCATACCATCCCCATTTATTTTTTTACTATCTGTTGCATTACTAATATATAATGCCATCCTAATGCCTTTTTTTTTTTTAACTACTTATTCAAACATCTGTATTCCAGTTATGATCATCATTGCCATATTCATTGCTGTATTGTCGTGTTCAAGAGATACTAATGCCAGAGACAGAGAGTGGCATTAATTACATCCTTATACTTTTGTAGGATCAATAAGTCTGTTGCTAAAGAAAAACACTGGTAATAAGAAATGGAATTTTTAAAAAGGAGTAAAATAAGGAACCAGCAGTATGCTGTTCTGCAGCTGGTTTTCATTTCTCTTTTTCTAATGGGCCTAGCAAGAGTTTAGGTTTCAATCCATAACAAGGCAGTGTTTTCCCATTCAAGGTGACTACAAATTCAATGCTTCCTGGCAGCACAAATTATTCACCTCTCAAGTTGTCCTTCTGACACTGAAATCAGTTGCAAAGGAAAATGTGTCTAGCAGCCTTGAAATGGAAACAGACAAATTGTAAAGAAGGGTAGCAAGGCATCGAAGTACTTCTGCCGCATCTTGCTGACAGATGGGGGCTGTAACACCAGTCACCAGTGCTTCCATCTCCAGTGCAGTTAAAGAAAAGGAAGCATTTATCAAGCCCTTCATTTCTCATTCCTCAAACAGAAGGTTGTTTACCTCATGTCAGCAAATGATTACCCTCTGCTGCTGTTGTTGTGCTACCTATTGGAAAAGGTGAAGAGGTTATGTTTTGAAATCCCATAGAGATGTTGATTAAGGAAACAAAGGAAGCTGGTTCTTAACGCCCAACCTTTTCCCCCCAAAAAATAGGAAGCAGGCATCATCATGCTCACATCTTTGACATGAGCAATGGGTTGTTCTTGGAAAAGACAATTAATTCAAAGCTCAAACTGCTGACATACATTAAGGGAGAATCAAAGGATCTAAACATTTTCTCTTCCAACTGAGTCATGTCTTTATGTCCTTTCTGTGATTTTAGGTCCTTATTCAGTTCTTATCTGGCAGCTGACCTGAGGTGACACAGATCTCAGATTTCTTTGGCTTCTTCTTAAGTCTTCATTAACTATGCCTAAAGAAAACAAAGTTACATCATCTGTGTGGAAGTCTGAAAATTTGTAAATTTTTGAATGAGTCCATATTGGACCATCACTGGAAAAAAATGATCCATGAAATGAAAAAGATGAGGAACTACTCTTTTAGCCATTGAATTCCTACCAAGCTTAAGTCAAAATGTGCTCAAAACTGTGAGGTATTGTCCAGTCTTTGCAGATTTTTGTGAAGACCAAGACTCGGTTTAGCAACTCATGAATTTTTGAGGCTCAGAGCCTTTGGCTCTCAAAGAAGACACATTAAGTGATTCTACTGCTAAAAGTAGAATTTAGCTTGTATGAAAATAACTAAGTACAAAATTACTGTAGTCATTTCCTTGCTTTATTTTAGTCCAGGCTGTCACCAAGACTTTTTTTCTTTTTGTTTGGATATGTGTATTTTACAACAATTGAAAGACAGATTTTTCTTCCCCAGTGGTTTAGTCTTATATCTGGACTTAGGCAATTGTTTAGAAAACTATTTAATGTGTATATAAAATAGGAAATACTGCATTCAGTTGAGGCAGGATCACCATATCTTTGCTTCCTGTTCGAAGCTGCTGTGTAAACAACCCAAACCTTCCATCTGTGTGATGGCTTTATTTCACTTTCCTTAAGCTTTTAAAGTCTAGTAGACCTTCAGTGCCTTTTATATCTTGAAAGATGATTAATTGCTTTCTTCTCATTTATATTTATCTCTGGAACACCAGAGACTTCATCCTTTATCAGAGTGATAAGTCTCCATCAAGTACATTGCAATGGCTTTCTTTTATTTCAGCCATGCAAATTTTAATTGAGACTGCTTTCAACTTTTTTTTTCCATGCAGACATAAAGTGTGGCTGCCTTTCCTTCTTATCCAGTGTAAGTTGTACACAAGCAATTGTCATACTCCGAGTTCTGCCCCAATGTCTATTTCCTCTCTGTGCCGCTTGAGTTGCTTCTACAAAGTTAGATCCCAGCACTGAAATTCTCTTATCCTTAGTTGTGTCCTAAAGGAGAATATTTCATTTTGTTTTGTTTCAGTTCCCAGACAGAGTATCTAAAGAGGCTAATCTGCCCATGAAAGATCAAATTTGTGTTTTAGTGAATAACATAATCAACATTTTCAAGCTACTTGGAGCATTAGTGGCTGTCATTATTGTGTCTGCATCTGACATGAGTTCTCCAGATATTTCTAAAATGTTTCTATTCAGATATTGTAACTGGAAAATACTGTATAAGTATATGAGAAAGGTCTCATATTGATAAAACAGAGCCAGATTTGGAAAATAAAAGGTATATAAGATTATACAGAAACACACGAAGAGATGAGACTTCCATATTTAGCTGATATGCTGAAGGTGGAAAATAGAGAGAGAAGAGATAAAAGGACTACCTGATATAGCAGATAGTTCTATTTTGCCTGTTTGGCAGAGCAGCTCCCCCAGATCCCCACTTAAGTCACCCCTAGTAATTTTGTAATGCAACACTATTAGGATACAGTAATAGGGTGAGAATGGAACTCCTAATTTCAAAGGCACAACTTTAAAGTGATGAATTCTTGAAAGTGATGAATTCTTGAACCAAGAATATGAACAAAAAGTATTCTACGAATAGTTGTTGATGAATTAGCTGCCTGTTATACTGATCTTTCATGCTTTGATTTTGTTATATAATGTACATTTTTTATTCAACATATTAACAGAAACACCGTGTGAAAAATCCAAACCTCATAGCAATCTATCTGAAATACCTTTCAGATACCAAGTACTTTGAACTCAATCCTGCACACAGATCAGAACAGGCATGTTAAACATGAAACTGCTTTTACAGCAACAGCCTTTTAGCCACAAAGATTTTGAATGAATGGGAATTGTATACAGATGGTCAGTTTGTCATTAGCAAGACACAACAGTGCTTTTCTTATTTCTAGCCAGTGTTCTTATGCTATTCACTCAGCAGTTCTACTAAACTTTGCTGATTCTAAACTTCAGGTGCATGGTAACTTATAGCTAAGACTGTAACTTCTGCATAGAACTCTGCTAGGTTTTATGATTCTACATTAGGTAATTCACACCACTGATGATGATGATATGAATGGCTAGCATAAAATGCACACATGATTAAGTCACAGACATTGACAATAAAAAGAAAAAGGTAATTTGCACTAGACATGCCTAGATAGTTGCAACAGACCCTATTGAAACTGGGCTGTTTGGAGAGTATTTTAAATTTTCAATTTCTGACAGGTAATTATTCAAAGACATAGAACTAACTACATCTATATAAATGACAAGTACAAATGCATGATCAGTACAGATATGAGTATATAGGTGGTGGAACAGTTTCACGATCAGAACTTCAGAAGTAACAATGGGGCAACAACTATATGCCAATGTGGGCAGATGAATGTTTTATTTTAACAAGAATATACTATATTTCTACATCTAGAACCAGTATACAACCTGAATCAAGACGAGGTTAGGTAGTTTTGGATTTCTGAAATTTTTCTTTCATGTTTAAGCTGGATTTTCAAACTTCTCAAAGGAGCATGATCAGACTAAGGCACTGTTGCATTCTCAACTCCCTTTCAGAAGCCTTTTCAGAAGTCATTCGGGCCACATGGAAAATCACAAAGTGCAGACTATTCCATACCAACACCTGGAGACTTTCTTCCTTACACTTGAGAAGTTGAGATGGAATTTGTTTGTATGCTACTTCAGCACTTACAGAAACAGATTTTGTTTCAGTGTCAGGTGCACTACTGATGTGACTTGGAGACTGCAGTCTTTTTCTAAGTCGGAATGACAAGCCCCTTTCTATATTTGCAAATAAAATAAAATAACTAAGAAAAAATATTTAAGCAAAAGAATACAATATACACTACCAATATAAGTAAGTAATTATATCACTATATCCATAGAGGAACAAAAGGGAAAACAACATTATTGTAATGAGGTAAGCTACAAGACCATTGTTACTGAAAGTCTGTTAATACATTGAGAATGTTCCTATATCCTGCATCAGGACTGAAATCAGTTAGCATAATGGTAAGAGAGGCATGAGAATAAGATAACGAACAGACCTGCAAAGGATTTCAGGAGGTGATCTAGCTCATTTACTCTTCTAGACCATATCTGTTACAAAGTTGCCCTTCCTACTCCAAAAATTTTATGAAAGTCAATAGCTAGGAGCACTGCGAATCAAAGCGAAGATGTATCAGCACGTTACAAGGATCCATGACAAGGATCAAGACAAAGATAAACGTGGGAACATATGGTGAACAGCTTCAGGGGCTGGTTCTGGGCCCTTGCTTGAATGTAGTCAGAACAGGCAGCATGCAACAGTGTTTAGCTTTTCTAAATTAGTTATTAATGGATGATAGGTGTATGACCTTCTTTCTCTCTTCCCACCTCCCTGATCTTTTCGCTTGCACATATCTCCATTCCCTCTCCAAATGATGCTGCTGCACTTAGTACAAAATCTTAGTACTCTACTGCTCCTGTCATTTAGAACAACATTCCTGTAATTCTTTTGCTCATTAGGTCATAAAATCACCTGAAAAGCTCTTTTCCAGGTTTGTGAATGTTATATTCTTTTCCTTTCTATTAACCTTCTAACACCATATTATCTGGTCTATGAGTGCTTATTTCAAGACATGTGGATCTTAATACCAAATTATTATAGGCTTAGTGTCTCTAAACCTAAACTAATGTCTTTGCAAAACAGAGAAAAAAATAATGTATACAAAGTGTATAAAATGCACCCCTTACAGGTATCAGCACATAATTTTTTTCCATTTGTTCATCATGCATAGAAACATTCTGTAATATAAATTATGGCAAATTAGGAACCTGTAATTTGAACGATGTTCCCTAAATGAAGCTGAAATGATTCTGTGTTATGATCAGAATCATCAACTATTTCAGAACATCTTCAGTACATGGCTACTACACTGATTCATCATCAGAATTTATGGCTTGATTTTCAAAGTTGTATAGTCCCACAGACTAGCAGATATCTCAGTTATTTGTGCACTTAGTGGTTTAGATGGGTAAATAACTTACTAGTTATTTATATGAGGATTATTTTGCATCTGTACTTACATGTATTCATTTCTCGGTTGTCAAATTCTCTTTGGTATTTATGGACACCCCCTGGTGGTCTAGTGGTTAGGATGCAGCACTCTCACTGCCGCGGCACGGGTTCGATTCCTGGTCAGGGGACTTCCCCGGGCAGATGGAGCTCGTCAGCCCTGTAAGGCCATCCAACTAAGAGAAGGTCACTCTAAACAAACCTACGTCCTGAGGACCTCGCTGCCACTGTCCAAGCTCGCTCGGCCCCGGCAGATGAACCTCAGGATTAAAAGGTGGGCTCAGTTCAGCGCACGCTGTGTCTCACCTAAAAAATCCACTGCGCAGGCTCGAAGGGTAAAGACCTTTTCCAAATCTTCGTTCGTGAAGACTGGCCATATTTATGGACATGAATCATTAAAGCATTTCAGTTGAAAGGGACTATAAATATCATCTGGTTCTGACCCCACTTCCATTGACAGGGACACCTTCCACTAGACCAGGTTGCTCAGAGCCTCATCCAGTCTAGCCTTGAACACCCCCCAGGGATGGGCCACCCATAATTTCCCTGGGCAACCTATTCCAGTGCCTCACCACCCCCACAGTAAACAATTTGTCTCTAATATCTAATCTAAATGTACACTCTTTCAGCTTAAACTCATTTCCCCTTGTCTTATCACTATATGTAAGTAAAGGAAAGTCCCTCTCCAGCCCTCATACAGGCCCCCTTTAGCTACTGGAAGACTGCTATGTCTCTCCTTGGAGCCTTCTCTTTTCCAGGTTGAACAACCCCAATCTTCTCAGCCTGTTTTCACATAGGAGAGGTGCTCCAGCCATCTGATTACCTTTGCGACCCTCCTCTGCACTTGCTCTAACAGGTCAACGTCCTTCCTGTGTTTGAGGCTCCAGAGCGTGGCGCAGTACTCCAGGTGGGGTCTCACAAGAGGATAGTAGAGGTGGAGAGTCCCCTCCCTTGACCTGCTGGTCATGCTGCTTTTGAAGTAGCCCAGGATATGGTTGGGTTTCCGGGAGGGAAGTGCAGTTTGCAGTTAAGCTTCTTGTCAACAAATGATAAGGGTTTCAGTTAATTAGAAGAATCTATTAACCTCTCTTTCTCTAAATTTCTTCTTACAGAGAAACTTCAATTTGTTTTTGCAGTTTGGGCACTAGACTGTGAACTTTCTGATTATGGTATTGAACTTGATGCGTTTTTCTTTTTAAGTATGAAGAAAGGAATACGACATTCTTAACAATCCTCTTGTATAACAGTTTGCAGCATTTGGAGTTAATGGGTCACTAACGTTGTTAACTGATGCAAAGAAATGTGTTTTTTTTCTTCTGACATGGCAAAAGTAACTGAAAAGATTAGTAACTGATACTTAACCATACTGTCTTTTACCAGTCATGCAACAAAGACATTTAATATTTTTTTTTCAAAAAGCATCAACAGTATAATACTACTAGACAACCCAACATTTAATTCTGCGTTCCATTTCTGGGTCTGTCAGTGAATTACTGCTTAGCCTTGTAGATGTAGTTCATTTAGCCAATGTACACTTAGATTTATTGAAGCATTTAAAGTTTTGATAACACAATTTACTTAAATGTTTATGCAACATGTTGTGTTTTGGTGTTATAAAATGCATAAGAACATATTGTACTTAATGGTAGGGCAAGCAGCAGCATGTTAAGAAAGCTGTTTTGAATAATACTTTGCCAAATGTTAAAACTTTTTCATCTCTTTTCTTTTTTCTTTCTTTTTTTTCTTTTTTCTTTTTTCTTTTATCTTTGTGATAAAACATAGCTATCAAAATCTGAAATAGCCAAATTATATATTTGTGTCTGTGAGAACTGTGTGTTTCAGTGAAATTGCCCTTTAGTGATGTGCTATGCATTAGTTTTACAGAACATATTAATTCCAATGAAAAACAGATATCAGAAAAGTAAAATCACTGAGTGTTCTTACATTCTTAAGTAATGTCACAAACCTGACAATTTCCATCTTGTGATTTTCTTGATGTCTGACGGATTGAATACAAATTACTCAAATATGTAAAACTATTCAGATGCTTATTTTTTTTCAGCATCAGAATCTCAATCCTTAAACACCGTTAAAATTATACAACTCCCGAAGTCTCATTTGATGTTCTCTCTTTTATATGAAGGCTAAATATTCAGTTTAAGGGATAATTGAAAAGCATATCTAAAGTTGACTTTGTAAAATGGTCATTAATGAGGAATCTGTTATAATAGTTATTATATTTTAAAATTATATAATTATTAGAATATTGTTTAAAATAATTAAAAAAATAATGCTAATTACATTTGATCTAATATGAGCATCAAGGTATTATGTAAATGAGAAAAACAGAAGTAGACACTGGTTTTCCCAAGGAAAAGAGCACATCCAAGATACTATGTCCAGTTTACTTTTGTAACCCAACTGAAACAACAGTAAGAAAGTAGTTCAGAACAGATTTTTTTAAATTCTCTGCAAGATAAAGAGGTAAGGCAACAGAACAGAAAAATCAAAGCCAACTGAAGATGATTTTAGAAAACAACACATGTGTCTATGTCTGAGATTTGGTAATTTTCAGGTAATCTGATCGCAATGTTTTGATAAAGATTTATTTCTAATCACCTCTGCCTTTTGCTTCACAATGTAAACACTAACTAGATAAGATTTGGAGGTAATTCCTAAGCCATAGAAGGTATTTATACTATTTTCTTGATGGTACTTAAACACCTAGTGGTAGAGAAGACCATACAAATGTCTTTGTTTTAGGGATAACTGACTTTCAAATTTCTGAACATGGAAAATCTTTGAGCACAGCTCCGAGCAAGGAAAAGAACACAGTTAAGACAATTTTTTTAAGTTCCACCATTTTACTTATCATTAAAGCAATTACATTTAAAACATTCTGGTTTATTATTTTTTTCAATAAAATTATATTTCCAAACAATTTGTTTCTCAGTAAGGTGAATGCATTTTACACATTGCTCTTTTTATAAATAAATTTGTGTCAATAAACTCGTGTAAGACAGTCAGCAAGTCAGTCACCTGCTTCATTTTAAGACTAGACTACAGTTTTATAGTTCCTAGCATTGATGTTCAACTCTCTCAAAATTCATTACGAAAAAATCCTCCCTTATATTCAAGATGAGTAGGGAGAGACTATTTTGGAATATACAGGAGCTGTTCCTATTTACTATCAGTATTCACATAGTCTCTTGAATAGTCAGGAACTTTAGTGGCTTTGTATAGCATCTGCAAATGAATATTTCAAGTAACCTATTGTTGCATTGTTTAGAAGTTATCATCAGATAACATTAGTGATCATATGGAATAACATCTGTTGGTGTAAATCACCATAATTTTAAGTACTTGAAACTGGAAATACTTCAAAACAAAGTGGTTCTTGATAATTTTTCTAATAAATAAAATTTTAAAACCCCAAAACCCCATGTAGTGTTTGGGTTTTTTTATGCAATTAATATATACACCTGAAATATATATATGTGACTAGTGTGAACATCACACAGAAAATAGTAATGTTTAACTACTGAGGAATACTGAAGATGCAGATACAAAATCTCATTATTCAGGAGGCAGAAGTGTCTCAAGCTGTATGTCTCAGGGTGATCACAAAGGTGCCTGGTTATCTGTCACACAAATGCTTTTGGCTACAGACTTGCATCAGTGATTAATATTAGACTGTAGTTGATCCCAATTGTTATGTATATATGAACATTTTGTAGGTTGCTCTTTGTCAAACATTTGATCAGTGTGAGCAGATTTTGTGTAGCAAAGGATAAGAGCTGCATGAGAGGATGAAGTCTTCAGATGCACAAGAGAGACCATTTAAGTTATTTTTTTTTTTTACCAATGGTCTTTGGGTAAAAAAGTTAAATACAGATTCAGGAATCTTTCTGCCTGCATGGTGAGATAATCTTCACAAACAGACCCAAGTATATGAGCTATCTTGATAAAACAAAGTCTGCAAAAAAGGCATGCCTACCTTGACCATTGGCACTGGTCTTTGTAAAGAGTGTTTCAAACCTCTGTGTATATCAATGAAATATTTATGAGGCATCACAAGGTGCTTTCCAAAGTACACAGAGAGCGATGTCATTGAATCTACCACAAGCACTCTGTTCTGCTTACAGCAGTTGTCTTCAGCTTACAGAATTAGCATCCAAACGCATGGGGCAAGAAGTACACAGCCAACCAGAGCTACATGGGGTTTCAGATGAAATGTCAGATGGAGAGGTTATAACTATATGTAGTGTAATTTGGCCAGAACACTGAAATTAACACATTCAGCTCCTCTGAAAAACATTATCCAATCTTGAAAAAATGCAAGCATTTGGGATATGTTTCATATCTCATCCAAAAATTGCATACCTCTAACACTGTGCAGCTTTTCGAAACCATAATGGAAAATATATAAGCTATTATCTTAGAAACTACTAGAGGTACCTAATTGTAACATGACTTAAATGATGTTACCCCTAATTTATGCATGCATGAAAGACAAATATTAGGTCTTAGGTTTCCTTGCTTTCCTCCTTATGAGAATCAATAATGTCATTAATTCCTAGCTCATTTGTTAGGCATTTCCAGAGCAAAGTAAATGTTGCGGCAATGTTGTGCAAATGTAATTCACACGTAGTATGAACTTAGAGACTCTAAGACTATTTCATTTACAAAAATATAAAGTTTACTGTAACTTGAATCATGATCACAAAGGGGCAGACCTGGTTCCCTACTCCCCATATTCTGAATCTCATTGATGCTGCCTTAAGTACTTCCAGGCTATGTTCAAACCATGCTCTGTGACATGGATTTTACCACGTCTAATTGGAACTACAATGCCAATGCAAACATGTAACATCACACATTACCTTTTGGAGACTTTAAAAAGACTCTGTAGATCAGTTTATATTAACTATAAATTAGTCTGAAAGCTACAGTATAAAATAAACAGTTACAGTATAAAGTTACAGTATAAAATAAAACCAGAAATACATAAACACCTTCTGATAATGCTCTGAATAAAGTAGCCAATTTACTCTAAGGATTAAATGTAAGGGAGGGCTTAATCTGAGTAATATTCTTTCGTTTCAGGCCAAGATTTTTTTCACATTTGTAATTTCTTTTAAAATATATTGATGGTGGGGATACTTAAAGAACTGAGGGAATGAATCCTAATGAAAACTGGTGTTAGTTGGATATTTAAAACTCTAACCCTTTTGATATCTCAGGAAAAAAAAACCCCAAACAACAGTCCATGTATATTTAAATGGTGAAGTCAAAATTATGCATTTTTTCACATTCTTATTAAAATATGAAAAAAATATTTATATTCTGTTAGGACATTTTAAGCAAATCAGAGCAAGGGGACTGATGACCTGAACTTAGACTGTGGATTCAATTTATGTAAATCGACCGAAAAATCCAACAGTACATATTTGATCCAGATCAGACAATTACATTCCTGTCAAATTAGCTAGAGTACATATTATGAAGTTTTAATGCTGGCATCACAGCTATAGAAGGACAGATGATACAAAACTTGACATGAAGCCTGTTCTTTCTAAATTGATGCATCACAATTTTTTATAAATTTTTAACCAACAGATTAAATTATAGCTGGCCAGAACATTTCTGAATCAAAATGCTAAGTATTTAAAAACCAGATTTGCCGTCCTGATGATGAGCACACAAAGGCATCAACAAAACCCAACATCTTTAGCAGTGAAACCCATCTCTACTATCAGAAAGAGGACGCATGAGAAATAGAGCAGTCACTGAGTTCATGAGGGCTGAGTTCAGTGCCCCCATTTCTGAGGTCTCAAAACATATATTCCTCATCTTTGCAGAAAGGTTTATTAATCTTCCTGCCATCTGCTCTTCAGTGTGAAATATATCTCAGTCTTTTCTTTCGATGCTTTTCTACTTTGTGCTAGAAACATAAACCCACAAGGTAATCTGACAATTAGGACAAGTATGTGAATCACTAGTGTTTCCGTTCTCTTACCAGGGAATACTTGAATATTTAAGAAGAAGCAAATAATCTTTGCTTTTTTATCAAAAGAGTATGACTGAGAGGTTCTATGGTTTTGTCTGGTTTGGGTGGTATTTTGTTGGGTTTTTTGTTTTGTTTTGTTTATAGGCTACTTAGAACATTCTAACAAGATTTGGCAAATCTGTGTATGACAGATTTCAGGATAAAACTTTTTTTACATTAGTAGTGACTTATAGTCTTTCATCTCAAAATGTCACTGATCTAAAAAGCTGTGCATCCACTTACTCTTATAACTTGCTCCTCCTCCCATCTCCTCCACTCCCCTCTTCTTGAGTCTCCTCGAGTCTCCTGAGTCACCTCTCCTGAGTCTCTTTTCAGTTTTCAAAAGAACAGGGCTTCTGTCTGTAGAGTCAAATGGGAACTCTGACTGCAGCAATCTACATGGGATTTTGGTTTAGCCTGCCAGACTATTTGAACAAAGAGCAAAATCTGAATCTGTACTTTCCTGTAGGTCATGGATGTTCAGATTTCATGTTTAGTTTGACAGCATATCTTAAGAGAGATTGCCTGCTTTCTGAAGGCCAGATTTGTCACAAAGCAACAGTAGGAACAGAAGACTACAACGACCCCTCACCCCTGACTCTTTCCACAGCCCCAGCTGAGAGTCTGGACCAGTATGTTGCCATTAGAAACTGGTGCAACCTCCACAAGCAGATGATTTAATTAAAAAAAATAAAAAAAAAAAAAAAAAAAAGTTCCTATCAAATACTGTAAAAATAAATTTTAAAGTAGATTTTAATTTTCAAGTGTTTTGCTTCTTTTTTACTTCTTAGTGAGTGAGATGCTCATTAGAGCAGTATGTAGTTGAAAATAGAATTTACCATTTTGGATTATTTTACTCGTTGAGCCAGCCTAGCCTCAGAGTAAAAAGAAACTAACAAAGACCTTTTTATTTTGTAGCTTTGTAGACCCTATAGTTTCTTCTTTCCTTCCTTTTTCCAATAGCTTTAAGATATTAATTTATCCAAATGCAAATATTAACAAGAAATGCTGTAAAATCTTTCCACTCCAACAATTTTTCTGTGCATCACTGGTGTAGGAATGCAGCAGTTAAAGTGACAGCCCTTGATTTCTCATGTGGGAAAATTCATATCCGTGTTTGATTGTTTGATAGACTCTATATTTCACTAAATCAAAAATAAAATCTAATATTAAACACCAGAGAAGATTACATTATTTCTTTGTTTATTTGGGAATTTTGTTGTTGTTATGGTGTTTTTTAATGAAATGGAAAATTAAATATTTAGGGAAAAATAAGCATTTGTTTACACTGTGCTTGGACAATCAGGATAGAGATCTCTTTTTTTGGTCTGCATTAGCTAAAATTTTAGACTAATGTGATCTAAGAACCAAGATTACAACAATTCAAATAAGAATATAATAGTCCTCTGATTCATTTATTCCTGGTTCTGCAGTGGTTAGGCACCGTTATCTGGAAACCATATTAAATATATACATTTCATACAGATTTTAGTAGAAGAAAACATCTTTCATTTGAATGAAAACCTGAACTTAAATTCTGGAATGATGCAGTTTCAGGAAAACAGTTCTTTACATGAGTGAATTGGGTTTACTCATTTCTGTATATCCTGCATATAAGTATAAATAAGTGAATGTGAAAAAATGACAAAACCATGAGAATTCTTGAGGACTATTCAAAAGTCTCCTTCAGTCTTTTCTCAGGATTCCTCATTTTTAGCAGCAGTGTTTCAGCTACTACAGTTGTGTTACCAAACAACTTTGTTAAAGTTCCTCACATCTACTCTCTTATGCAATACTTCTAGCTTGAAAGAGAGGATAGGCTGCCATATGTATTGCTATAGCAAGGACAGTTTCGTTATTGCGCTTCTTACTTAAGCTTATTTGAATGCAATGCCAAACTTTGAATATGGTATTCAAATGTACATTCACACTCTCTATTAGCTCTATTTAGTTTTACCTTGCCTTCCTTAAAAAGTTTCAGTTTCAAGAAAAGAAAATCTCAGAGTGTCCACAGTTCAATTACTAGAGATTCAATCAGGGGGAGGAGAGAGTAAAAAATAATTAGAAAATCCTATTTTTTTGATTCTTTTGTTAGAACAAATTAAAGTACAATGTTGGTTTTATTCATTTTAAATACAGCTGTTTGAAATAATGCAACATTGTATTAATTACAACACAATTTCCCCAGACCTGCTGTTATTGCAACAATTTATGAAAAGGTCCAGGTGTAAAACATGCGGGATTTGATTGCTCATGGGATTGGTAAGAGCATATGGAGTTGTTCACCTCTAAGTTGGTGGAATGCAACCTAGGCCAATAGTCAGCAACTCTTGAGTTGTTACCCTCTAATGACTCTTCTATAGCTCAGGAGACATGCCTAGGTAGTTGCACTTTCATTCCCAAGTGTATAACTCACAACATTTCTGAACATTACCTTGATATTTCCAGATAATGGGATGATCAGTAAAAACAAAAATATAGACTAATTTCTTCTCAGTGATCTTGAGACATACTGGGAAACTTGTAGAGACGATGCTCTAAACTTACTCTTTCAGTAGCAGAGTATGAAAGGGATTATTTTTTAATGCTTTTATTTTACCATCTTAAGCACTGCTTTCACTGATAAACTGTATTACACCTCACCATTATTGTAGCTGTCTCTGCTGTATGGCAGCAAAAAATATGTCAAGACACAAGACCTTACATAAAGAAAGGTCCAGTCTCTGTTTGTCATCAAGACTTTTATATTTTCTTTTTCTTCATAAGGATAATTTTTTTTATTGAAAGGAATAGGGTAAGTCATGGTAGTGAATTACCTCATTTTCCAGTGGCCTAGGAGAATCTGGTCTTTAATTCACATAAGTAGAGACAGATGAAGCCATGATACATGACTAAAAGAAATCTGAGGGTGATACAGATATAAATAAATGATGAATAGCATGAGAGACCAATTTTAAACTCAATTTGTTACATGAAAAATATTTACACCTCTCTGGAGGTATAAACCTTGTAAGGTTTTTTTATATCTAATCTTTGGGTCTCTTTTTCAGTTTTTCTGAGTTACCAGGCAAATTCTTTGGTTAGAAATTCTACTCCCATCTGATTAGGATTGGGCAGCTCTTGCTGCTTTGATGTAACATAAATTTCTATGTAGCAGGTGGTCTTTCCTGCTATTTATAGTGCGGCCTAGGGAGATCTCTCAGATGTAAGAGCTCTTCTTTATCTGCATGGAATTTGAATAAATCACAATGGAACTGATGGAAAAATGCTCACGTACCACCACAGTCCCACCTCCTAGTAGCAGCCTGTAACACTCCTAACCCCTCAAAAGAGAGAGAAAAGTCCAATGGGTGTGTTTCTGAACTGCTGGAGAAAATTCACTTTGTTTATACACAAACATAAACCTGGGCATTAGGAAAAGAGAACAAAACTAACAAACAACTTAAATTACCACAGGTCTTCTGTACATATATTTTACAGTTATATTTGAGATTTCTGCAGAAAAACACTGGGAAATGAAAAATTATTCCCCAATATCTTGTGCTTATTCCAAGTTAATTCTCTTTTTTTTTCTTCCTTTACTTTTTCTTGATTTTCATTGTTTTTCTTTTTTGTCCCTTTATCTCCTTTACTTAAAATTTTATACAATTGTGTAAAATTGTGTTTTATTTTGTAATAAAATTATTTAGTAAAACCAAATACTATTAAGATTTTTGCCTAAAAGAATTTTCTTTAATTTAATGATCAGGTTGATAAACATTTGAAAAAATCTTCCTCATACAAGGTTTTAAAGATCTCTTCTTTGTTTTAAAAGATGAAAAAAATTACAGATGTATAACAAATATCCAAATATTTCTAATTAAAAATCATTAAGAAAAATTAATTTAAGGAGGAAACTTCTAATCAAGTGAACTACTTTGGAACAAACATTCTTGATGCTAATGATGCAGATTTTCAAAGTAAACATTTTCTTTTCCCATATCAAAACAGTGGATTATTTAAACTAATAACATTGCTAACATATTACATACTGAATTTCCTCTAAATACCTGCCTGTTCTGCGGGTGATAAACAGGGAAGTGACTTATTTCTTAAATATGGCATAACCACTGTTGTGGGCTGACCCTAAATGCCAGGTGTCCACCAAAGCTGCTCTATCACTCTTCTCCTCAGCTGGACAGCGGAGAGAAAATACGCTCATGGAAATGCTCATGGGTCGAGATAAGAGTGGGGAGATATAACTCACCAGTTACTGTCACAGACAAAACAGGCTTGACTTGGGAAAATTTGTTTAATTTATTAACAAAACAAATCAGATTAGAGTAATGAGAATTAACAATGAAATCTTAAAACACTGTCCTCCCACCCCTCCCTTCTTCCCAGGTACAGCCTCACTCCTGATTTTCTCTACCTACTCCCCTACCAGCGGCACAGATGGACGGGAAATGGAGTCTGTGGCCAGTTCATTTCACATTATTTCTGCCAGTCCTTCCACTCATTCCCCTGCTCCAGTGTGGGTCACTTCCACGAGGTGCTGTCCTTCAGAAACAAGCTGCTCCTGCCTGGGACCCCCTGGGGCCACAAGTCCTGCCAGCAAACCTGCTCCAGCCTAGGTTTCACACAGGGTGACAGCCTCCTTTGGGCATCCACCTGCTCCAGTGTGGGGTACTCCATGGGCTGCAGGTGGATCTCTGCTCCCCCGTGGTTCTCCATAGGCTGCAGTGGCACAGCTACCTCACCATGGTCTTCACCAAGGGCTACAGGGGAATCTCTGCTCTGGCACCTGGAGCACCTATTCTCCCTCTCTCTTCACTGACCTTGGTGTCGGCAAAGTTTTATCTCTCACATATTCTCACTCTTTTATCCTACTGCAATTACTGCATTTTTCCTCCCTCATCTTAAACATATCATCCCAGAGGTGCTACCGGTGTTGCTGATGGGCTTGGCCTTGGCCAGCGGTGGGTCTATTTGGCAGTGGACTGACATTTGCTCTGTCAAACCTGGGGGAAACTTCTGACAGCTTCTCACAGAAGCCACGCCTATAGCCCCCGGCAACCAAAAACTTGACCCACATATACACTTAACAGTCAATGTTTCTTCTAAAGTGGTTTCTTTCCATTTGTTCCAGGTTTTTTTCAACACCCATTTGCATATAAAATGAAAATGAAAGTGCTAGGAAAACTACGCATGTACATTTGTCAATAGTAAAAACTTCATCACCTCACTCATGAGAATATTAACTCACTAATTCTGTCTATGTCTCTTAGACATATGATAACTGTAATGGGAAAGATGGTTCAGTCCTACAGGAATTTAACTCAGTCAGTGATTGCTCAGACTCTTTTTATTTTAATTTTATTTGTGACAGGGGTAAATGACAATTCCTTGTCTCAGAGCAGAGATGCAACTTACACAGTGTGCATTATGAAGTGCACAGATGGTTTGATATTGAGTAGCATATTAATATATTTGTGCATTAATATTTGACTGAGAGTTAAATTCACCTTTAAGTTTACACATGTCTATGAAGTAATGAACATTGCTCTGCCCATCTGCTTCACTCAACAAAGTCACATGGTTTTGGAGCTTATCAGACTATTTGTAAAAGCACAGGTCAGAATTAAGCTAATAAGGCAGACTTATTTATCTGCAATACTGTATAAGCCCAATAATGTTCATGATATATTTTATTATAATGGATGAAGATTATATTGCATATCATGAATCTCCATTATGTAGTGGAGATTTCTACTATTGTTAACTGATTCTTGCATCCACTTCTTTCTAACAATTCTTTAAAAAAGGAAGATTTTATTTATTTTATTTAATCAATTACCAGGATTTCATTATACGAAAATATAGAACTAACACAGTGACATCCTGTTATATAATTTAAGTCACTAGACACCATCATAATATGAATAATAACCCTACAGAGAGAGAAATTTAGCTTCCATGCAAAGCTAGGAAGCTAAATTAATTCTATTTATCACATGTGCAGAAAACTTTTCATTAGATATAAAGATTCTAGAACTGAATTTGCTGGTACCACTGGAAAGCAAAATCCTTTGTCAGCTACTTGCAATGCAAAGTCCTTACTGGACAGTAAACGCTTCCCTGCAGGCGTTTTCTCCCTCATTGAACTGTTTCCATTAATTAAAGGTAGCACAGAAAAAGCTCTGTGTTGTCTGAGTAAAGATAAAAAAGCAACAAACAAAAAGAGCGAGTGTGAAAGAGATGGAAAAACGGAAGTGTCTTAAGAATTTCCACTTCTTTGGAAAGTTACTTACATTTCCTTTTTACACTGCTTGCTTCTGCCAAGAAGAAAGGAAATGAATAAATGGGTGCCCCATCAAGCATCCTGTGTGTCAGAGCATACTGTAAATTTCAGAGCTAATGCCAGTGAAAACACATACTTCAAAGAAAAGCAGAATTGATCAGCAATTTTACACTAACAATTACAGCTCTTCATTTCCAACCAAAAACACAACTGCTAAGTGCTGATGCAGCTCTATATTTGAAATGATCTTCAATGTAACATTTTCTGACATATTTAAGACACACTTGAAGCTTTGGCAGGTAAATAACAATAACTTTCAAAGGCACTTAACATTTTGATTGAAGACCACCAGTCTGTGCTGTCTTGTCTTGCAATAATTGTTTTTTTCCCCTGCAGAGCCCATGGTGTTTGGGTCACCATGGAAATCTGTTAAAACTACTTAATCAATTTGGCTGTAATTCAGGAAAATTTTGAGCATATTTTCAGTTTTAAACTGTGCTTAAGCCCTGCTGATTTCTGGGAGTTATACATTCATGCTTAGATTGCTGTCTTGAACTGGGGTACTCCCCTATAGCAAGTCACTCTATTATAATATTTCCATCTTTATAGTGGTTATGATTATTTTTTTGAATACATTCTGAAATATAATTTCTTTTTCTGAGGTGGTTTGACATCTTGGGGTGAATCCTTAAGTACAATCTTACCATGGAATTCAAAAGACAAATTATATTTTTCCAGAGAAAATAACTTGACTAGTCTCTGTTCATGTTGCATAAGCATTTGTATTGCACTGGGCAGGGACACATTCTGTTAGAAATTCTCAAAATTAAACACCATGTACTTGAACATGACCTGTTCTACTACACTGATAGCTATACTTCATGTTAAGTGATTAGCCAACTATCTACCTCTGTGCACCAAAATTCAACATTTTTTACCTTGTGACATTTTTAGATATCTTGTAGAGCCAGAGCAGACAATGCTAAAAGACTTTCCGAGCAAGACAGATAGAAATAGTTTTTAAAGGAGAACAAACATTTATGTCTTATGCATCTTATTCTGTTGTAGAAAACTTCTTAAATATATTCCACCTCTGAACCTTGTTTTGAAAGTCTGTCTTTGAAAAAAATAAAAAAGTCAATTAGAAGAGCAGCTACAGCTGAAGTAAACAGTCATTAGGGATGTAATGCCGCTCTCTGTGCATCCAACTTGAAAATACTGTTGTGCCTGCACTTCAGCATTTCAGTGCGATGTCTAATGACTTTTGTTCCCAGTTTCAGGGCCTCTAAAATATTGCTGAAAGCTGAAATCTTTCCTTTGTTTGAACTGCTAATTAGTTTTGTGTATATGGGATTTATGAAGTACTGGGTGCTTAAATCATATCTCAGATTAGATCTGCTCGGAAGTGCTCTACATAACAACATAGACAAAAAAAAAGCTGCATCCTAACAAATATGATGTCTGTGAATTATATCCATACAGATCTTATGGATAAAATTAACCTGTAAATCTTTTACCCAACAATTGTTGATTTCCCCAGTCCCCTTGTTTTAATTGTAATTTCCTTGATTAAATCCTTTATCCAACCTTGAATGGAGTCATCGTTCTGGCCAAGAAATAATGAAAACAACATGTAATGCCAGGGCTCCCCTTCTCCCTGGCTGTTTTACTGACAGAGAAAGGTTTGTATGAGTCTCGCACAGCTTCTGTCACCTGATATCTGAGTTCATTGTCTAAACAAAGGAGAAAAATTACCTACTTAACAATAAAGCTTATATTTTCATCTTCCTTAGATTTTGTAGACATTGTCTTATTAGGAATTCAGTCTGTCAGAAAAAACAAAGTCTATGCAAAGAAATTTTTATTGGCTCTGTGTTATGTTACGGTACTTTTATTAGATGGTGACATTCCTAAGACAGCACCTGCTGTGTGGATTTGGGCTGTTAGCCAGAAAAGAAATAAAAAAGAAATGTGTGGTTTAAATCTGAGTGGCAATGGGCTTGTATTACGGTAACAAATATCCACATGCCTGAACAGTTGGAAAGTTAGAGTGAATCACAGTTGTAAGCATTGGGGATAAATATATGTTATCACCATAACTTTCAGAGCAACAAAGATATAAAATGTCTCTTCTGCATCTGTTCTCCTTCCCTCTGCAAATGTAACTGTTGAATGATATTTTCTACCCAGTATGCATGAAAAGAGTGAACTTTTTCTTTCCTTCGTCTGTGGATTTGTTAGCACACTCTGGCCCATTCTACCGACAAAGCAACAGAATCTATAATAATAATAAAAAAATTCAATTTTTTCTTATATCCCGGTAAATCTGGAATAGCTCTAGATTTAATGCTGTATGAATGTGACTGGAGGCAGAATTGCATCTAGAAATATTTGTAGGTGTTCCAGGGCTGTTTAAACTGTTCCCTGTGCGTAAAAATTCACTCCCCAAAGCCAAAGGAGATTGTGAATCCAAAGCAAATGTTCTCTTCAGACATGATATAAAAAATCATTTCTCATTTTTGAGTTTTGCATTTGACATGCTGGAAGTGAGATCTGGATACATCATCTAGTCTAAATAGCAAGCAATAAAATAAATAAGCTCAAGAAAACAAGTAGATACTAAACTAGAGGACTATAAGCCTTTTTTTCTCTACACATCTGTATATAGGGTTTTCTTTCTCAATTTATATTGTGCTGATATCCCCCCAACCCCTGCAAAACAGTGCAGATGTCACAATTCCTTTTCATTGATCACAAGCAGGCTGTTTTAGAAAGAACATAAGACTGATCTGATCCCTCATGCAGAGAGAACTTCTGCTTTAGAAACTAATGTTTAGCAACAAGATTTTCATTGACAAAGCCAGTAAGTAATGTTCTGTCAGCTTCTGGCATTCATCACTTTCTCCAAAGAACAATATTTTAGCCTTTGAAACATCTGTCTGTTTAAGTTAATGGGTGTTGATTTTATGGGATTAGTCCAGATGACTATAACTTGTGAAGCAAATGCAAGTGATTCCTCTCACTTTTAATGGTAGATGGGTAAGATACAGATCACTTATTCTGCGCATAATAGTCAAAACAAAAATTTCATAGTTCGAGTCATAGTACTTATTGGAAGCCTATTACTATTATTGCTTCAATTTGTTTAGCAGCTGTATCAATGCTTTGGTTCTGCAACTGGGTCAAGGCAATCCCAAGCATAGGTACAGGCTGAGAGGAGAATGGATGGAGATTAGCCCTGCGGAGAAAGATTTGGGGGTGTTTGTGGAAAAAATCTCAATATGACCCAGTAATGAGTTCTTGCTGCCCAGAAAGGCAACCCCATCCTGGGCTGTGTCAAAAGCAGTGTAGCCAGAAGGTCGAGGAAGGTGATTCTGCCCCTCTTGTGAGACCCTACCTGAAGTACTGCAACCAGATCTGGGGCCTCCAACACAAGAAAGACATGGATGTGTTGGAGCCAGTCCAGAGGAGAGCCACAAAATTAACCACAGGCCTGGAACTCCTATGAAGACAGACTGAGCAAGTTGGGGCTGTTCTGCCTGGAGAAGAGAAGGCTCTGGGGAGACCTTATAGCACTTTCCAGTACACAAAATGGGCTAACTAGAAGGCTGGAGAGGGATTTTTTACAAAGTGATAGGACAAGGGGAGATGGCTTTAAGCTGAAAGAGGATACATTTAGATTAGATATTAGGAAGAAATTCTTTACTGTGAGGGCAGTGAGGTACCGGAACAGGTTGCCCAGAGAGGCTGTGGACTCCCCATTTCTGGTGTTCAAGACCAGGCTGGACGGGGCTCTGAATAACCTGGTTTAGTGGAAGATTGCATTCCCATGGCAAGGGAGTTGGAATCAGATGATCGTAAGGTCCCTTCCAACCCTAAGCATTCTATGACTTTATGATCATATAACTTTGAAAATATTCAAGAAAATTCCTACACTGAGAAAACTTCAAACAAATTTGAACGACCTGAGAGGTCCCCGGCAATGTTCAGAAGGTGTGGTTAAACCTTCCTTCATAACAAGTGGTGTGAGGCTGGAGGTAGAGTGAAGGTATAAACTTTTGTAATGCTGATTAGAAAAATCTCATGCAACCTGACATCATTAAATTTCAACCAATGGTGTGACCAGTGAAAAAGTCTGTTTACCTGGAACTCCGTTCCAAACTGTGGCTGATGTGGCAATGCAGATACAGGAAATGGTAATGAAGGGTTCTCTGATGTTCTCTCTTTCAAGTCTTGCTGGTGGGAAGGTATGACAATGTTAGATCAAAAGAGTTTTCAGTAACTTAAAACTGGACTTAATCTCTTCTGCTGGTAACCTTTCTTTCTGGACAGCCCTTCATAAACAGTGTCCCCTAATAAAACTCTTCATACATTTTTTTGCTTCCACTGTTCCATCTTCTTATTATGTATTTTGCAAATAGCTGGCAGTACTATTTTCTATATATTTGACATAATTTAAACAGCTTGACATCAGTCCAAAAGGATTTCTTCTGAAACTGGATCAAATATGGGGCGGTCTTAAGTTACAAAATTTTTTCCTAAAAAGGAATGACTGTATATCTTTCATTCAATGATGTTGATTTAGTTACTAAAGGCAACCAACTAAGATCTCTTTTATGCTCACGAGTTCCTCATCTGCATAACATAGTGGATATTAATATTGCTTCATTACTAGGTAAATAGAACATTGTTGTACTTCTAGACGTCAATAACATACAAAACGTTCTCTGGGTAATTTCTCTTTTAACTTATTTCTCTTTATAGTTGTCTGTAAGTCAGACTCCTTTTGAGACAATCGTTCTCAAAATGTTTCAAGCTTTTGGAGAGGAGAAATGGATGTCTTCTTTTTCCTTTACTAAAATGCTTTATGTTTTGGAGAGAAGACTGTCTCTTTGCTCTATCAACTGTCCAGCCCAATACAGAGCAAAGATTTTCACCCATGATTGGACCTTTTAGATTTTCTTAGTCATATTAATTAATAGAGTAATTATTACCTTTCTGAATGACAACTGAGTAGCTTATTTCACAACAGTCTTTTCACTCAAGGTACCCATACAAAAAACTTCTGATGAGCCTCTTGCAGAATGTAGATGGGCATCTTACCAATAAGTGATGATCAAACCTGAAATAATTCAGAAGATACTGTACTTCTCTGAAACCTGGACTGTCATTTTTGCCTAGGCACAACACACATAAATCTCTTCTATGCATGTAGGTGAGTATGATTTCAAAAGGATCAAGAGTGAAGAACTGAACTGACCCAGGTATTCCAGTTGGGCTCTGATAAAGGTTTCTCAATAAGACTTTCATGGAAGATTTCCGGTAACTTCCAGGAAACAGCCTCATGGATGATGCAGTGTGTCAGTACATGGCCTGCCTTGAGCTCACTTGAACGTTTTAAATCTCAATTTATCCTACCGAAAGAGAGGGTTGTTGATTAGTGGTGTCCTATTTAGTGCAGGAATATTAGGTTTGTTCTAGGTTTATCTACCTCTGTGAGCACAGAAAAATGAGAAGCTTCATACAAGACTAAATATTGTGCTTGTTATTTATACAATCCTTGAATGTTGTCCCTTCATGTTGGGGTCACAAAACCATAAACTGAGCTCAGTGATATTTCTGTTCTTCACTATCAATGCAAGTGGTGGCTACTTTAAGCATATGGGAGAGAAGATAAATATTCAGAAGAAAAAGACACCTATGACAAGAGTAACTGTTCTTATCTTTGTTTAGCAAATTATATCCAACCTCTAATTCCTTTTAGATAAACCCTTAAATTTTTGGGTTGTTTTGGTTTTGGGTTCTTTTTGTTTGTTTGAGGTTTTTTGTTGATTTGTTTTACCTTTCTTTTTTTCTTTCTAGGTGAGTCTTCCTTGCTGCTATTATTTAACACATTGGTATTTTTAATAAGCTTTTGAAAAATCCTAACAGATGTTGCATTATCAATTTAAAAAATTATAATACTGAAAGTTAAGCCACCCCCAATATGGCCTTTATTTTTGGAGTAGTCCTGTTTGGATCAATTCCTTTGTTAACAACAGCACTTTTCTCCCATCACTCAGTATTACTTACTGTATTTTCCCTCCAGGGGGATTGCAACTAGACGATCTTTAAAGATCCCTTCTAACTCAAAACAGCCAGTGATTCCAAGAATAATTCATACAGTTTTCTTTTTACCTCCATTTCCTTCCTAGACTGGGATGTTCTTTTTGACTACTTTACAGAGAGGTATTTACACTGTACAGGTCACATAACCTGAAGACCTTACATTCAGCCACCTTTTTTACCACTCTTGCAGATTGGAAACATCATGTTCAGTAATTTGGCAAAAAAGACTTTGTCACTGAGTACCTCACAAGCATGTGGTTCCTTAAAAGGCAATACATTCACTGTAAACCCATATTTTTTCTGCTTGACGCATTCCCAGTCTTTAAGCTGTTTATTGCTGCAGATTGTTAACCACAGAAACAATGCATATTTATATGAAGATTGGAAGAAAATTAATTCTTAGAAATGTTGCAATCATCATCTCTTTTTGTATTTTGAATGTTGTCTTTTGCTCTGGTCTTAAAAACAAACTCTGCATGCAGTGTTAAGGCAGGATGCCATAGATTTCAGGGTATAGATTTATTTTAAAGAGTTCTGATGGGTTATTTTCCATGAAAAGGTTGAGAAGTTATAAAGAAGGTCATAAAGGCCGGGAGCCGCTATGGGTCCTAGGGAGAATATGCTTTCAGGACAGAAGATCAAGCCCTTGTTGTAAAAGTAAGCTCACAGTGACTGTCAAAGATCTCTAGAGAAATCATGAAAGCATGCTATTTGGAAAACACCCAGGATTGGTAAAGGTTAATTTCCCTGTTTTCTAGAAGGAGAGTTGGAACAGAAAAAAAAAAGAGTTCTAGGAGAATCACAGGGAAATCTCGTCAGTACAATAAGTAGAAGATTCCAACAATGTATAAGCTGTTATGAATTAATTCTTCTGCAGCAGTGCTCAAAACGAACCAAATCTCATGCCAGGGCTTGAATGCTCTGAAATTCTGAGACTTTGAAGTATTTTTGAAGGTAAGACTCTAATCTTTCTTCACAGAATGTAACTTTAAAATCCAAATTAAAGATATGTGGCTTTAGGTGTGGGGAAGGAGTGGAGGACATGAAGCACAACAGACCCACAGCATTTTTAGAAACTACAAACACATAAAGTAGTGTCACACATTCGTCCTCATTCCGTTTATTATCTCCCGTCCCCCTGCAATAATTTTTTTCATCTATGAAAAGGATTTAAAACGCAAGATTTAAAAGAGAAGATTTTTTTTTTCTTAAAGAGTGTTTTTCTTAAAGAAATGTTTATCTTTCTCATTATGCTTAGGATGAAGTGCTAGATGTTTATCTGAATACTCATTTTTCTACTGTATATCAGGAATAATTGAATGAAAATGAATGAAAATAAATGAATGAATTAAAATATTAATGAAAATACAACACTAGCAATAGGAAAATGCAGCCTATGAAAGAAGCTACTGATGTCACCGTATTTCTCTGACTTCTCCCACAGTCCTGTTCTGTAAAGAAAAGCAGGAGGGAGCTGGGGAGAACATCTTCCAATACTCATTATCCTTCTCTGTTCATCTGCAGTGATCTGCCACATGTCACATTTTTCATCCTTAAAGGCATATGGTGGGTATTAGGGATGATTGCTGCAACATGCTGATCCTGGCCCTATATACTCTTGTTTGACAGACTAATTGTTGAATGACGTTTACTTTGACAAAAAGCTTTCATGTGGCTTTCTTTTTCTGCTTTTAAACACATCTAACAGTTTCCTAAATACAAGTGAGGAAGAGTTTCTCTTTGGTTTGTAACTGATTTTCATACTATTCAATATTATATTGAAGATTAATATTGTCTGTAAGATAAATTAAAAAAGTCAGGCAAGTATCACCAAAACAACTGACTGGATTGCTTTTCTGTAAATGGGACTGTGATTTCATCTGGTTTCTGTAGTTTGGAATATTTCATAAATCAGTGATTATTATTCAAAGACGTCCCCTGTGCTGTTGAATAAGATTTTGGGTGCACTGACTTATATATATATAATTCAGTGTAATATTTCTGTGCAGAGTAGGACAAAAATTAGGATAAGCTGTACCACATGAATTGGGTTGTAAAGGAATTGGAATATGTGCATATGGGAGAACTTAATGTTTCAGATGAGTATCAACTTTACTTCCAATCCAGTCTGTGATCTGTCTCTGGCTTGACACATACACTAGGCCGGAAAAGGGGCACAGAGTTACAACAATCATAGGGTATAACTATTGCTTATTTAAGATTCTGACAGAGATTCCTGTTTGATTTTGTTTCCTGTTTATTTAATATATCTCTATACTTCATACGGGAATAAAATATCTGATCGATTTCTGTAATTGCAAAAAAAAATATGCAAGATGATGAGGGTCAAACAGCTGTAATGCCAATATATATATGTATATTCATCCTAGAATGGCTCTCCTTCAATAACAAGAAGCATTGATCAGAATAAGGAAATTTATCTTGACTTATACAGCAGCAGTGTGTCTCTCTTGAATTTGTAAAAAATTATTTTCCTCAATATATTCACTAATATTTTTATCAGTCCAGTTCTAAATTTCATAAGCCATGGAGTTTTGACCCTCTTCTGTGGGTCATTAGGAAGTTATTCTCACTTTTCTTTCACTCAAAAATATCAATATCCCTTGGTTCAGTTTGTTTTCTCCCTTTTAATCTCCTCTTTTTTGCCATCTTAAGAAAATTTATACAGAACAGTCGGACAGACCCCAGCTCTCGAATTTCTTAGGGTCCTTATAGTGCTGACCTCCACACTGCTGTGTCATTTTTTTTCTTAAACATTCCACAATCCTATTCATTAAATTTTTCCTGCCAAGTTGCAAAAGAGCTTTGAAAAATGAATATCAGTTTCCATTAAAAGCATTTATTACTTACAGTTGAAATTTGCTCAACTCAGTATTGAACCGTTATCAAAGGGAAAAATGGGAAAAAAAACATTCCTAAACTGGATCTCTACCATGCAAATAACATTATCTCATACAATAATTCCATTGACTTCAGGCATTTTTGATTTCAGACTATAGGTCAGATACAGTCTTTGGTCTGCATACTTCATTTGAATGGTACCTACAGCTAATCATTTGAGAATGTATGTGTGTATGTGGACAGAACCTAAGTCTCATATTCAGTGAGATATCTCTTGTATTGCCTTCCTCTTGAGTTATGGAGTCTCAGGACTTCTGAATTTTAGATCCAGGAGGTTCAATTGACAGAACACCAATGCTTGTAGGTGTCAGTCATCTGTCTAGAGTTCCTCCTACTCAGTAGAGAGTTCAAATGAAACCACCTACAACTAAGACAGTGTTTTATGCAAGATTAACATTCCCACATACTCACAAAGGATCTGAATTTGCACAAAAGAATGTTGCCTACTTTTAAAAATAATATTGGACATTTCTGATTTTTTAAAATATTTCCTCAGTTTGACACTTGTATGAGAATGGAGTTAGTCTTGTCTCATTTACAACTCTTAAACTTTCTAGATTTTCTTTCATTTTTTTTTTTTTTTTATTTAGAAAGCCATTTACCTCGTCCTTCTTCCCTGACACACAACAAAGGCATCTTTGTAGTGGAATGTTTAAGTTTTAGACAGCATGTATTTCCAGAATGCAATTCTGTCATGATAACTGTCTTGATACCTAATGACTTAATCAGACAATCACGTAATTGCGATAAGTAAAGAACTTGTGTAAAAGTGGAATAAATAACTGAAATTAATTTTTCTTGGAGAGGAAAGGGTAAATTTTGAATTTCATAACCTTAGCTTATCAGTGATGCCAATTAGATCTTGCCTTTTAATAATCTTCCATTAGAATAGCTGCTGACGTGCTAGCCAGATATTTTTTTGACTCCATCAGCCTTTATGTGATGAACAGAAACATTAAAAAACACTTCCTTCCTGTTCCTGCGAAAAACAAGAGGATATTCCATTACCTCTATATTACCTCTATTGCCTTCTTTTCTTTTTTCTTTTCTTTTCTTTTCTTTTCTTTTTTCTTTTCTTTTCTTCTTTTCTTTTCTTTTCTTTTCTTTTCTTTTCTTTTCTTTTCTTTTCTTTTTTTTCCTTTTTATTTCTTATGGCTGATAGGAAGAAATTAATTAAGTCTAAGTTAATATGACCTACAAGTTAATTTGAGTGTGATGGGTATAGATTTCTATTTTCAGTCCTATTTTCCATATCACAGGATCTCACTTCTAAAACCTTTTCAGAGCCTTTCATTATTCAACAGTTCTATTTCAACTAGTCAGTTTTGCTGAGGGATGACTTTTAGATTTGATCCATGCCAGACACAAGTATTCCAAACAGCTGGTTTGCCCCAAATTTTTATTGGTTACAACATAATCAAATGTGTTATCTGACAGTTAGTCAAGCAATTTAATTTTTAGGATTACTCAGTAGGTTTATTACTACCATTACATTAATATGAGTTTTTTTGATGTTTACTATATCATTGAAATGATTAGAAGGAAAAAATTATGTGGGACATACTTAAAGAAATTTTGAATATCTGAGGGATCATTTGTTTAATCACTACTGATTTCAGAAAGTGACTTTCTGTAGTTCATCATGTGCACTAAATATATGATTACACCTTTGAATCTTCTCATTTTTATAAATGTCAGAAATGAAATAGTGAATGACGTAAATTTCTGAAGCTCTTCTCTGCCTTTATTTTTCTTTCATTTATCTGTACAGCCAACATTTTTAAGTCTGCCTTCCTACACTGGGCTACTCTAAATAATGTACCAGTTTCATAGATGCTGACAAATCAATCAAAAGGATTCCTTTTCCTCAAAAGGAAAAACTAGTTTTATACTGTGGGTGTGTTATCATCCTTCCCGAAGGCACAGAAACTACTTTAGGTATATGTGGACTAGCAGGCTGGATACTAGTTGTGACAGCAAAGAGTAAGGCCAGGCTGTGAAATCTTTGTGGGAAAATGATTAAATATTAAGATGTTTAGTCAATGCTGATATCTCTGCTACTGAGGTTATATTGATATCTACAGTGACTGCCATGTAATCATGCCTTATGTCACACAGTCTGGCCTTACCTTCTTGCTTGCTTTCTTTTGAGGGTTACATTCGTGTTCCATATGGTCTCATCCAAGAGCAGCAATATGTTATTAAGGAAAAGGACTTCACTTGAAGCTATTATTAACAAGGAATATAATTTACAATATATATTAATATATTCAGATAGAAAATTACTTTTACCATTACAGATGTGAATTTTCTGGCTCTACTGAAAGAAGTTGGTTTTTGAAGGCTACTAGAGTAGCATTTCCATGCTTACACACTGTGACCCACCCCACAAGCGCAAGAGTAACCCAAGTTCTTGTTAATAGATCCCTTAGGGCAGATTAGAGTGAAACAACACTGAATGATCAATTTTTGTAAATATATGTGTATAAGGTTTATTTTAGAACAATTTGGTTGCAATGGAAAGCAGGTATGTAACCGTTTTGGTTATTATTATATATAGTAATACAGCAATATGAAAGCATAAAAATATCACTTAAGAAAATGAAGAAAGGAAAAGAAAGAAAGAAAAGATAAGAGTTCATAATCACCACCCATGTATCTAAGACAAGACTTGATTGTTGAAATTTAGTTGCATCTTGGTCGAAGTGACGGTTGAAGTCTGGTAGGAGAAGAAGCTCACGAATCACAAAGTCTGGTGGGTTAATATACCTTTACATTTGGGTGGGAACACCCTGGCACCTCCCCTGCTGTGGAGCAGGGGGCGGGGTGTGTAGGGGGGTGGATTGGTGGTTTACACTGTCTCCTGCAACAGACTCTGGATCTGTCGCAACACTTTTTGGGTCACGTGCAGTCATAGAATCATAGAATCAGCTGGGTTGGAAGGGACCTCAGAGATCATCAAGTCCAACCTCTGATCCACTACCACTGTGGTTACTGGACCATGGCCCTAAGTGCCACATCCAGTCTTATCTTAAAAACCTCCAGGGACGGAGAATCCACCACTTCTCTGGGCAGCCCATTCCAATGTCTGATTACCCTCTCTGTAAAAAATTTCTTCCTAATATCTAACCTAGATCTCCCCTGGCACAGCTTAAGACCATGCCCTCTCATCTTACTATCTCTGGTCTCTGCCTGGGGGAAGAGACCAACTCCCACCTGGCTACAACCTCCTTGCAGGTTGTTGTAGAGTGATGAGGTTTCCCTTGAGCCTTCTCTTCTTCAGGCTGAACAACCCCAGCTCTCAGCCTTTCCTCATAGGACTTGTGCTTGAGTCTCTTCACCAGCCTTATTGCTCTTCTTTGGACCTGCTCCAGCACCTCAATATCATTCCTGAACTGAGGGGCCCAGAACTGGACACAATACTCCAGGTGTGGCCTCACCAGTGCTGAGTACAGGGGAAGAATCACTTCCCTGGACCTGTTGGCCACATTGTTCTTGATACAGGTCAAGATGCCATTGGTCTTCTTGGCCACCTGGGCACACTGCTGGCTCATGTTCAGCTTCCTGTCAATCCAAACTCCTATGTCCCTTTCTGTCTGGCTGCTCTCCAGCCACTCTGTGCCCAGCCTGTAGAGCTACCTGAGGTTGCTGTGGCCAAAGTGCAGGACCTGGCATTTGACCTTGTTGAACCTCATCCCATTGGAATCAGTCCAACTCTCCACCTTGTCCAGGTCCCTCTGCAGAGCCCTCCTGCCTTCCAGCTGATTGACACTCCGCCCCAGCTTAGTGTCATCTGCAAATTTGCTGATGGTGGACTCAATCCCCTCATTTAAATCATCAATAAAGATATTAAATAGAACTGGGTCCAACACTGATCCCTGGGGGACACCACTAGTGACCGGCCGCCAAGTGGATGCAGCACCGTTCACCACCACTCTCTGGGTCCGGCCCTCCAGCCAGTTCCTGACCCAACACAGAGTGCCCCTCTCCAAGCCATGGGCTGCCAGCTTTTTTAGGAGTATGCTATGGGAGATGGTGTAAAAGGCTTTGCTGCAGTCCAGGTAGACCACATCCACAGCCTTCCCCTCATCCACCAGGCAGGTCACCTGATTGTAAAAGGAGATCAGGTTGGTCAGACAGGACCTGCCCTTCCTAAACCTGTGGTGGCTGGGTCTGATCCCTTGTCCATTCTGTAGGTGCTGTGTGACTGCACTTAGGATGATCTGCTCCATAACCTTACCAGGCACTAAGGTCCAGCTGATGGGCCTGTAGTTTCCCAAGTCCTTCTTCTGGCTCTTTTTGTGGATTGCCGTGACATTTGCCAACTTCCAATCATCTGGGACCTCCCCACTGAGCCAGGACTGTTGGTAGATGATGGAGAGTGGCTTGGCGAGCTCTTCTGCCAGCTCCCTCATCACCCTTGGGTGGATCCCATCTGGTCCCATAGACTTGCGGGGATCCAAGTGGCCCAGCAGGTCACTAACTGTTTCCTCCTGCATTACAGGAGGGCTATTCAGATTCTTATCTCTTTCTACAAGCTCCAGAGGCCAGCTGTCCTCAGGACAACCTGTCTTATTGTTGAAAACTGAGGTAAAGAAGGTGTTAAATACCTCAGCCTTTTTTTCATCTTTGATAATTATATTCCCCCACATGTCCAATTCCCTTATGAAGTGTAGAGATCTATTAAATAAATAGGAAACAAAACCAAACAGGAATCTCTGTCGGAATCTTAAATAAGCAATTGTTATATCCTACGTTCAGAAAACTCTTACCCTTTTAATCCTTTCTTGCAGATACAGTCTGACAGACAGGTAGACAGATGGACAAATAGAATTGGCAGATAGGTATCACAGTTTATTTTCCTAGTGAATAAGTGGATTACATGGGGAAAGCTGACTATACAAACACAGGGGATGGAAGAAAACAGATGGTATACGTTCCAATGCCTGGTGGCTGTTTGAGCATTAAACATTTGTCTGAACCCATTCCCTGTAAGTAAAGAATCTGTATTTTTTAATATCTTTCATTAAATGAAAAACCAGTGAATGGGGAAATAATGAAAGGAGAATGAATTCTAGAGCTTGTAATGTCATTTAAAAGATTTAACTGTTCTTTATGCATTAAACCCAGTAAACCATCAAGTAAAAGTGTTTGTTTAAAATGAAGATCACATAAAGGAAATTATAAATACTTAAATGCAGAAATAAGAAAAAGTAAAACTCTTAAGTAACAATGCAAAATATCTTCCAAAATATTTCATTTTTTCATGAAAATATTTTACACCACTCATTTTTAAGAAGCTCTCCCATTTCTGTTGACTCAATAGAAACATTAGCATGCAGGTCTGCTTGCAGATGGATGGTGGAGTGGAAGCTCTTAAGTTTTATATAACTTCTAACCTAATAGCAGAATCAATGACATTATACAAACCTGGTTCACACCCATCACCTACAATTACAATGAGTTGCTGTTCATTGCATATGTGGTTGTTGTTTTTAAGTCACTGAGGATTAAGAAAGAGAGAAAAATGTTCTACAGCCCAAAGTCATGAAGGGGAAAGTGTGTGAGAGCCACATACACTGTATATTTATTTACTTATGATGAGCCCCAGCCATGAGCCATCAGCTTACAGTTTCTCTTACAATCACTCTCATTGGCTATTCATGAACAAGTCATGAATAGCAGGATTATATCACTTTGTTTTTGCTTCCTTAATAGGAGCTATTAAAGAGTCACTTTTCAGATTGGTATTATTAACTGTTTGTTAGGCTATATTTTAGGAATAGTGCTTTCCTTATTCAGAAGAGGAGAACAGCATAGAGGACTGGAAATGGTTTGAGAAGTAATATGAACATCAAATTATTTGTAAGAAAAAAAATAATTGGTAAATGTAGTTTGAATAAAAGAGCTTAATACCAGCCTATTGCAGCAAATAGTTTAGACTTATTTTTAAATCTACGCCACTACTGTCCAAACTGCTGATATTGCTTTTCAGATCAGTAGATTTTAAGGCCCAAAAAGGGCATTTACATCTTAACCTAATGACTAATGCAGGACAATGAATTCCACTAAGTGACAACTGTAATTTTGCGATGTTTAAAGAGGTAACCTAACATACCCAAACTTCATTTTCAGTGTTGAAACTATGTCATTTCATGGTATAAAAGATTTACTGCATCTCTGTGTAACATGTCCCAAAGGTTTATTATGTTCTCCATTAAACATGTGTAGCATAATCCTAGTCTGAATTTGTGTAGCACTGTGTCATTACTTTTTGGGAGCATTGCAATTAACTAAGACCTGTTAACAAGTAGAAAAATGACAGGGCAACAGTTCCTTTACTAAGGTAAACATCATGTCTTTTCTTGCCAAGAGACAACGAATTGTGGATTCTCTTGCCCTCACTTGTTCAGGAACTGAATTTCAGAGCCTCTTTTCCAAATATGTGTAGTTTTAGTGGTACAAGGTACAATAAATTGTTTATTTGACTTATTAAATTTTTTAGGGTTCCAAATGTTGGCATCTCACTTATGAAAGATGTATCAGTAATATTAATTAATTTGTGCCAAGGTGATTATGCTAGAAATTATCAGGATTTTTTTCAATGATCATTAAAACCAAAAATAGTATTTCAATTTTATTTTTTTTTTTACATATGTATGTAGAATACAGGAGGCACAAGTGCCAATTCAAAAAAACAAATTTTAATCTTATTTTTTCTTCACAATATGATTTTATGGGATTTTATTAATTATTTTTATCTTCCTTTTATTCTATTTCAGAACATTAAATGCATTATTAAAATTTCAGCATTTCTTTTCAAACTTAAGATCAGGTGTTAGCCATGCTTTATTTATAATGTTCCTTTACTCTTGAAATCTAAAATTTATCACTAGTGAGGGAAAAAGAAAATAAGAGCTACAGAAGTGAAAGGTTCAGTGGGGAGTGATAGACTCTGTAGTCATTGAATTAAAGGCTCAATACTTAATTTAATACTTCATTTTAATTAAATAAGAAAACAACCTTTGAGTTGAAATAAACTTTACGTCAATCAACCATTCTACAGAATACATCCAAGAAACCTCTCACAGAATAAAAAGTGTGGCTGTACATCTGGTCCAAAAGGCTGAAGGGCAAAAGGAAGCATGCTAGGATTTGACTAGATGTATTTATTTTCATGGCAGTTAACACTGATTATGACAAGAAACCTCAACTATTCAGCTGCTAACGTTTTTTCTTAGTTTTACATAATATCACGTTTATTCAAGCACTGAAAATAGTAGAGTTTTACCTAAAAATAAGAGGTTAGAACTCTTTCGTCTTCTTTATTAATATAAACTTGAAATATTAACATCTAAGTGACATTCAGTAGAGATCATAAGATCTTATGATAATTAACGCTAGTAAGGAGATCAGCAGATCCCTAGGTCAAGTGCCTGCTCAAAGCAGTGGACATGAAATAAGCACTTGTATCTAGTTTGATCTTGAGGACTTCCAAGGATGAAGACTGCTTAACCTTAATAGGTGTTCACTACCTCTTCCAATACTTGTTTGTTCTCATGGAGAAAAAAAATTGTCCTTACATAAGGTTTGAACTACTCTTGTTTCAATTTAGGACTCTCTTTCATCCTCCTATTGCACATCATAGCGGTGAGTGGCTCCATTTTCTCCATATCCTCCATGTAAACATTAAGCGACAGAACCTGAGGGAATGGCCTGAATTGTGTCAGGGGAGGTTTAGGTTGGATATTAGAAAAAGGTTCTTTCCCCAGAGGGTGGTTGGGCACTGAACAGGCTCCCCATGGCAGTGCTCACAGCACCAAGCCTGACAGAGTTTAAGAGGCATTAGGATGATACTCTCAGGCACATGGTGTGACTCTTGGAGATGTCCTGTGCAGGGCAGGGATTTGGACTCGATGATCTTTGTGGGTCCCTTTCAACTCGACATCTTTTGAGATTCTGTGATTCTATGAAAGCTGCCCCTTCTCCAGACTGAACATACCCTAGACCCTCAGCCTCTTTTCACAGGAAAAGTGCTCTAGCCCCTCCAGTCATCTTGGCAGCCTCTGACGATCTTGTGTCAGTTTATTGACATCTTTCTTATGAGAGACTTCACATTGGATACAATATTCTTAGTGTTGCTCTTATTCTCAGAACTGACAGGTAGAGATGAGCACAAAGACAGATTATCAAAAATGTGTGAAAATGTAGTTTTGTCTTTTGTATGGGGAAGAATCTCTTTACAAGTATTAAAAGTTTGTCAGCAAACATCTTCACGATGTGCGCAAGTGTGTTTGGAAGAGTGTTATAGGTATGTGTGGTCAAATGGACTGCTAGGATTCTGTGCAAGAGAGACTGTCAGAAATCCTCAAAATTGTGGATGGACATTTCCATAAGATACCACTGCAGAAAAAGACCCCATCAATAAAAATGATGCCTTTTCCAATCCAAACAGTAACCTAAGCGAGATTGCCAGCAGGATGATTTGCACAGCATGATCAATAGAAAAATTATATATAATACACAGTTCAAAGCCTACTGGTTTCTCTTTAAAACCACTGTTTAAAAAGTACGGACTTTTAAAATATTTTTCTTTTTTTTTTTTTTTTAATTCCTTGATCTTCTCAGAAGGCAACATAGTGGTTGTGAAAATATTTCACCAGCTTACACAGTCATGTGCATATATGCACATATAAACCTATGCTATAATAAACCTATGCTATAACCTATGCAAAAATAAAAAAATATTTTTGGGAGTATCACAGTTCTTGCTTTTATTTGCAACACCACAGGTATGGGAATAGGTCATGTCATATTTCTATGAAAAAAATAAATATGTCAGGGAGGAAACAACTCTAAAAATGGATTAACACACTAGTGCAAAGACATTATTGTCTCTTTCCATCAAAATTTACTTTCAAATCTCCATGTGAAAAAAAAAAAATCATAAAATCTGGGTACTGAATTCAATATGTTTAACTTGTTGAAGCATCCACAACAATGTGGTTTTTTGTGGTAGCTTTGTTTCGGACTCATATACAAGATCTGTATTGCTTACAGAAGTTGCAGCAATGGCAGAGTAACACAGTTAGTGTTTCAAGAAAATGGGAACTGTGCCAGGAGGTATTCATTCCAGGATTTGCTTATGAACTTTGCCATTAGCATCTGCAATTTGCATTTGTGAAATTGCTTAGGTTGTATCTCTAACAGACAACAGAGTAGTAATTTCTTCACATTCTCCCATCAAAAGCACAATCGAAAGGCTATCTATGGGAAGCTAAAAAAGGTCCTGTCCAACCAAATGGAACCACCAACTCAGAAATGTACTCACACAACACAAAGATGGATATATACTTCAGGTAACAGGCTTTTTTTCCCCCTCTTGTTTTATTATTTTTTTTTTATAATTTTCTTTTAATAAAGAACCCAAATTCAAATTTTAACTTGTGCCTCCGTCTATGAATTCTAGATATTTTGTTGGTTTGGGTGTTGTTTATTTTTAACTTTATTTTCTATTTTATTATTTTAGAATCCTCTTCTGCATCAGGGAAAAAAAAGTTGCCATACTCACACAAGCGTGAAACTGGTACCCTCTCAACTATAAATTCAAATACATCTGTCACTGCTTATAAAGAAAGGCCACAATAATTTTTAGTTACAGATTTGATTAGAAGCATAAAAACTGGGGGTTTTTCTACAATATTTAAAAAGAAACAATAGAGTTCAAGTTTCCTTGTTCTTATTAATTATACCTGTGCTGCATGTCAGTCACTGTCAAATTTTCTTCTTTAAGAAGGGTTTCCAGCCCTGTGGTTTCAACCAATCTCTGCCTGTGCCTTGTAAATTGATACCTCTGTTTTAATAGCCTTGGTGCAACAGTCTTTTGTGGTGAAGTTATGCCTCCCCTCCTCATTCTAATGAATAGATTCATTGTTGAAAATGTGGTGTTTAAACTTTTACTTTCTTGACTGTCTGCAGAGATGCAGAAACATGTTGGTTAGCCAGACGGGTGGCTCCTTTTCATGTGGCATTACAATATAGATAGTTTTTATGAGTTTCTGTTTGGATGCCACTCAGAACATACCCATCCCAGTCTTTTTCCTGTGACCTGGGGCTTTATATGTGCGTGCCTGGGAGACTGATTGCTGAGCAAATTTAACATGATCTCAAGGGAAGAAAAGGAGGAAACTATTTAAAAAAACTAGTGTGGAAGTATAGCAAAGAGGTTTTCTGCTGGCAAAAAGGGTTAATTTTTGATTACAAAAATGGATGTGAGAATTAAGGACACCTGAACCAATAAGGTCCAATATTTGCATTTCTGGGGAGAATAGAAAAAAAATTAAAAAATTGTGAAAAAGTGAACATTTTATTAAAACTGCTAATTAAAAAAAAACCAAACAAAAAACTCCCCACCAAAACAACACCAAAGCCAACCAAGCCAAACCCAAACCACAATACCTTGCATTTTTAGTGTCATTATTTTGTTTCAATTTTACAAAGTCTTTTCTCTCTTTTCCCTCATTGTTCTTATCCCTAAAATAAATCTGCTATTCAAGATATTGTGTCACATTATGTGAATAACATGCACTCAGGATGCTAGGATCCTTAAATGCATTCTTTTATCCATGAAGTACAGCCATGCCTACATAGAACCTGACAACTTTTTAGCAGCATACAGCAGCTTATCACAGTAACCAACGGCAAGAAATGGTGGATCAAGCTGAGCATCTCCTGGATGGTTCTGATAGCATTCACTTTTTTTTATTCTTCTGAGTTAAAAATTTTCCTCTATGAAAAATCATATAAAATTTGTTCTTCTTCAGTGTTTCTGTGTAACTGTTTTGCCCCCACACCTCTTCTACCTCTTCAGACATTATGCTTCTGGTTAATTTTAAGCTACTTAAGATAGGGAAGAGATAATGTTTTCTACAACTATTTGATAGTAATTAACAAGGCAGTTCAGAACAGCAGATTTCTAAGGTGATTTCTGCTTTTTCTCAAATGAGTGTTAGACTAGGCACAGTTTTTGGAACTCTGACCACCCAGTTTCATTGAAATCATTTTGTTTTGTAATGCCGAATTGCTACTGATCTGACATTTCATTCTGAGTTTTTTTGCTCTGCAGTAAGTGAAGAACAAGGTGCAGAAAAATCCAGTCTCCAGATTGTGTGAATTATAATCTTACTCCAGAGCTTGTTTTTTACATTTCTGCATAGCTAAGTTATAGTGATCTTCCATCATGAAATGTAAACCAAACCCAGATAGAAAAGCAGAAGACCTGAGAAAGAAGGGCTTAAAATTATTTCTCACAGTCTGTCCTGCCTGAATGTAGCCATGTCAGTCTAAATTTATCGCTCTCCCTTTCCCTCTGCAGCCTGAGATGCATTCTCACCGTCCTGGGGTTACAGTGTTTGGGGACTGTTGGAACAAAGGGTTTGTGGGTAGGCAGTAAAGAGGAAAACATCAATGATATGTGTATACAATGGAGGCTAAATGTGTTACACAGCTGTTGTTTTCTCTGTAAGGTATAAGTAATCCTTAGAGGGTGAGACCTATGCAATACAACAGCCATGGTCTGAATGGACTGGTGCCACCAGAGCAATTTCCTTCAAATGATTCTATTCAGTGTTAACCAATAGCACATGAATCATCAGGGCAAATTAATTTCAGATGTATAATTCTCTTCATTTTATATGTTTGATCACAGGCTGGGATTAGGTGAAACATGTAGAGTGGCAGCATATACTTCCCATAAAAAAACCTGCATATAGCTATGGCTGGGCAGGATGGTTGTAAATACTCAAGAGCAAAGAGGACCACTGGAAATTGCGTGGTAGCAACTTTGAGTTTATACTACAAGAGAAGATTGCATTATAAAGAGCAATAATTTAGATATTAACTAGCAGAACAAAATGACATACGCACCCTACTAAGAACAGTTACATGAAAATAAAATCACTATTATTTTAATTGTTGTCCTTACTGCATCACAATTTCCAAGAGATTGTCCTGAAGTAGCACTTTTGCATGTAACAATTATGATTGAGCCTTTTCCTGTTTTTATCCTGTAGCAGTGAAATCGGGTGACTACTTTGCAATCCCTCTGCCAGTTCTTTACAAGGTCTTAATCTCATTCAAGAGATAATAGACTAGGGAATATATTGAATACACTGGGTAATTAACTGGAATTGAAGTCATTGAAGTAATTAAACAACTAGAATAAGTAGCAGTTCTTACAGGCAGAATTTGAAAACAGAATAGTAGCATGACTGATTATAAAGAACTGTTTCAGAAGCATCAACAGGAGAGACAGAGGATTAAGGACATGCTGTGGCTTTTTCTTAGTTTTAAAGTAACATCTTTCCATGTGTATGTTCCAGTTTCGCATGTAAACAATTTTGGTAATATAAGGAAAACTGAATCAACTCTGTGTGTAGGTAACTAAATTCTACTCATAGATACACCATCTGTTAAAATGGAATTTTGTATATACATCCTCCACAGTAAGTGGTTAAGTTTACAAGGCTGTCAAATGGCTTTTAAAATTACTTTGATCTTGAGGCTAGGAACCTGAATTTTATATGTGGGTGCTGAGCATTGTATGCTATTCTGCTGGCCATCCCAAAGAACAAGAAAGCTAAACAGCATCCAAGGACATGGTATAAACAAGGAAGTGATGTACGAAAGCATCTAATTTGAAAAGTTTGTCTGTACAGACCTGCAAATGTATAACAGGAACTGGAAATCACAGAAACATAGAAGGGTTTGGATGGGAAGGGACTTTAAAGATCATTTCATTACAACCCACTTGCCGTGGGCAGGGACACCTTCTACAACTTCTCTGGGCAACCTGTTCCAGTGCCTTTACCACCTCCACAGTAAAGAATTTCTTCCTAATGTCTAAAGTAACCCTGCCCTCCTTCAGTTTGAAGCTATTACCCATGTCCTGTCACTACACACTCTTGTAAAAACTCCCTCTCCAGCCTTGTTTTAGGCCCCTTTAGGTACTGAAAGGCTGCTACAAGGTCTCCCTGGTTCCTTCTCCAGGTTGAACAACACCAACTCTGTCATCCTGTCTTCACAGGAGAGATACTCCAGGTATCTGATCACCTTTGTGGATCTCTTCTGGACTCATTTCAGCAGGTCTATGTTCTTATTTTGGGGGTCCCAGAGCTGGATGCAATATGGGGGTATCGTGAGAGTAGAGTAGACTCTCAAAGTATCAAGCTACATAAAATAAGTTGCATAGAGTTTATTATTATTGACAGGAAAATTATTACTATGTCAAGTCTTTTACTCTTTTTGGTCAGGTCAGCTGGGGCAAACAATAGGATCACATAGCCAGATCCCTATAAAATAGGACTCCTGAGATTCTCTCTAGCCACTTCAAATGGAAGGACTACATAAGGACTGGAAAATAACTTTTCTTGTTGTGTTTCTCTTATAGTCAGACACACTTTACATTGAAGACCTCATAGTTTCCATACTTGGGACCTTCTAGAGTGTCCCATGGCTCCTTGTGTCTACCTGAGGTCACTTTTCTTTCTAAAAGGGCAGGTGAAAGAATGATGTGTGTCTAAGTTTCTGCTCACACTGCATGAATTTGCACTGCCGATGTATCACAGAACACTTCTGTCCTGCAGAATGTGCACAGTGTCTGTCTAGACTAAGAAGTCTAGATCTTGCCAAGTTAGACTGTTATCACCTTTTCTGGTAGCTTGTCCGAGGTTGGACACTCATAGGGAAAATCAGGAGAGAGGACATGAAGATGGAATTTCAAGAGAAGCTTCACTTAGTACCCACATCATCAATTCACTAGAGTAAGCACTGTGACCATTCATCACTATAAATTGGAAATTTAATTCTCTCTCTGTCAGAGACTGGGGCTTGTATATATCTAAAGTGATCAAGCTGACTGCAAGTTCCACATGTTTCAGATTGTAAATAATGATGGTTATCACAAGACTGGAGTTGGATTTTAAAAAAAGGTCCCACTTCCTATAAAATCCAGACTTTATAAACAATTACAGCAGTATATAATTATACAGAGTAATTAAAATGATGATTACAATCTCTTCTTTCATCCCTATATTTTTCTTCTGTACTTTGTTTTTTCAATAACCCTTTTAACAAAGAGGAATCCTTTGAGAAAGATTTCTGGTAGATATAAATGGCAGTAATTCTATTTGCTAAGATTGACTAGTATAATAGTCAGTATTTTAAAATTAACTTTGATGAGTACTTCTGTCTACAACTGTTAATCCCTTCTTAAGAGATGAATGCAACTCTCATTGAAAATCTCTAGGCAGGGATAGATTTGATTCCTAAATAAATTAAAGCTAAATCTAAATAGAATTAACACATTATTTGAATATGAACATTTTGTAAATTGCTCATGCCATACCACCAAGGTATTTTATGTCTTGATATGGTCCAGGGAATAAAGTACTCTCTGTGTTGATGCTTGATTATTCTTTTACATTGTTTGTTTGCTGGTGTGAAATTCTAGCAGCCAATATCTCTAAAAAGAAGGGATGAGGACACACCACTGGATTTACAAAGGTAGTTGGGTTACAATGTATACAGATATGTTGTTAGCAGAATTTTTGAAAGAAATAAATAATACTTTTTTTTTTATCACTGCTGTTCAGGGTACAGCATAAGAACTTGTCTTTCACTTACATGGCTATTTGAAACTTCATATGTTCAAATCCTTTTGTGAAGCTGGATGGTTTTTTGTAGAATTACAGCCAACAAAGGAATAGTGCACTTTTTTAATCCCTTGTCAATTTTTGAGATATTACCAGAAAGTATGACACAGGTAGGTACTGTGCCAAATTTTTAAGATGGACTTGATTTTTATTTCTTGCAGTTATAGAAGTTTTATCATTTATGGATACAAGCACTATGTGAGATGCAAGTTAAACACATTTTGGACTATCAGCCGATTTTTACAAAGTAAACCTTCCTAAGTGTGGTAGAGCAGAACTGATTGGACTCACTGCAGTAATTTGTTATTTTCTATAGGAGATACTAAACTTCATGAATTTCTATAGATTCTAGTAAGGAAAAAATCTCACTGGACTTAAAATGCTCACTTTGCAGCTGAGATAAATTGAACATGGCTCCTGCTGGCTCAGTCAAAACAATATTCCTCTGGTAGAATTTTAAATATCCCAGACGAACTGTGTTCAAAATTTAATTCTCAGTGAGGTTCAGGGAATTGCCCTCTATTGTACTATTAGTTCAACCATAAGACAGCTTCAGTATTTCAAAACCGCAGGTATGCAATACTATATTTACAAAGCAAATACAATTGTAGTAAGAACTGTCACAACCCGAGAATTTAAGATCAGTCAATAGTTTTTTTATACTCTGTTAATTATAATTAATAGTATTTTGAGAAAAAGGACTAGGAGACAGAAATTAACAGCAATATTATTGTAAACTACTATCATACCTTAAGTAATGCCAAGATAAGCTATATGATGCATATCTTATTAGTTCCAGTTATGCATATAAATGGTCATTTACACAGAATTATTTGTTTCTTCTAATCTATGCTGATTTTGGCTGGGGTAGAGTTAATTTTCTTCACAATATCTTGTACGAGGCTGTGTTTTGGACTTGTGCTGAACACATGGTTGATAATACAGAGATGTTTTTGTTACTGCTGAGCAGGGCTTACACAGAGCCAAGACCTTTTCTGCTTTTCGTACTGCCATGCTGACAAGCAGGCTGGGGATGCATGGGAGGTTGAGAGGGGACACAGTTGGACAGGTGACCCCAACTGACCACAGGGATATTCCAGACCATATGACATCATGCTCATGATGTATATATGTCATATATATATCAGTATATAAAGTGGAGGGAAGAAGGAGGAAGGGGGTCCCTTTGGAGTGATGCCATTTGTCTTCTCAAGTAACTGTTATGCATGATCGGCCTTGCTCTCCTGGAGGTGGCTGAACACTTGCCTGTCCATGGGAAGCAGTGAATTAATTATTTGTTTTGCATTTCTTGTGTGTGTGGCTTTTACTTTCCCTATTAAACTGTCTTTATCTCAATGCATGAGTTTTCTAGTTTTTACCCTTCCAATGCTCTCCCCAGTCCTACTGGTGGGGGAGTGAGGAAGCAGCTGCATGGTACTTGGTTGCTGGCTGAGGTTAAACTGTGACATAATTCAATATATCATTGGTCAGAAAAATCTGGGATTCAGTAGGAGAATTTTTTTTCATCCAAGGACCGTATTTCTATTTTCAACCTGCTCCTCCTCCTCCTCCTCCTTCTACAAAAAAGAGTGCCCTACTACTCAGAATTCAGAAGGTACAATACTAATCTCTGTGAAAAAAACCTCAGCTGAAGATGTTCTAAGAATGTTTAACTTCAGCATCTAAAGAGTATATAATGAATGGCTGGTGACCTATTTTTTTGCTCTTTAAAGCTTTATGAATTGTGCCCTAAGTCTCAAAGTCATCTACAACATGCTTTCTAAAAATTCAGAATTGGAATGAGGGCAAGACTGTAGAGTCACATCATTCAAAAGGAAAATATTCTAATGTACAAATTTTTGGGATACTAGGAATACCTCTTCTTGGCTTTGAAATAAAGGGTCTAGTGAACATTTACTGTTCAAACTTGAAACAAAGAGTTTCTGAAATCTGACAAGTTTCGTCTCCATATTTTTATTTCATAGGCTGATGAAAGTCATATGGAAATGGAAAAGGTTTCTGCTGATACAGAGATCTTTTAACTCTAGACATAGCTACAGCCTATCAAGAGTAATGCAGTGTCCCTTGTGTATCCTGCACAGGGAAAGCAGAGTAAGACAACCGAATGTATGGAAAATCTGAGGCTGATTTAATAATTTCTTGGTGGAATTGGGACAAACTATTGTGATTAACAGATTGAGTTAGGCTATCCCAATGATTATCATCACTTTTGCTTATCATCAACTGTGACAAACAATCAAGTGTCATTGTATCTAAGTAAAGTAAGAAAATGAAAGATTGCCTTTCTTTTACAACTCTGTTCAGCTGTCCAACCCTGTCTATCGGGGTTGGCTGATAAACCCACCCTGTCCTTCAAAACATAAATGTAATGGGACTTAACTACTTGCAAGTGAGGACATGATTAGTTTTACAGTGTATAGACACACTCCTAACATTTTGCTGAAAGAGGACTCTTATGCAGTCATGTCACATCAGCCAGATAGATGTTGTAGAGCCTTAAGGAGATAAGAAAAATTACAGTTAAATGAGATTAAGAAAAAAAGTGATGAAATAAATTATAAAACAACAGTAGAGTCTTTTTTTAACCATTTTAAGGAAATTGGTTAACTTAGCACTTGAATGTAAATATGCCTTTTCCATATGCCAAGAAATGTCAGATGAGTGTGGTGTGGGAGTTCAGGAGAGGTTTGACTATGAGCAGTGGAAAAAAGACATCGAAATATGTGAAGAGATCTGCGGAACCCCCGAGGAAAACACCTTCTCCACATTCATATAAAGAAAGGGATTGTTAATATGTTCCATGCATGTTCATGTTTCATGTTCATTGTGTTCTTTGTCCTTTGCTGAACCATATTGCTGGGGTTTTTGATAAATCCCCCAGTATTCTGTACCCCAGTTCAAGCCCTTCTTCCTGATTGGACTAGAAGTGTCGCATTGCAGTCTCTGATTCATTAGTAAACCCTTGTTTGAATAGCTCCTCCCCTTGTTCTTTCTTAGTGGCCTATATTAGCATACTCCTCCCTAACACCTCCCTAGTTCCACCCCTTCTTCCAGCACCTTCAATCCTTACCCTATATAAGACAGACTACCCCTTAAATAAAGGACTATTTTATCCTCCATCTCCGAAGTGGTTGAACCCTTTTTCCTCCGGGCTGCATCAGTGCGTTATAATTTTTCTGACACTATTCAAGTATTATTCTGTGCAATCTAAACACATCTTATGTTTTCATGAGATAATGTGGTAGACAGGTTAAAAAAAAATCTTTCTAGACTGAAATAATCCAATGTTAATAGGTATTGTATTATTATAACAAGTTATGTGTGTCTTACATATATCTAAAAGTAATAAAAAAAATCAAGATTAGTAAAGAATGTAAGACTGACAGTTTGAAATGATAAATTGTCCCCTCTAGATCAGGTAGAAACTGAGGTAAAAGGGTGATAGCAGTGTTTAGTGTATTTTACCCTCCTCTGTACCATTTCTCAGTTGTCCCTGTATTATAAATCTACTTTAACTTTGAGACAACTATAAGGAAGAAAGAGCATAAAAAGAGGTTAATTTTCAAAAGGTCATTGCATCCTCAATACTGAGAATATTAGCAATGCAGGCAGTATGTATGATAGTGATAAAATCTGCAATGTGTGTGATCGGCACATTGTACGTCAAGTAGACTTCACAGGATCAAATAGTTCATATATTCTCCAGATTTTCTTCCATATAGCCTTTTAAAACAAAATTGGTGTGAGATGGGTTCCTAGCTACCTCTTTACATTAGTTCAACATTTCTCCCTAAAAACATAACAGCACTGTGGAAAGGCATATTTGTAAATCATGATAGAGAATCAACAAAAAAAAGAAAAGGGTCTTTTCATATTATTTTTTCTTATCTTAATATTTTTTCCTATGTTTCATTTAGACAGTTCCATACATCTAAGAAAAAAAAAAAAGAAAAAGAGGATCTTATGTTGTCCTACCAAATGGAGTCTGAAAATTAAGTGTACACAGAATCTGTGTACACAGAATCATGGAATAATAGAACAATTTGTGTTGAAAGGGACCTTAAAGATCCTTTATTTACAACCCTCCTGTCACAAGCAGGGACACCTTCTATTAGATCAGGTTGCTGATCAGAGCCTCACCCAACCCGACCTTGAACACTTACAGGGACCACCCATAACTTCTTCAGGCAACTTGTTCTTTATACCCCCATCAGCATATATAGATCACGAATAGAAACTAAGGTATGGGATAAAAGGTACTCGATAAATACAAAACCTTATGATGATAACTTTCTTCATTTCAAAACAGTGATGGACAAGCTGCTAATGCACTAAGATTTCTTATTTGATGGATATGCCATTCTGCAATTTGGTGGTTCAACATTAAATTTAATAGAAAGAGACATCTTACTGCTGTGCCTCACTTTTAAAAGAATTACCATTGCTGCCTAGACTCAGCACTTAAATTGGACTGGAGGAAGTGCCATATCCATCCATCATTGCCAAATGATAGATTTTCATCAGTTCTTAACAAAATTGAATTTCTTGGACAGTGTGCTGAGATAAATTTAATGCTTTTTGGAAAAAAGAATATTCTTGGCCTTGGCAGCTGAATATCAACCACTCAAGAAGTGTTCATAGAACAACAATTTACTACATAACGAAAACCCTAAATCTAATGCACTGTTCTTTTCCTACAGGTTTTACTTGCTTTTCCTGTAACTTTTATATTTGCTAAGAATATATTATTTTCCCATGATTTTAAATCTGATGTGATTGTTTTTGCAAATTTGCCTTAAAATAAAGTAGGAAAAGAAAACTTTGTCTTACATCCCTTATTAACAAATAGGTGTTTATTCCTGGACCTGAAGTTAATAAGGTAAAGAATACCAAATAATGAGCAGAAATTTTTGATCTTAGAACTGGACAGAAAGTACACAGGAAAATAAACAATGTTATGTATCTCTCCCAATGTATTTCTCTGCCATGAATTTAATACAAATAAACAAACACACACCCATGTACATAAAACCAATTCCAAGACCTGAAATCAAGTACTGAATTTTCATTTAATTGGTAAAATAGAGTGTTAATCATAGAATCATGGAATGTTTTGGGATGGAAGGGAACTTAAAGATCATTTGGTTCCAGCTCCCCTGCCATGGGTAGGAACACCTTTCATTAGATCATGTTATTCAGAGCCCCACCCAACCTGGCCTTGAACCCTTCCACAGATGGGACATCCACAACTTCTCTGGGCAACCTGTTTCAACGCCTCACCATCCTCACAGTAAAGGACTTCTTCCTAATATCCAATCTGAATCTACTCTCTTTTAGCTTAAATTCATACCCCCATGTCCCCATAAAATGTCCCTCTCCAGCCTTCTTGTAGGTTTCTTTAGGTACTGGAAGGTGCTGTAAGGTTCTCTTCTCCAGGCTGAGCAACTCAACTCTCTCAGCCTGTCTTTATAGGAGAGGTGTTCCAGCCCTTTGTTCATCTTAGTAACTCTCCTCTGGACTCATTTCAACAGGTCTATGTCTTTCTTGTGTGCTTCTATATTTGAAATAATTACTGGACATAATTAGAATGAAATATTTAACATATGTTTAAAGAGGTCATCCCAAAGTACTCCCATGCTAACAAGACAAAGAACTAATATGTGTGGCATACCTTGTGAGGATCCATCTCTGGGACACTCAGAACAAGTTGCCAAGCTTAAATAATTGCATTAGTCCACTTTCTTACACCTGGAATTAACTCAGTGCTCAGACTTCAGATAATACAGAAGAGGGTATCCAGCATACAGCAGAATAAAGGAAGAATACTTTCAAGGAATTTCATTAGTTAGCTACAAATGTGAAGAAGGTCAAAAATAGGGCAAGAACTTATGCTAAACATTAAATTCTCATCTAATGGAGCAGAACAAGGAAGACAATTTTCAAGAAAGTATGCCAAAGAGGGAAATTGTACTAGGTGTTTGGGTCAAAAAGTTAGTGCTATTTTTCTACTTTGCCTTGAAAAATCTAAAAGCAAAATTAAGCATCTTTAAAAAAATATTTACTATATCACTATGGCCAACTATAACCAAAATATCTTTTTATATGTGCAAATACTATTGGAAATTTTAAAAAATGTTAACAAATGAAATTTATGTTTAAGCAAGAGAAGACACATCTCCTTAGATTACCAAAATTTGTGCTAACAAACTTTATTTTATTAGGTCCTATCACTGAGCTTTATATGATAGATGTGCAGAACTTCAATCCCTATACAATGATAGTGTGACAGCTAATTTTAAATTTGAGAAAGCTTTTTTTTTTAAAAAAAAATAATTTAGTTCCCTGTTCTTTTCTGGTATACACATTCCTCGTATTGTGTCATATCCCACATTAAGGTTCTGGAAGGTTTGGAAGCTTACAAAAGAAAAGTAATTTTGTAATATAAGATATATATACAAAAGACAATTCATTGTAGAATAGATTCTGAAAATGACTTTGAGTCATCTGAAAATATCCTACTTTATTATTTCTAATATATTTTCTGCTAACTCAAACTCATTTTCAGGACTCATTCTTCATTGAACTATCTGTCTTCTCTATGAGCTTTAGCCAACAAAATCGTCCAAACATGTTTCTTTCTTGGTAAGTTTGTTTGCTAGTCTAAATTTGTGCATTACCAGCAGTTATGTCCCTGCTGAAGATTGTTTTGACCTGTTCACAGTTAGTATTGAGTAAAACTTATTGAGCATCAATGGAAGAATAATGCTTCTACTAAGGTACCAAAATACACCAAGATCATCCATAAAAAGATCTGTTCTTATTAATTCCGTACAAGTGAATAAAATTATTTTATTGTTAAGTGCAAGCATAAAGTGTGAAGATTCCATGTAGTTTAACCAACTAGGAAAAAATTAATTTCCCTGACTACTATTATTTGAACTGAAATAAAAATACTACAGCACTTGAATGAAGAAGTGTGTACCAAGACTGTAGTCTACCTGTTCCATCTAATGTAGAATGTCCATAGTCAAATTCACCTCCTGATATAGGCATCTTTTGAGACAATGCTACCAAGCATAACTAACGTGTCACTGAATGTTGGTAAATGTTCTAAGAGTTAAGAGATAAGGTGAACAAAGAGTTGAAGCAATAGCAGGCAGTTAGATCTATACCAGGTTTTTCCTGAAGTAAGAAATGCCTGTGAAGGTCACTTTTTAGGGATGTTATTTATCATTTCAACACATCTGATGTGGAGATGTAAAATTAAATGTACTTAGGTACATGATAGTGATAGAATTAGAAATGTGACAAATCTTGTTAATTGATATCTGTACCAAATATGTCCGAAATGGTTTTCATTTTACATCTGACTGTGTAGGAATTGGATAAGAATCACTAATTATTACAGATGTACACATCTCAGTAAACATGTTTCAGAGTGTTTGTTTCTGAGTTTTCTCTCCCCATCTGTTTGCAAAATCGATTTACATCTTCAAATTATATATATAAATTGTCATATATAGATTTCAGTATTTCTATTTTAATCAAGCATCTGCAAAGAGTCAGCAGTTTACTCTTTGTTTATGATTATGGAAGCTTTTATGATATATTGATTGTGAGATACATCAACTAAGGAGCAAACTGAACTTCTAAGCAGCACATTTGTAAGTATCCCCAAAAGCAAGGCAGTGGGCACACAAACTGTATCTCATGAGTGATGAGGGACTCTGCAATAACACAGTGCTGTAAGCAGCTGACTATGAACACAGCAACCGGTTATACATAGACTATATTACAACAGCCATGAGCGTCTTTCAGAGTGGAAGCTGAGTATGCAGAGTTGAAGAGTTCATGAGTGACCTATAAATAACAGAGCAGAATGCCCTCAAAAAATGCTCTGTGCAAGAAAAGGAAACATTAGGAAACATTTCAGCATAGTATTTCAGAGAGCTACTTAAAAGCTGATATTTTTTGTCCCAGGAAATTTATTTTGATATTTTCATTCAAAAGTATGAAGAAAAGAGTCATATTTTTAAAAATTTGCCACTGGGTCTGTGCAATACATACTGCAAAAATTTTGACAAAAATCCTTTCTGAGATACTTGAACACCATATTTCTTATTTTAAAAATTACATATTTTTTTGTGATGTTTTGTCCCGATTCTATACTTTCCGTAAGTCAAAGGTTTCCTTTGGACCCATTGATATCATACCTCTAAGAATGACAAGATATTGACAGCTCCAAATATTTTCTTTATTTCCTCAAATAGATACCTTTAATAAAAATTTACATCTTTTTGTACAAATCTGCAGTTTTCTGATTTTTCAGGTAAAAATAGAAAACAAAATAGCTGACAAGTTACAGTACAGTTATAGTTATTAAAAAAACAGGTGACAACGACTATTAATTCTTTTATATTGGTTGCAATAAGTACAATTTGAAGTCGTTATAAGAAAAAATTGTTTTGAAAAGTAATGCACAGCTACTATATTTGGGAATAAAGATAAAGCTTCAATATATAATATTGATATATAATGACCAGTTTCTGTCACAGGCTAGAAATGCTGCATTACATTTTACATTTATTTTGGTTCTCACTGAAGTAGTTCTATCTTTTGTGTTATTTGACATCACATTAGACAAACCCTTTTAATACCTTCCAGGGCATTTCACTTCTTCTACAGTGGTTATTTGGACAGAAAAGACAAAAACTAACAGTCCGAGAGAACACCAGAAACATTCCACAACTTGCATGTGAGGCTGTAGCAGTGGAGTATAATTCAGAAAAAGCAATATTTTTATTTAAATTAATCATCTATTCTTCATTTAAAGGAGGGGAAATATAATATTCCTTCATTCTTTCCCAAGCACAGAGAAAAAGAATTTTTGGTCCTGCAAAAAGGATCAAATTGGATGATATAATTTAATATAGATAAAAACTATGACAGACAACACGCACACAAATGTTACACACCTGTTACACACCCAGTGTTCTTAAAACTTCAATGCTAAAAGAGGAACATTAATTACAGAACAATTAGAGAAACAAGAGCATGAAATAGGCTGTCATTATTTACAGTAGAGATAATAACTTATGGTCTGCTGCTTATTTTTTTCTCCTGCTGTTTCAAGCAATCTGAACTTAGTGTAAAAATCAATGTACATCTGAAGTAGAAATGCACAAAGAATGTTACACATTTATATATATATACATAAAAAAATCTTTAACTTTGTTTTATTTGCTTTAGAGACAGCAACTTTAAGTGTAATGAAAAAAAAAGACAAAACTTCCATCTATGACATCAAATGATGATTGACATTCTATATTTGGTGACATTAACCACAATTTTCTTAATTCCACTGGGTGTTATAACACAAACCTAAAAATTGTTGGTTTTTTTTTCATACAAATCACGTGGATTTCTTAGCTGTGACTTATTGGAGTATCTTTAATGCTTTCACATCTTAAAGATCTGATGAAGTGGTAGAATTTAGAAAAGGAATGTAAATTATAGAACATCAAGGGTGTGGGTTTGATCCCTGCATGGGCCATTCACTTAAGAGCTGGGCTCAGTGATCCTTGTGGGTTCTTTTCAACTTGGAATATTCTGTGATTCTGTTTAATATAGCAGAGGATTTAAAAATAAATGAGAAAATTTACCTTATTTTGAGATATTGATGCATTAAAAAAAAATTAGGTCAGTCAGGGTATTTTTTGTGTGAGTAGGTGTGTCTCAAGCAGTGAGAATTGTAGTGAGTAACAGAATTACTTTAAATAAATGTAACCTCTGAAGACTTAGCTTTGTTCCAGCATATCTTTACAGTGTGAAATCAACTGAGTGTATAACACCTAGGTACTTTTACACAATGTTTATAAATTATTTACACAACTTTTTTTATTGAGAGAACAGAGTTTTACTGGAACTTCAGTAGGGCTGTACTGGTATTTATGCATCGTGTCTCAATTGCTGAGAGAAAACTACAACTGCGTCAGACAAAATAGAGAAGCACCATGAAGTTGCTAGTGGAATACATAGAGTTAAATACAGATTGCAGGTCATCTTCTCTAGACAGTCTGTACATGCTGGGCATCATATCTTCATTTTTATAAATATACTTATATCTGGGCCAGATAAGGTAGGCAGTGCTTTACGTAATCATATTTTCCAGATAAGAATAAAACCGGTATAATTAGTGCCAGATTAAAAATGTGTGTGAGAAGCATTCATCAGTTTCAGCATGGGATGAAAATTTGCTTAAATTCTATGTACAGGGACGTATATATGACTACTGTCCCTTTTTGCCATGTTTTCATTTTTTTTTATTTTATTTTAATTTTAACCGTGGACCTATTTAGGCATTTTGCTTATACTGTACAAATAAAATAATACTTAAAATTCCTCCCCCATGCCATATGCATATACTTATATTTACTTTGAGACTGACAGCCTTGGTAGATTTTGCACATATCTTCTGCATTGTGAAACATAAAGCTGTCTTGGAAGTGAAGTCATAAAAATTTATGACATGGTTTAACTTTTCTGTGCGTTCCCTCCGTCAAGTGGTTTGCAGGAGCAAGAGAAGATGCCTGAAATCAGGCCACTCAGAAATGGCAGTCCATTGCCTCTAAAGGGAATCCCACCTTTTCCATAGCACTTCAGTTTCTGGTTTTAAACACTTAAAGACATCAATTATGCAACAGGTGAACTGAATCAACTCTTCTAATAAAATTATGCAGGATTTCATTTCAGTTCTAACCAACTACTCTCAAAAAGATCTTTCCATATGAGGTACTGTTTAAAGCACACAAATGAGCAAATCCTCAAAATTCAGCATCATGTCACTTTTACGATTTGCTTCAGAACTTTATCAAGTAAGGATAGAACAAACACAGGATGATCATACTCATAACAGCAAGCTAAAACCTTGCTTGGGGGAAAGCACAAAACCTGAAATATTTGTGATTTCGGAGTAGTATAAATGAAAAAAAGAAAGGGAATTTGAGGGGACATCAAGAGGAACATCCCCTACAGTGCCACAATACTCTGAAAAGTGCCAGAAGCATCCATGTGTTGTTATACTTGTGAAAGGCTCAGTGATTATAAAACTCTGGCATGCAGCCAGTCAAAATTTTCTCCTCCCAGTGCTGTGATCAGTGCCTGTTGGAGACATACCTGGGACAGGATAGGTGTTTCATCATATTACAGAGTGGTTCATAAAACTGTATCAAATAATGATGCTTTCAACAAAAGGAGAAGTTTAATGGTTTTCTGTTTTCAAATGTGATTGGAAGACCAATTTATAAAACTATTTTGGTGTTAAGGGGCTCAGAAAAATAGGCATTTAAAGAGCAGCAAAGCAGACAATATTCTATCCATATTTCTGTATCTAAATGTCTTTCATTTTCTATTTGCATAACCTTCAGAATTGCCCGGAAATTAGGAAACAGCAAATTTAAGAATGTAACGTAAACCTGTATCTTTATGATTTTGGCTCTGCCTGAAGTATTTCAAGGAGTGTGAGTTAAAGAGCAGATCAGAGTGTAATAAGCATTACTCCTTGCATTAACATTGCAATGAGGTCATCTTCAGATTAGCTGCCCATGGCTCCTGCCGAAACCTGTGGCAAATTACATTGTGCTTTTCCTGTAGTGACCTTCATTTAATTCTTTAAGCCACAGGTTACTTAGTGCAAGTCAATATGAGATGGTGGGTGGGCTTTTTGGCCAGAAGAAGTAATGATAATATCTGTCTTATGTTGTGGGTGGGGAGACCCTCCAGAGTGTAGTGAACCACATCAGCTTGTTACTTGTCTCTTTGGCTAGTTTTCTAAGAAGCCCAGATGAAAATCCAACAGGGCCAGATTATCTCAGGGGCAAGAACTGTTGTTGATCTTCTTTAATTTAGTAACACAGACATAGCCTGTTAGTTTTAATTGTCTTTTCTTGCCATTCCTACCCCCTTAAATTGGAAACACAGATGGAAAAGCAATGAGTGTATAAAATAATTTGCATCTCATTTGCCTATTATTAAATGATGAAGCAAAGCAGTATGTAGAAAGTTCTGAGGAAGAAGGAAAAATGAGCCTGAAATAGAAGAGTGGAGCCAATGAAGCAGCTATTTCTTGGAGTGACAATGGCCCTCAACAAATATATCACTTGGGAAATGATGTGAGTACTTGACCTCTTTATTGTTAACAACAGAAGGGAGGAGAAAGGAGAAAAGAAGACAGAAAGAGTAACTTCTCTGAGCCTGTCAGCATTTTTCTGGATCTCCCATTTGCAGACTCTATGACTTCCCTTTAGCAAGATAAACATGTCACAGTGGTATATCTGCTGGGAAGGTGTAAGAGGAAAGTGAGGCTGAAGAACAAATTCAGAACATTGCAGGGAACTTTAGAGTATGTGAAATAAAAATATCAAGAATCCTCCAGATGCTTCTACTACTACTGAAATTCAAATATGGACTGAAAATACGTTCTTTATTTGGAACATGGTGCAGTTTCCTGTGTTCTCTGCCCTATGATGTCTTCTGCTATATGACCCAAAAGAGTTAAAGATTTGAAAGATATAGACAAGTTCATGAAGATCTTTGACAGGACCCATGTCAGACACAGATTTACAATACAACTTAAATGCCAATGTATTGGCAAATGGAAGACTGACCATGTTTATTCTGCTTCCGCCTCCATGAATGCTCTAGTATATCAATTCATTTGTTTCCTTTGCTAACATATATGTTCATATAATTGTGATATGCCTTTCAGAATAACATGAAATTTAATAATTTCTGTTATTGAAGAGAACAAGTTAATAGCAAAAATGGATGATAAAGAACAAGAGATACTTTATTTAGACTGGATGTCTAAACTTTTCCTTAAAATATACTGGGATACCCTCTTTGGATTTGTAACCAGGACACTAGGAAAAACCAAGAATAATATTTCTTTAAAATGAAAGTTGAAAATCAACTCAAAAAGCCAATTTGATCCTTGATGCATAAATGTTTGACAACAGACAAATCACATAATGATAATCTTTGATATCATATGCAACAACTCCTAAACTCCAGCTCCAATGTCATCAGAATCCTATTCTATAATTCTGTAGTAAAATGTTAGTTGATGATTTGTTCTATCCTTCAGAACCAACTTGTATGTCTGTATAAATATAGACACCTGGAACTGAAATTTGATAACTATGCATCAGCTAAGGTAACAAGAGTATTGCAGACCACAAAAGCTGATAATTGAATCTCTTTATATTTTGAAAGAATATTATACATCAAATATATATTATATGAAGGTACAGAATATTGGAGCTAATAATCTCCAAATATTTTTTAAAGAATTGTAGTAGACTCTAACTAAACATTTAAATCAAGTTGGGATATTTCTGCACAAGGCAGTGTTTGTAACAAGTAGGAAAGAAATACAGGATAATCTCAGGGCATGCTTTATGCTGGAAGACAGACTAAACATTGGCCTTAAATGCTACTGCCTTCTGGCTTTCAAAACTGTGAATCATCAACCTGAGATTCTTTTTAATTGACTCAGCTCATTGCAAGAGAGAATTTGGGAATTTAGTCTGTACCATCTGAATACTGACACAGTGTAGAAGCTATCAATAATGTTCATAGTTTACAGACTTCACTATTGTATTTCCTAGACTTGATTTAATAATCTCTGAGTTGCCATGGATTCAGAGGATAAACATCCAGATTTTTCAGTATACAAGCTGAAGCTATGGAATTCATATGTCACTGCTTGTAATACACAGAAACAAAATTTATATTCTTTCAGCTGGATGAGGATTATCGAAGTCAGATGGTCCCAGAAATATAAGGTATGGAGAGCTGGAATAGGAATCAAGAGGGGAGTTTCCTCTGGTTTACCTACCTTCACTGATTCTTAGTAACAATCTACTTTTCTAATTAAAATTCCATACAGACTATATGAACAGCTGGAATGTCAAACTTTAAATCACTGTCTAAAGCAGCTAAAGAATTCAGTGCTTAGACTATAATTTGTAAAATGGTTGTTTAATGTCTTTGGAGCAGAAACTAAGGAGGGTATGTTTAGACTGGTGTGTATAATTTTTCTTATCCACGCATATAAGTCTGCTAAGCATTTTCTTTTTTCTTGAAATATCCCAGTGAAAGAACAATCTCTACTATTTCTCAGGCAAGTTCAGTACTCTGTGAAATCTCTTATTTAGCAGAGGGAATCAGGAGAGGGAGTTAGGTTTCTTTTTTAGCTTGTCATGAGTGGACTTCATAGCTTTTCAGGGAATATTTCTTGAAATGCCAAAGCAGGTGTCTTAAAATGCCTCATATTTTGTGCAGCAAGCCTCACGCATAAAACCCCTGCTACACATGTTAAAACTTAATAGCTGGAATATATCATATTAATACACCTCAAGCTATATTGAAGTAACATTATGAAACTGAGACTTATACCCAAGAAAAGTCAGGGTACTTAATGTGATTTCATTTGAGCTGTACATCTTTTTGCACTGTCTGAGTGACATAAGAGTGTGAAATCGATTTGTGACACTGAATATTTGAAGGCTGAGACTACACTGTAAACAAATGCAGACAAAGAAAGCATATGTATTAGAAACTGATTGCTAACTAGAAGGAATGCAGTTGAATTAAAAGCATTTCTTTCTCTCAAAACTGCGCTTACCTTTACAGATAAACCAAATGAGCTAAAGGACTTGGACTGCCAGGAGCAGGGAACACCTAGCATAATTTCCCTCCTGTTCTATATTGTTGATAGTTTCCAGTGACCCAGAAAGTGTGGTTGTTTAGAGAAAGGAGGTTACTTATTTTCTTAGTGTTAGTTTTTTTCAAAGCTTTTATACTCTGACAAAATCATTAAAAGGAATCAAGTCCTTAATTTTTGGGACTGCGTGTGCTTGGGGGTGGCAAGGTAGGAATTATCACTGACTATAAGAACAGCTATAAGAATAATTTAAACAAACACAGCTATAGCACTTTGATTCGCTAAAGGTAATTAGTGAGACACATAGTTACAGTTGTAGAATGTTCTCCATGGAACTCCTTGTTTCAACTACATCCTTCCTGATTCTTTGTCATGGGCACAGTAAACTCCGTATAATTCTATATACTGCTGCTATACAGTCCATTTGTGGGTTATTCAACAAAGACATATGCTTCCAAGATCTCAAAGTCCTAAGTAGGGCTATAGGAACCACTTACATGTGTTAGAAAAATGGACAGTAGTGAGATGTGGGAATGGTATGTTCTGACCTGGGCAGTGATAAGGGAAAACACAAACAGGAATAGTTGAAAACATAACAGCCAAATAAATCACAGGCTCAGTGTTAGGCACCATTTCATAAGGTTAAAGTTTAAGGAATTTAAAGTAGTCTCCCTAGAAAAGCAGCAGAAATTTCATCTGTTGAGTAATACTGAGATTAGCCAAAGTTTTAAGGAATGATTAGTTGGTCAGTTTTCAATGATGCGGGCAAACAAAGTCTTTGATTCTATCATTATTTTTAGTCTGACAAGCGAACGATCTTTTGAGACTATTTCTTTGTTTTAACTATCAGTTAAAATCTCAGTCCTGATCATTTAAATAATAAATGTACAAGGAACATGTAACTGTATGTTATGTTTCTTCCTAACAGTAGCTTTGCCCAACTACTTTATTATTTGAATAATAAACTGAAATATATTCACTCGCATTGTGCCAACATCACGTTTGTGGTCTTTTCAAATATACTTTTCCACTGGAAATTTCTTTTAATAGTCCACCTTTTTTTTCTCATTTTCCACCACTTTCATTCACCAGCATTTAAGATCTTGATATGTTCTACAAATGCAAATCCATAGATTCTTTCCCAATCTCCACAGATTTCAGTATCCCAGCTCCCTTTCTACAGCAAGACTAGGATCAAATTTGAAGTCAAGGGAAAGAAGAGGGCATTGAAAATACTGGGAAGAGACGAGGTGTGTGTGACATTCAATAACTGCAGATAACACACTATGTTTTGGATTAGCCCTTTTTCTTTCTTTCTCCAAACTGTTTGCCCAATCTTTCTTTAAAGTGAGTTCAGTTAAACTCATTAACTGAATCAAGATCTGCTTCTAGTAATGATTCATGTTTCAGCAACACGTGAATTTTTATGACTAAATTATTGCCTCTGCTGGAAATAGTGCAGGTTTTTACGATGGAAACAGTGACAGGCAGACCTTTATCCATTGTAATGTTAGTAGTGAGACTGTGCAAATACAAAGGCATTACTGGAGCTCTTGAGGGAATTGCAATTACATGATATATATATTTTCCTGATTAAATCCTACCATCCATGTTTTAATGAGGAAGCCTGGGAACATATAAATCCTTTTGCCAACAGGCTTATAAACAGTCTGGATTATTAAGACTAGTTCTGCATTCATGGCTGAAGATGTCTCAGGTGTTAACAAAAATTGGGTCTTCAAAGTAATGCACTTCTGACTTAAGAAAGGGTAAATGGCTGGGGTAAAGAGCAAAAAGAAAAACAATTTCAGTTTAAAGAAAGAATCACCAAAATAGTGAGAAGTTTCTCTTTCCTCTATTGTCTGTCACAAATGAGACCTGAAGCTCGAAAGAAAGCCTCTTCCTGTTAGAAAAATACCAATTTAAGGATGCAGAATAAAGAAGCTCAGATAATTTGTCATTAATGTAGATCATTATTCATAACCTGAAATTATTAACCACAATCATGCTGACTTCTAAAAAGTTCACGAGTTATCTGAATTCAGGTGACTGGACACATCTTTGTAGGAAGTCCAAAAAGAGTAATAATTTTCTGGTTCACAGTAGAAGCTACAGAAATTTTTCAAAACCTTGTATGAAGTTTAAAGAGACAATAAAATACAAGCCCATATGAAAAACTGTAATAATCTTCATTCATGTGTAGGAAAATTGAGGCACGTACTATTTCTTGTAGGTGTCAGAGGAAGCCAAACTCAGAAAATAGGAATCCTTAGTTATCCAGTTGCTCTCTTATAGATAGGCCTAATCAATGTTAGATTCTCCCAACTAATGCAGCCTTTTCCTTCCAGCTAGGCAGTGAGAGTAATGTCACCGGATGGAGCTACCTGCACTGTGCTACAGCAAGGCCCTTGCATAGCACATCGCCTGGTGTGGGCAGTTCTGTACTTTTCAGCCAATGCTTCTGCACAGCATACACCGTCTTTCAAGTCACATATAGAAATTCTGTTTGCACTTTTAAAGAGCCTGAAAAAACCCATACAGCCAGACTGCCCTGGCTAGCCCCCCTGGATCCTTACCCACGCACCTTCTCCCTAGATCTCAATCTTCATGTCAGCTCAGGCATGGGCACCTATGGTAGGCTGGGCAATGTCATAGGTCAACCCATGTCTAGTCCTACTTCTGCTGCTATAGATTATTGACAGATTTTCCTGGATGGACTCTGGACCTACGTGCTATGTGCATTGTCTGTAGTTTCACTTATGCTGCAGTCATCCTTGGCTCTTGCCTTATCTTGCCTTGTGGAACAGCCCCCCTCTTGCTCCTCTGTAACAGCAGTTTTCACTTTCTTTCTTCCTCCCCTCTTTTCTTTCTTCATATTTATATCATGACTGCTCCAGCTTGGAGCTGAGTACTTATTTTTTACTTGCTTTTAACAATGTAAAACCTTCAGTCTACAGTTTAATGGGAGGCCAAAGGGCTGCTAATAATACTTGAAGTTAGGAGTTCAGAAGTCAAGTGTTTTTAGACTGCCATCTGGGTTCCAGAGAGAAAAAAAAATTCAAGATATTCTGTGTACTTTCTCCCTTCACCTTTACAGATCAGCCTGCAATGTTATAATAATAGTACTACTTATGTTTAACCTAAGCTCCTTCAACTGAAGGATATAACTTACTTCGTTTCTCTAGAGAGGTGCAAATTTGAAGGTGATTTGCTTAAAGTCATAGATCAACAGAGCTGAAAAGGCAGATGTTATGCTCGGTACAGCCCACATCATGTAACTCTGGTTTGTGCTCAAGCTTCCAACTATATTCCAGCATTCTGCTAGAACACCTTGCTTGAAATCTTTGTCTTTCCTGCTCAGTCTTCATCTGTACTTGTCAGAAAGAAGAAAGTTCTTTCAGAGCACGGGTCTGAAGGATCAAGTTTCTTTCTTTTGGTGAAATATGGAAAATAGGCTCTGATCTCAGAAACATTAAAGTTGTAATTCTAGAATGCTCCTCTATAAGCAAGAGTATCAGACCTGTGCTGCCTACTTTGTCATGTAGCAAAGACAGACATTGGGTTTGGAAATACTCCTCCTATAGAGAGGAGTGTACAGCCATCAGAGGACAACCTTGAGACCTGTTCATTAATGTTTTTGTCATCCTTGGAGAAGAGGCTGCAAAGGCAGAAGTGCTACTACTCTGCCTACCCCTAGCTGACAAAGGGTTACCTGCAGGGAAAAATTACATAGAACTATGGAAGGAAGGGGCAAAATAAAGTAGGTCTTTCTACTTCTTCCTCTTTCTCTTGTGAGGTCTCAATGGCAAGATGAAGAGAATTAGTTGAATTAGTTCCGGTAATTTTTCAGATTATTTCTTTTTAATCTCAAAACAGTGATTAATTTCAGTTAATTTCTTCACGAGGAAAGCATTCACTGAAATGAAACATGGTGACCAACATTTATGCCCAACATAGAAAGTGATGGATTGATTGCTAAATTGAATGATAGATCCTCCTGTCTGTCTACAGATGTCTTTCTTTCTCTTTCCCTGAAATCTTGAATCAGAATCATAGTATCATTTAGGTCAGAAAAGACCTTTAAGATCATCGAGCAAAACCATTAACCTAACACTGCAAATTCTACCATTAAACCATGTCCCTAAGTGCCACATCTGCATGTCCTTTAAATATCTTCAGGGATGGTGACCCTACCACTTTCTTGGGCAGCCCTTTCCAGCGCTCGACCACCCTTTTTCCTAATATACAATATAAACCTCTTCTGGTGCGACTTGAGGCCATTTCCTCTCATTCTATTACTTGTTTCTCATGAAAAGGGTCCAATCTTCACATCACTGAAAACTCCTTTCAGGTAGTTGTAGAGAGCAAAAAGGTCTCCCCTGAGACTCCTTTTCTGCAGGCTAAATAACTTCAGCTCCCTCAGCTTCTCTTCACAAGGCTTGTTCTCTAGACCCTTCGCCAGCATTGTTGCCCTTCTTGGACATGCTACAGCGCTTCAGTGTCCTTCTTGTAACAAGAAGCCAAAACTGAACACATTCTTAGAGACCTAACCTCACCAGTACCGAGCACAGGGGACACTCCCCTAGTCTGGTGATCACACTATTTGTGATACAAACCAGGATGGTTTGGCATTCTTGGCCACCTGGACACACTGCCAGCTCAGAATCAGGTGATACGATTGTGAAGAGGAATCATACAGGTTTGGTGTTGCTACCTTTTCTGCTAAAAATATTTTAGGGGAAATATTAAAAAAAAAGCTAAGATCTTGAAGCAAATTAATTTCCAGATTTGAATGTCAAATTTGGAAAGGGGGAAGAAGAAAATGGGAAGGATGGCACTAGGGTTCCGTTCATTATTTTATGTTCACAAGTTAATGAGCTTAAAATCTTCCTCTGTAGTATAAGACCTGCTTGACATGCTGTCATCATAAAAAACATTGTAGCTGAAGAGACTGTTACCTAGGGAAATTTACATATGTAAATTAGCATAGGGTGAACACGTTGCTAGTTTTCTGCTTTCATTGAGAGTTATTCAGTGTAACAGTTATCTGTGTACAAATGAACACAATTTTCTGTGCAGTTCTCATTTTATTGAGGTTTGTTAATTGACTAAATAATCACACTGAGTCCCATGGTACTTTGGCTATATGGAGTTGACTGGCTCCCTTAAACTATCAAGACTATAATTTTAATTTTAAATGGAGTTTTTATTTAACATATCTGAGGAGTAAATTAAATGTCAGGTTGATATTTGCTGTTTGGAGAGGATTATATAGCTGTGATATATAACACATTTTCAAAAAAGTTAGCACAGAAATAAGATTAAAGGAAATTCATTTGGATTTCATTTTATTATCTGTTTCACCAAGACATAAATCAGTTTCACAATTGTAATATGCAGCTATGTTTTTTATTATTGATCGCTTATATTTATATACAGGTTGGGTTTTTTGTTTGGAAATTTTGGGGGGTTTGAGTTTGGTTTTTTTTCTTTTGTTTGTTTGTTTGGGGGTTTTGTTTGTTTGCTTGGGTTTGTGTGTTTTATTTTTTTGTTTGTTTTTTTTTTTTAATTTTTATCTTTAATGACTAATATAAGAATGGCAGTTCCTCTGCATTCTTACCAGAGTTCAAATCAAAGATAGCATAGATAAGGTAAAGCAAGAGGCCAGTCTTGGGTAGAAAGTTGATTTAAGATGGGAATTCTCCCTTTTCCAAGGTGTAAATAAGTCATGTCTTGCTATGTGTGTTTCTGCATTCCTCCAGAGGGTGAAGCATTCTCAGTCAAGGATTTTCTGATCCCTATAAAACCACCTGAGGATATTTGAAAGACAATATTGATAAAAAAATCTTATGGAGTTAGACTATGGTATGAATTTTAGACTCTGACTTGAATAAATTACAAGAGAAGTTGTTCATTGGGCCAAGTGATCTTTGAATGAAAAGGAAAGCAGTCACTGAAGTGAAATTTGGAGGAGGCAGGCTTTAATAGTTTTTTCAGGAGCCAACGACAATTTGAGCAACTGATTCTAATGAATGTATCTCACTGGCCATCAAAATACCTCTGCTGTGTGCTCATAAGCAAAAGCATCACTGTGCTGCATGAACTTTGCTGTGGGGAAGAACAACGATGTATCCCACAGCGACCTCATATAAAGCAAATATGTGTATACTGAAGCAATAGGGGCATTCTCAAAGGATTTGCAGCATTGCTGTATGCCACATGCAATTCCCACTAAAATGAACTTTCTTAGGGTATAATTTCTTCCTGAGAACAAAGAATTCAGTGTGCATTGAGGGCAGATTCAAATCATCATCCAATGAATTGCTTGAAATTGTCAGCTGAATATACAGCAGTTTTTACCACATGTGAATATATATTGCTAAATGCCTCTGTAGTCAAGGTCCTTCAGTTTCACAGTGGTTTTGTATGAGAATATTATAGTAATGATACAAAAAGTGTGACAAAATTGAGTTAATTCCTGCCCTCTCATTGAAAGAAAAAGCAAAGTTTTGAAAATGAGATAACTGGTCTTAAACAGCTAGGGAAAAGGATTGCATAGAGGATGACTACTTCCTTCCAGATCCCATGGCACTGAAAGGCTACATTAGATTCACATTGAAGCCATTTGAGTCAATTGCATTTCCAGACTTTAACATCCCATGGAATTGCCTTGTCATTGTGATAACCAAGAGAAAATAGGATAAGAAAAGGGAGGAAATTGCAAAGCTGAGAGGAAATTAGATCAACTTTGCTTGTCAGAACTGTAACTCGTTGCACCCTGGATCAATTACCAACATTAACTGAGGTTGCTTCTTAACAGTTAAAGTCAGATTCTTTGGAGGTGAAGCAGGAGTTGGAAACGAGGGCTCCACTGACTGATCCATCTCCCAGACTACCAAGTCTTTCTTTCTCCCTCTGCCTTTCTGTTATTCATTGAGTACTGAACAAAAAAAGAGGGGAGGAGGGAGAAGAAAGAAATCTTTTAGAAGGGGAACAGAGAGAACTATGCTTCAGGATAGATAATAATCAGGGAATCTGCTCACAGCTCTGAGAGATGAGAGATATATTCAATAGAACATGCGAGTCTCGAGTATCAGTCTTTCTTATATCTGGTTCAATGTTCTATGTGCTTGACTACTGGCTGCAAAAAAATTCTTTCTCTCTGGGATTTTTTAATCAATCAGAGACTGCCTGCCATAAATGTCTTCAAAGCTAAGGTTCCTGGAAGTACTCAGTAAACCTAAATATATCTTTATTGAAAAAGTCTTTTCCAAAATGCCTTGTAAGTCTGGTGCTAAATTGCTTAGGCTTATCAAGACTTAGGTAATTTAAGTATAGTAATAATTAGAAATGTAGACTCCTAGAAAGGAACCTTATAAGGGTATTTGGCATTAAGTGGGAGATTGAAAACATTGCTTCTATCTAAATATGGATTTAGTTGCTCAAAAGGTGATTAGGACCACTTTGTCCACCTAATCTTTTCTCACTACTGGATTGACATCAATAAGACAGTTTCACAACAGTTACTCAATGTAACTATCCCTAATTTCAGTAGCTGTGTAGTGAAGGAATTTAACACCTTTTTCCCATTAGGAGAATATTCTCAAATATTATTATGACATCTTCAAATGCAGTATGCACTTGAAAAATATTTTGAAAACAACTGAGGTGGATGTTTTTAGGTTTATGGATTGATTGATACTCTTATTTTGTTATTTTGCATGAATTATTCTTTCAAGAAAGTAATATTTTGTGTTTTTCTATAATTTCAGTGATGTTTCAAGTCATTGCTGTATACATATTCTAATAAACACATTAGAAGACTGATATTTTCAAAAATTTCTTATGTATATGATTCAAAATAGAATTTATTGCTGTTATGTTTCCTAAATTTTTCTATTTAGTTTGCACAGACTTTGCTGAGAACAATTTGTAGCTATTTTAATTATGAAGAAAATGGGTTCTAGCATTTCTTGTATGAATATTGATGAAAATAATGTTTAGTTAAAACATACAAATGTCCCTATAGAGGGGATAAGCAACTATTTAGTCAGACATGAAAAAAACCCCAACCACCATGTGAACCATAGAGCTCATGCAGATTAGCTAGCAAAGGTTGGATTGCAGATATTTTCAATCATTAAGCATAATGTAAGTGAACTGAAAGTAGATCAGTAATGACAACTGTAAAAATGTCTATAAAATTTGTTTCTCTCATTCTTTAATGAGAAAATATGCAAATATCCTTAGATAAGTGATACTTTGCATATTATTTACTATTATATGATGTATTTTTTGTCTGGAAACAGTCTTGTCTAGCAAGATGATGCTTTTTAGTGTTTATGAAATAGATGAAATCATCTTTAATCTTTGCCAAAGATGTCATTGGCTATGATTAAGTTTTTAATAGAAGCTCGTGTTGTTTTTCTTTATAACTCTGTTTCTATTGTGTACTTTCCAAAGGTAGCAAGGGGTTTATTCTGCTTCCTGTAGAACTATGTCAGCCCAGATTAAGAACACCAGAAAGATTGGATTTAGATATTTCCTTCGTAGTTGCCATCCTGTTGTTCTCCAGTGAGCAGGGTCAAAACTGATTCTAAAAAAAATAATGAGAAAGTTCAAGCATCTTTTCAGAAAGCACTTAGAGCGGCATATTGTATTGACAGATTTTCAGTGGACATCATATAAATAATCTCCTGCAATCAGAACTATACTCTTGGCCATTAGTTCTACTACAGAAAAAAGAAATGCAATGGCATTAGATGTCAGGGAAAGTAAATGACAGATCATAGCTGAGAATTTTTAATCTGATGAAATAGCTGCCCAAATGGATGGCAGGAAAATTACATACTGTTATTCAAACAGAAAATAAAGTTCTAGTGAAACCAATCATATATTAGTTTGACATCTTACCATTATGAATATTGCTTAAGTAGGTTTTGTTAGTTGCCACTGAAGATTTCCGATTTTGTATTCAAGTCCAGATAATACAGAGATGGGAGGGGAAAAAATGGTAAATAAATTATTCTGTTAAAAAAAAAATAAAACAAAGATTGGAGTTTTTCCACTGCAAGACTTCTATTTGGCTTTGTTTGAGCCTTCATCCATATTTTGGCCATTTTTTTTTTTTTTTGACTTACAGGATTGTTTCAGTTATCACATTCTATAGTACTTGTCATCTAATCAGCAGGCTATTGAGGTTCTGGTCCTCTCATTAATAACTTAAAAGAAATTTTCATCTTGCGATAAAGAGATAATGAATAAAAGAAAAGAAAGAAATCAGGAAAACACAAAAATATTTATTAAGGAAGCAGAAGAACTATAAGAATTGACAAATCTGAACTGATTAAATTAACTGGGAAATAATCTTTCAAATTACCTTTTCTCTTCCCAGTTTTCTGAAGTTATTTAAGCTGTGTGTTTTTCTGCCATTCTGTTTTGAAGGTGACTGCATTTCAGTGGCTGTTTGAATAATATCTTGCTTCCTTCATATATATTTAAATTCATTGACCAATCCTCTAATGTGACCATATACTAGATTCAATAGGACTATCCATATGTGTGTATATATCTGTCTATCTATCTATCTATCTATCTATCTAAGAATAAGAAGTACCATAGAAATACCCAATTAAATATCTAGTAATTTTCAAGCATGCAGAATTTAACTCATGGCTCCTGTTGTTAATACACTTTTCTTTTTGGTCATATCCCTTGCTGTCATAATCGCATTTCCTAAAACCGCTTATGAACAGAAAGTGTGGAGAGATAATGCAAAAATTTAAAAATAAGAGAAAAAATAGCAACAAAAATTACTAAAGCTTTAATATTTTTAAGAAAGACAACTCTGCAAACGAGTGAAGAGAATAGAAGGGCAAAAAGTTTACTAATGAACTTTAAACTCTCTCTGGGGATTAAAAAAAGAGAGTCATAATAATAACAAATGAGCAGTTAAAGGATATTAAACATTGGTCAAGAAGCTTAACCATAAAAGATAAAAGCAACGGTTACTCAAGTTGCCTGAGATAATTTCTTGCGTGTAGTAACAGCATCACTCTCCCTAACGTCTCAGTCTTGAGACCTGAAACATGCTGATAAGGTTCAAAACTGAGCTTTTCTCAGGTTTAGGTTTTCTCCCAGCCTCTACCATTCCCCCTGCTCCCCCCATTTCCTGTCATTTGCAGCTGTTTTGAAGAATTTGTTATGAGCTCTTCAATGGGGAGACAAACACATGGCAGTTTGGATGTTTAAATTCCTTCCAGCTCTATCAGTTCATCCTGTCAAGAAAAAAGAAATAAATAATAATAATAAAAAGTTAAAACTTGATACTATGAGCCATTGCCAACTTTCACTAGATTCATCTGGCTTTTGTTGTTTTTCTTCCTTCCCTTGTTTTATTTCCCCAGATTTCAGACTGCTTATACTGAAGAATATAGCCATGGTTTGACTGATATCCCTCATCATCTCTCCAGCTCCTCAAGCACAAATACATAGAGATCGGCACTTTTTATTTCTCGTTGCCTTAATAATAACAGTAATAATAGTAATAATAATGACATAAAATCATAGAGTGAGGCACATGATGTTAGTTTTTGATGGATAGTATCCTCCATGTGATCATCCAGAGACCCTACTAACTTATTTCAATTAACATGTCAAGCATAAATTTGAAATATTGCCAAGGCAGAGACAGGGAAAACGCAAAACCAAAGTTTTCTTTCTTAGGTGGGATTAGATTGAGACGATAATGGAGCTGCCAAAGTAATCTGAATGCTGTAGTCAGAAGAGGTGATGCCCTTCCTGGCTGACTGATTTTCAATTGGTAGCCTGTCATAATTTATAAAACATAATCCATAGAGCTATGAGAACAAAAGAAGGTTTGGAAGGGCCAATATTGATAAGAGAACACAGGAGGACCTTTGCTAAGTATAAATTCTGTAATGGGGTCGTTCAACACCACTGGGTTTTGGATCTCTCAAATTCTTTCATAACTTAACTTAGTCTGATCTATTTGGCGCAGAAACCGGGGACTAATGAGGTTGCACTAACAATAATGGTTTAGGATTGTTAGTTGTATCTGGGAATGCTACATCTTCTGCAAAGCCATAGAACAACTACAGTTGTTTTCTGAAAAAATAAGAAAGAACATTTCAGATCTTTGTGGGGTTTTTTCCATTTCTCACGTGCCAATTAGCACTATTCTGTTCTGGGGATTTTGCGGTTTTAAAGGGAAGCAGATAGGTGGAGTGAGGTACTTTCTCCTTGTGTTTTCAAGTACACATATGATAGAACATAAAACAATTACTATAAGAGAAGACCTTCCTTCCAGAAACTTTTGCTCACGTTAATGTTTTTTTAAATGGGTAGTAAAATATTGTAGGAAAAAAACTATACAAGCACAAATAGGTTGTTGCTTAGGTCCACAGCAAATTTTCTCTAATGTTAGAGAAATTTTTGTAGTGTCAGCTGAAATCAGTGAGGTTGAAAGCACAATTTCCCTTGTTCTCAGTTACAGTACCAATTACCTAGCCAGCTTGAATTACTCATCCTGTCCTTATCTGACTCATATTTTCTGCTGATATACATACTTGGTTTTTATCTGGATGGCAGAAAAATATCTTGCCTTTTAAATAACAAATAATCATTTGTATGACTGGTGTATTTCTTTGGGGGAGAAATCAGCTTGTAGGAGGAGAGAAAGGGAAGATTTTCTTATTATCTACTGCCTCTGTTAATTTTATATATTCCAGAACTTCTGCTCTGCAAAGGGAAAATAACATATTGAAAAAATCTGCAAAACTTGTGTTCCTGGGATTTTTTTCTATGGTCTGAGATTTATGTCTGATTTTCTATTTATGGTCAAATTCATACTATTTGAAGCAGTAAAATTTTGAAAGATTAGATAATTTACAATGGGTCTTAGGGTCAGAACTACATTAAAACCATAACTTACAGTTTAGTAGCAAGAATCTATATGGGAAAAATTCTTCACCTAAGGATTTTTAATTTCAGAGAATCTAACCTCATCTTTTTTTTTTTTTGTACTTATATAAATGAAGATCTCTACTGACCTTTAAAAATGTGCCATAAATAATTTTTGATCTGGCCATTCAACTGCTAGTAATTAATATGTGCATATTACACACCTGTCAGAGAAACTGTCATCTACCATCTGCTAAATTTAAAATAAAATATTGGTGTTCTATATCTCAGTCTGGTATTAATAGACTCTGGCATCTTAGACAAATCCCCTCATTATTTGTACTTTGTTTCCACAGCAAACTTTTGCTTTTGGTCTCTAATTAGAGAGGATTTCTGGGGCCAGGGATGGCCAATTACTTCCTTTGTACAGGACCTAGCAAACAAAAGCTATAGGAAAGAATTAAGTGAGACTGGATATACTCTTGGAAAGAGCCTCAGTTATAAGCAGATGTACATTTTGGTCATAGCCATGTATACATTAGGTATATGTTTTATCTTGACTGTTGTCAAATGTTTACAATAAAGCTATTTTTGCTTTTTCATTTTTATTCTGCACCATGATTTACAGCAAAGTAAATAGACAACTCTTCTATAGCTTTTTCAATGCTGCTAGATGGTGAGAAGGTAGGTGTGTGCTGTATATCTCCTTAACTGATTGCTTTCTAAATGTTTTATTTGGGTATTGAAAAATCCCAAGGTAAGGGCTTGAGGTCTGGACACTGAAGAAGTCATCTAAGGAACAGGAACAGTATAAAAAGGACTCATATTGTTTAGAATCATATAGGAACAAAATCGGTATAGGTCTATTTAAGGTTAGTCCTCCTACCATCAACTTTCAGCTGGACATCTGCATGCTGGAGGATTTCCACAATGTTTGTGTGATCATATGGAAATTGCTAATAGGACTATTTCAGTTGTGGAAAACCTATCAAATATCCACTAAAGTCAGCTTGAATCTACTGTACCAAATAAAATACAAGCTTAACTTTCCCTTTGTATTCCTCAGCTTTTCTTGGAAATTCAAGCTCACAGAGACACATCAGAAGCTACACATTCAAAACAACAGCAGTAAAAGTAACCCGAGTAATTTACGGAAGGTGTACATCTTAAATATACATTTGGAAGAGAGGTAAAAGCTAGGCCAAGGACTTGCTTCCATGAGGAATAGTTCAAAAGAAGCCATTGATCTTCTACAGTGCTGTAGAAGAGAAATGTAGGAGTGAACATAATTTTTTCAAAACTGTCATTCTAATTTGAATTTATTTTTTTTTTACTTTTCAGTGTTTTTTCTTTTTTTCCAAAGAAAGTGACAAACTGGATGCTATACTTCTTTCTTTAGGATTTTAGAAATCTTTGCACAAGAATTGTGGACTCATTACACTTCTAAGTCACATTTGATTCTTCTTTGCATACAAATACACATAGGAGATAAACTGCCATCCATTTTCTTTGTGTTTTCCATTCACTTCAACCCAAAAGAGAACCAAAGACTTCATAATGCTCTGTCATAAGGAAATGCTGAACTCAGAAAGAACGTTTGGCTTTACTGTAACTTTGTCTAAGGATGAATAGAAAGAGCAGCAAGGCTGGTGACACCAGAACACCAGCCAATTCAGTGATAATATTCTCTTTTCACATTAATGTCTTTCCCATGTTGTCAAGGTAAGACTTTACCAGAAGACTTTTACTCAGTCATTTATCTTTTCTATGCAGCAAGACAGTTGAGTGACAGCATTATTTAGACATGTGACAAGGTGGTGTGTGGTATTATCAGTGCCTTGCTAACACAGTAGTCGTCCATGGTATCTTGAAATTTCTTCCACAAGGCTGTGCAGTGTACTGAGTAAGAGAAGATGAAAAAAAAAAAAAAGAAAAGAAAACAGAAAGCTTAATTTGGCTCCAGAAAGACAAGATTTTAAGCAGAGAAAAATATTTCTTAAATTCACAGGAAAAAAATACAAAAGCACTCACTCTCAATAAATCTGCACTCAAAATTATATTTGAAATAGTAGAAAAAGCTTCATATATATATTTTACTTGCAGTATAAACTAATCTGTATCTTTATTCACAGTTATCTATGTAGCATGTACATATGTGTGTATGACCATGCATACATGTATTGCCTCTTTATTTCTATCTTCCTTCTTTTTAGAGTAGATGGGCATTACAGAAATTTGTTCTATGAAATATTAACAGCAGTAGAAATAAGTACTACAAGCTATTTTCTTGGTCTTCTCAGTATTTCCAAATTGTCTTTGTGGTATCTTCTTCATGATATTTAACTTAAACTGTTACTCAATACTTAGCTTCCAGGCATCACCTCTGTACTGATTAAAGGTGCCTATTTCAGCACACATTTTATTTTATGAAAATCTTCTCATCTGAAATTTTTCCTCTTTGCATTTTAAGTTATTCAGTGATTATTTGATAAATGCTTTTGTCATTTTTTAAAATTTTCTAAAAATCCTTCTGTATGATGATCCCTTTTTGCTGAGCGTGCCATGCAGGGTGTTTCTACAAAACAAAAAAAACAAAGTAAGTCTGAGTCACAAGATCTTTTCCCTCTATAAGTTTTGATCAGCAGATTTGGTAAGTTCCCTCTGTTTATCTTAAGAGCTTAAAAAATAACATGTGCTTCTCATTTGCAATAACGTAGTAGTAAGAGTGTTCATTTCTACAATGAAAAGGCAAAAATAAAAAGCATTCAGAACTGGAATGCTGAAAATTCAAATCATTGTAGGAGGTTTGCTGAACCACAGAGGGGAAAAGATGCAACAGAGGATTTAGAATTGGATCCATTGATTAAACACAGGGCAAACAGGATTCTGCTGCTTAAGAAATGTTGACTTGTTAATCTCTCTTGCTATAAGAATGCTGAGGAGGCTGAGGAAAGGCCAGGTGTGCTTTAATTCCCAGCCTCCTCAGGGAAAAGCTCTCAATGTGTTTATTAAGCTGTGTAGGTAACAGCATTTAATAAACTGTTTTCAAACATTAAAGATGTTTGCTTATCTGAGACTGAAAGGGGGAGAGGCAAGTAGTCTTTGCTCTCATTTTGATGGCTTTATGGAAGGAAATTATTTATGACAGGAGTTGGAACAGGAACACTCTGCTGAAATGTGCCACTGCTCACCAAATCCAGATTGGGTGTATGGGCTGTGGTTACTGTACTCTCACAGTCCTGGAATGTGTTGCAATAGTTAGGAACAAATTTCATTTCATGAAGCACAGGAAGGGGTAAGCTGACTGTGTCTTATTACTCCAAATATGTATGCTTTCACTTGCAGCCTTTGTTGTCTGTGCCAGGACTTCCAATGAGGTGCTACTTATGCTTTTTGGTTTTCTTGTGCACTGTTCATGTGATGTGAGCACCGGCTAGCTAGTAGTTGGGATCAGCAGCTGAGGCATCTGTTTATTTCCTACAAACTAACAAACAAACTAGTTGACACCATCTGGACTGATTTTACACCAACAACATAAAGAAAGTTACCTATTCTACAGTGACATTTTCAAATGATTCAGGATAAGGAAAGTTGAACATTTTTCAGATGTTGTCCAATAAGTAAACAATAACATAACACTTCATTTGTTATGATGACATGAATACATTCAGTATTTGAGCTGAATTTTACTCTTGCATATGAACTAATTTGGCCACTGGGATAAGCTGTCACAGCTGCACTGAGAACAGTGGAGTTTTAGAAGTCAATGAATCCACTTCTTTTCTTTGGTGACTTTGGATTTTGGTCATAACATGTTTTCTAAAACTAATAACATATGGCAGACTAACCGTGTTAATGGCCACAATTTTGGTGGAGTTCTTGTGCATACAATTGACTAATTAGTCACCCAGTTGCATGTGGACATGTGAACACCAGAGGCACATCGAAGTCAGCTAATATTTGCAGATCTGCATGCCCTAGTATTTGCATTAAAGTTCTCTTAATGTCCATCTACCCAAATCCCCAAGATTAGAGGTTCAGTAAAAGAGGGAAGCTCATTTGAACAGCTGAAGGTATTTGCTTTGCTTGGAGAAACAACTCTTTTGTTTGTGTCTTGAGCTCTAAAGAAAAGGCTTCTATGCAGTTTAAAACAGTTTCAGGAAGAGAACCAGATTTTTTTTAATACTCCTTCATTTCACACATTTTATCAGACTATCTGATTTAAGCAAGATGAAATCCTACATCCTTCACAATTTATTTATTTCTGTTTTGCAAGTGCCATCTCAAATGGATTCATGACAGCTAGTATTTGACATGAATATGATTTGACAGGTTGAAATAAATACTGAAAAGTTTATAAACCCAAATTGATCATATGTTATGTTTCACATACCTAGCCTTTATAAGTGAGTGTGGCATGGGTCAGTATTAATTTTTTTCCCTGCTCTGGTGAGGACAGCTCCAGGTAAATGCCTAAAGTTCCTTATCTGTATTTTTTCTGAAAATTTATATCTTGTTCATAATTTAGAAAAAATTTCCTAAGAGCTGTAGGAGGAATAATAATAATTCGCTAGTGCTCTTATAGTCACTTCACTATGACACAAAAGCTTGCCATCACATTTACTTAATACACAGATTAGAACTCCTTATTCTTTTTGTCCTTGCAGTAAATGCAGACTTGTGTAGATTTCTTTCACAGTCGTTTTTTCTAATTGAACTCTGTAAGAAAGATACTCTCAGAAATCCATTAAAGTCTCAGTGTACACTCCACATGTTTGATCATACTGGATACTTCTAAATTGAAGATTATTCCCTTTTGATGAGAGAAATACAGCCACTCACAATACATAGTTTCCACACTTACTGTGTGTCTTCTTGATGACTGAGGATTTATGAAAAATGTTATGATCATCTGTCTTGTATTATTTTTAATTGTGACACATTACTTTCTCATATGAGATCTATGTTATTCACCGTCAACTATTTAGAAGATAAGTGCTTTGTCTAAACTAATAGACTAAAATGGGCATTCTCAGGTGCAGATTCATTCTAGACGATATAGACAATAGTTGCAGTGGACTGAATATTTTTTAGATTATGTATTGCCAAATTGTCTCTAGTTTTATGTTTAATAATTTCAATCCAGTTGAACTACTAGGAAAGGGTTCCTAACAGGTGCTGTGAATGAACCTCGGTAGGCAGCTAGCTCCAAAATAGCATCTTGTTTAATTGCCCCAGTCGAATGGAAGAGAGTATCAGAAGGGTAAAAGTGAGAAAACTCATAGGTTAAGATAAAGACAGTTTTATAGGTAACCAAAATCTGCACACACAAGCAGAGTAAAATAAGGAATTTGTTAACTACTTCCCATTGGCATGCAGTGTTCAGCCATCCCCAGAAAAGCAGGGTTCTACCATGCATAATGATTACTCGAGAAGACAGGTTCCTGCACCAACAAGTTTTCTTCAACATGCTTCAGAAATTCCCTGGACATGTTTGTGTCTGCTGTATAATATTTCCAGCTGATATTTTGGAAGTTAAAATCGTCCATAAGGATGATGACATTCAGAAGGACAGATAATCAAGAGATATCTTTTAATTCCTTGTAGGATTCCTGTCCACTTTAGTCTGAAGAATGCTGGATGGTTAAATTTTCTGAAACTCGGATATTTTTTAGTCTAAATGGTTTAATACATAGCAAAACAAAATATACTATTTAATCTAGAGGTATTAAGAAAAATAATTTTGACACTGTCAAGAGGAATGTTTCAGATTTTGTCAAAAAATGTTTTTTGAATGTTGGATACTTAAACATAAAACAAAACTTTGCATAAAATTCAGATACTTGTAGGAAACGAAACAAAAAGCATTTGTTGAAAATAATATTTTTTCCTTAAAAAAATAGATTGATGTACTTCATTTAACCTTGGATTAAGGCAGCCGTTCACAATATACTCTCTATATTTGTGACATTATAATGCAAATGTAGATCCTCCAATTTCTAACACATAGCTACATTTCATTTAGCTACAGCTAGATTTTGTGGTTCAGGCACTTTGTGTTCGGGCACCTTGTTGCCTAGATCCATAAATTATTCAGATTATTCAAGCTATATATGCAAATTTCCCTCAAGTCATAATGTTTTTCAGCTAGACAAACCAAGTGAAGGGAAACATGGCAGGTTGAAATATGGGGAAACCTTCATAAATCTCACAGTAGTTCAGAAGTCCCCACGATGACACCATTTTGCCTTATTTTTCTCTCCTCTATTTCTAAGAGAAACCAATACAGATCAAAGAAGGATTGTATATTCTCCCTTATTAATAGTAAAACAGAAGGGATTCTCAGTTGTTCAGTAATGGTTTGATTCATACTTTTGCAAGGATCAACACATCACAAAATTGGGTGGGTTTTTTATCAGCAATACTTATTTTAATATTTCCCACCATTTACTTTGCATGAAAGTGGCACTTTGTGTGGCAGCACAGGTTACACACAATAAATTAGAGGACTTGGAAGATCTGTTTGAAAGAGCTTTTATTTTATTTTAACTTTTATGTTTATATCATGGTAAAATGAACTTATTGGTCTTTGCTCTAATTTTATTTTCCCACATAAACTACTGAAACACTTTTCTTGTAGAGGTTAACAAGGTAGTAATGAAACCAAAAATAAACACTATGCAAAAATGAAAATAGAAAGCAAAATAAACCCCAAATTTGCATTACCAAAAATATTGTCCGTATAAAATAAATTTAAGATACCAACTTGCTAACTTGACTGGCAGTTTTCAGTTACTTTTACTTACCTATAGAGCCAGTCCACTGTGGCTACACATAATGGCAGTTCTTCACCTCCTCCTACTAATGCTCTCTGACTCAGACACTTCACAATGAACTGCTCCTTCCTGGCTTCTGTTGGTCTATTAGTCAAAGGTCCCTTTGTGATGTTATAATCAGGTACAAAAAATGTTTCTCACAGAAGTTGCATCTAACATTTGTTAGTAAACTGCTTCCTTTCATAGCAAGTCCCACTTACACCTTTCTTCCCCCTTCCCCTGCAGTCTTCCTCAACAGCATATTTAAGGTCACACACTATATTATTAAATAGTTGTGAAACAGCTGTTATCAATAACTATTTTATAGCTGCCTCTTATCTTTTTTTCTTTCTTTTTTTTTTTATTTGGAAAAGAAATGAATGTAGCTGTTCACTGCTAGAACTGTGTTACACTAGAAGTGACTAGTCTATCTAATTCATATTATATAGAATCATGGGAATAAACATAATTTTTCTTGGTCCTGTTTTAGAATTATAAAGCTGAATAACAAAAAACCCCATGGTTGATCTTCTATTGTCAAAGCTGTTAGTGAAGTTCTGTTGCGATATCATTAGTGCCAGCAGTGAAAGAGTGTTCAAGTTCCTCAAAAGTCTTTTCCCACCTGGAGAAGGAATGTTCTCTTGTAAGAAAACATTGCCCTTCAGCCTTAAATTTTCCATGGAATTATGGGTATTCTTTCTGACATGTTCCAGTACTTATAAGAATGTGATATATTCTGTTTTACTGCCACATCTCTGTCATTTATGCAATAGTCTTTTTTCAGATAAATGAATTTCCTTATATATACCTGATATATATTACTGTTGGAGGTGAATACTGTTGTCTTTGAAGAAGTTCTTTTTTTGAATACTGGAAACATGAGTTCTCATCTTTTAGACTCTTTCTCCCTCTTCTTCTGACCACTTGACATTTTAATGGCAATTGTGTTGGTTTGTCTGGCATAGAGTTAATTTTCTTCGTAGTAACAAGTACAGGCTGTAGTTTGGATTTGTGTTGAAAACAGTGTTGATAACACAGCAGTATTTTAGTTAATGCTGAGCAGTGTTTTCAGTGTAAAGGCCTTTTCTGCCTCTCACAGCAGTGGGAAGTCTGGGAAAGGACATAGCCAGACAACTGACAACTGACCCCAAGGGAAATGCCATGCCGTATGTCATTTCAGCATATAAAGCTGGGGAAAGAAGAGGGAGCGGGGGAATGTTCAGAATGATGATGTTTGTCTTCCCAAATCACCATTACATGTGATGGAGCCCTGCTTTGCTGAGAATAGCTGAACACACACCTGACCATTGAAGTGGTGAAAGAATTCCTTGTTTTGCTTTGCTTGCACACGTGGCTTTTGCTTTACGTATTAAACAGACTTTATTTCAAACCATGAGTTTTCCAGCTTTTACTTTTCCAATTCTGTCCTCCATCCCATTGAGGCGATGAGTGAGCCAGCAGCTCTGGTGCTTAGTTGGCAGCTGGGGTTAAAACATGACATTTACCTTGTGTTACATCACTTTTGTACCACAAACTATCCTATATCCTTTATGATCATTGTGCTCTAAATTTGTACTGTGGTTTCTTTTGTGTTTTTTTTTACTACATATATGTCACTAAACCACGTTCTCCAGCTACTTCAGTAAAAGTGCATGCTCTCTTCTATTTTTTTTTCACGGCTAGGCTTTGCGAACGAAGATTTGGGAAATGCTCTTTTCTAGCCTTTAAAAAAAAAAAAAAAAATTAATTAGGATTTTTCTCACCAAGCCTGTTTCTGTTTGGATTTTATTCTCTTCCTCCAAGGGTTTTTCTCCAATATTAGAACTTTTTTCTTTTCCATGGGAATTTTTCCATTCATAGTTATATTCAAATTACATCTAATGAAATATCCTTTTCAATTTAAATGTCAATAGAACATGAGAAGCACTCCTTCAGCTTTCCATTATGGAGACAGTTAATGTCATTAAACTGAGTTGTCTTCTCCACATTACTCTTTTAAACACTCCATCATTTTTATTTGAGAATTTTCTGGGTACGTATGGGGCTTTATGTGGAAAACCAAACACACAACAAAAAAATGTTGAACAATTGGAAAAAACAAAGGCTTCACTGATCAGATTTCCAATTTTTGTTTCTTTCAACTTCACAGGTAGCTTTATTTTAACAACAGATATCCGTTGTTGACATTATCTACATTGATGACCTTTTCACTATGGTTGTTCTCATTTACTTTTTGTAGTATTTATGGAAAGGCTGACTACTAACACTTGTGTGCTCCAGGTACAGTACAGACAGAGAGAAAAGCAGCTTTTCTTACCAATGTTTTTGAATTGATGGCTTTCTGTTCTAGAGATATTTGAGCCCTTTACCTCAGAAATTGTTCTGGATTATGAATTGATTTTTTATTTTTAATTAATGTTTCCTTGTATACATGAGACAAGCAGCTCACCCTGGCTATGTGGACACTTACCTGATTTCTAAGACACTGATGACCTTTGTTCATAAGAATTTATAAAGAGAGTTGGACTACTTAGAAGTCAACACTTTTTAGACCTGCAAACTGTTATTAACGCCATTCATATACAATCTTGTATCTGCTTCTAAGAGGATGTAACCACCTGTCATGGAATTTCCAAAATGATGATTGAAAAATTTCCTGTTGCTTCACTGCACCACTGTTCAAATCTCCAAAGATCTTACTTCCCCCCAGTCTTTCTTAATCCAGTTTTCACCTGAATTTTCCAATCCCAAGAAAATGAGGCCAGGTGGCAAATAGATCAACAAAGATACTTTGAATTCTGTTATGTAATTAGAGATGCTTTTAATGTTTTAAAATATTATTTACAACATCATAGAGCACAATTTAGTAGTGTTTGTTACTTACAACTTATGAAGCTAATCAAGTTTTAAGGCTTCTTTCAGAAAGTTACATGACTTGACTCTTCTAAGACGTCAACACAAATTTGAAACTGAATGTGGTTTTTTCATGCAGAAAAAAGCTAGGCTATTAAAAGGCCATAATGATTCTAGTTCATACACAGGGTGCTAAACATGTTCTTTAAATCTTTTTTCTTTATCAGTCGTGATCATTTAGCTGATAGGAAAAAAGCTGATAAGTGGAAGCTTGACAGTTTTTACTAATTTTCTCTTTTCTATGCCTCTATGAGATGACTAGAAGGACTCACAATTATGTATTTAATTTTTTAATATTGCCAAGTATGGAATTAAGCTAAAACAACCTTCTTCCAAGTGTAAAACAATGATTAAAGCCAATGTCAGTCTATCTACAGGCAGTAAAAAACACTTAGAACATGGACTTTAAAAAATAAAAGTTTTAAATCAACAATAATAATTATATATAATAAATTATATAGTGGCTAGATATATGTTGAATTTCAATTTCCTAGAACTGAAATGGAGTTCAGTAACACCGAAGTTAGGAAGAAACTGTCATAGTGCCAGCACTGGCACTCAAGAATGATTAAGAAGTTTCCCAGCTCTGTGCCATCATCATCATCAATCATCATCATCAAGATCATCATTGTCATCATCATTAATTACAGCTTGAAAGGACCAGCTAACAGATGCTATACACGACAGTGACAGCAGTTTAAAGAGAGGGCATTTTGTCCAGTTTGAAGGAACTCGCAGAAGACACCTTCAACCTTTTGCAGACTATTCCACAAGTTTTGCTTTAATTCTGCTTTCCTTAGTTTCATCCCACAACTCTGCTGTATGTCCTATCAATGGGATCTTACATCATATTGATCAGTGCTTCCCTGTCTGCACTGCTCATGCGTTCCAGATTCCAACAAGTAATTAAGAGAGACTTTTTTTTTTTTTAATTTCAAACACGATCTTAAAAATTTTTGGATTTGAAATTTGAAAAATATTTAACGCTTGATAAAAATGAAGAAGAGAAGATTAAAAAGTTAGTTATAAATACTAAAGAAGGATTGATCAAAATTAAGCAAAGAAATGCAATACAAAAGATGGAAAATATCAACAAGCAATTCAAAATTAATACAGATGTGAAACAGTGATCGCTTTTTTAAAGAAACATCTCTGACTCTTATGCATGAGAACCATGTCAAAAATTCTTTATTTTTCAAATAACTATTTCTCTTTTGAAGCACAAACCTCTCAATTTGTGTTTTGCTTTGGTTTTTTACTTGGTTTATTTGTTTGTGTATTTGTTTTTTCCTGGCTTATCTATGAAAGATTTGACTTGATTTTAAAGACTTTTTAAATTCTGTGCTCTGTCAGGTCAGGTCTCAAAAAGAAGGTTATGGCAGTTCATTATAGAGTGAATCTGCTTAACGGAGCAGTGCTTATATTGTGATTACCAGAGGTGTCAGTGTTTGGGGTTGAAGACTCATGTTGAATTTAACATCTCCAAGGAATTCATTAAGCTACTGGGCTATATTGTGTGGGCTAGCGTAATAAGAAGATACATCAACACAGTAGTCTCTTAACAAGAACATAAAGAACTTGGAAGTCTGAATCTGTAAAATATAAAAATAGCAAAAAATTTATGTCAATTAATAGTATCTATTAACACTAAAAATAGAAAATTAATTATCTGTTCATGGACTACATAAGTAAACTCATGTATAATGGAATATTCAAAGCCAAAGAGGTTAGAGGACAAAGAAGTTTTTATCTCTTACAAGTCATAAAAAGCTAGAAAGGAGCATGATTATTTTCCACATGACTAAATAAAGAAAGCCTTGAGCCATTAAGGTTGTTCAGATTCATAATATTTTCATTAACAGTGGGGAATTTGCTTCATTTGATTTCTCAAAAAGTACAGTTTGAGATCACTTCTTTCATGCACATGTCACATGCTGACTTCAAAGGGAAAGGAACAAAGACAACCAGACATGCAGCACTCTTTAAATTTTGTTCTTTTCTCTTTGCTTCTCCTCTGGCACAGATAACTTTATACATAGTTATTTTCACTCCTATGTTTATTGTTATCTCGTAGTCCATTATTTATCTATGCTATAACTTAGTGAGATCAGTATCAAATACATCATTTTAAATGTACAGGTATTAAAGGCTGAAAACAGTTTTACACATCCTATATGGCATATTGTTGCATATTATGAGTTTTTCAGGCCTTTGGGCCATTCTGAAAGGGTATAAAAACTTAAAAAAGCCATTTTCAGTGAGATTTCTCAGAGAATGAGTCCCTGAGCCAAGCAAATGACCAGAGTTCAAGAGATTAATTAGTGCTGGTGACTTAGAGGTGGATCAGACAGTAAGTACTATACAGGAGTTAATTACATACAGCCGGGCTTAGGTGAGCTCATCAACTTCAAGGAGATGGGAGTTCCCCTTGAAAGCCACTGAATTGTACTGACTATAAGCTAATATAGCTATTTTTGGGAAGTTCAACAGCTGAGTGTAGTTATGCCCAGGCCTCCAAAAGCAGATTCCTTAAGAACTAAAATGAACAAAAGTCTGCTGAGAAGCCAAAATGAGAGATAAGAAAGAGAGCAACATGAAAACAGAATGATTTGTTTCCTGCTTCTTGTTGTTTACAGATTAAAAAGCTTCATAATGGGATGGTGGCCAGAAAACACAGTGGCTTGACTTGTTTTGGTTGAATTAGAAAACAAGCAAATAGCTCCCAAAATGCTGAACCCGTAGAGGGATTTAGAATTTCTTCTGTACTTACGTTTAGATGCAGGTTTAGGCTAGTCTCTAAAAGGGCAATATCACAAATTTAAATTGGGCATAAGAATATATTTAGGCCTGTAGAATTCCAAAACATTTGGATAGATGCATGCAAACAAAATCACATCAAATGTCCAAGCAAGACCAAAGAAAATGTAAACCAGTAAATGAGACTGCAGAGGTGTACATTGGAAATATTATGATGCCTCTCATCCAGAGAAGCTGCTGAATAAGATATCCAGAGTAGTTTAAAAGGAAGAATATACCCATGTCAAAAATCTTTTCAAGAAGTATCTGATTATAAAGCAACTGTCTACAAGAAACTTAGGAGATCTCAGTTTGACTAAATAGTATTTTGCCAACATGATCTTATTTTCAAACCAGCACACCCTCTCACATTTTCCCCTTTCCACACTTTCAACAGGTTTGTGTAAGTTGTTTATTATTACTGTTGTTGTTGTTACTATTATTATCATTGTTATTGTTGTTGAAATGTTTCTTTATAGACAGTGGCTCTGCCTGAGCCTGTTTGTCTGTCAGTGGTAGCAAACTCTTTTCAGTAACAGTTTTTGAAATAGTTGATACGTTGCCTTTATTAAATGCACACACCGATAGCTTCACAGACTAAAGAAAAAAGATTTTTCAGAGGACAACCAACTTACACATATGCCTTTCAAGCAGTGCCTAGAAGAATTGTATTGGAATAAGATTTTTCCATTCAACAACTTTCATCGATGGTTGACCAACATTACTACATCACCAGTTTCAAGGGTGATTTTTAGCCACATGTATATATCTGAGACTATATGTAAATATAGATATATCAGAGTGTAATATATGTATATCTTCAGGAAAATCAGAGTAACAGTTTGAACTATTGTAGGTGTATAAGAAGTAAAAAAGTAATAAGAACTATAGGCTTTGCTTTGTTTTTTGTTGGTTTTCCATTTTTTCAGTGTGTTTTTTTTTCTAAATCAGATTACCAACCTGCTAATCTGAGTTCTTGTGGATTTTAGAGCATTCAGCCTACCAATGAATGATAGACAGGGTGTTACAGAGTAATTTCAAATCAAACTAAAGCTTGATTAAAGGCCTTAGTGAAGGTATGCTTTAATATTGGTATACTTTATTGAAGATATTTTAAAAACTGGGAAGACAGGCAAGATGCTGGAATAAATCCATTTTCTCTTACAGAAATATCTGGTTGCTTGATTGAAGTAAGATCTATCTTGCTAATGTTCACTGATTAAATTGTAGTTGCGATCTTCACATTTTGAGTTAGCTCACTGCTTCCAGAGGTACAGGCTCAGCAAGGGGAAGGAGCTGTCATGACTGATACACCTTACTTTTTCCAGAAGATGGAATAAAAAAGACTAGTAATTGTCAGTTTGTCTTGGTAAACTTAAGCAATCACCCAAACATTGAATTGTAATTCAAAATAACAATATTTGTTAATTTAAGAGGCCTATAGTTTTTAAAGATGAGCAATTTCTATGGAAATGGTTGTCAGAACCTGAAATAGAAAAGCTTTATGCATTGCCAGATCTTTCTTGATATTTTACCCTCAGTTAAATCAGTGACATTAGGTCACACCTATCTAAGTCCCTTCCTTTATTCCTTTCATTTCATCTTACTCCCAATTTAGCAATTACCTGAAAACCACCATGATCACTTTGCTTACAGAGCTGGATTTACCAGAGAGGCTTCTAGGGTTTTCCATCTTGCCCTCTAGATCCCATTAAAGAGGAGCTGCAGAGCATATGTCCCTCAAACCTCAAAATGTATTTGGAGCTGTATCCACCCTTTGATTTTAAGGCTGTTGTGAATTTTATCATAAGAAATCAGGTAAATAAGAGTCTGAGATTTTTGTCTTTTGGCAAAGTTTTAGATCTCTCTGGTGCTTTACATTTAGGGTGGGGGAGAAAACAAAGGAAAGGAAAGGCAAAACATGAGAAGTCTGAGCAGCTCTACGGGGGTGGGGAGGTGTGTGGGGTGAATTTAGGGGGGGCATTGGGGAAGGCAGGGAAGGGAGGGGGTATGAGGGGGTGAATCCTTTGCTGACCCCATCAGCAATTAGCTTACAATAGTTAGTCATGCGACTTCATTAGTTTCTCTCTGCTAGAAAATGTTGCTGCCTTCTCAACAGGCCCACACACCATGTGCTCTAATTAGCTAATTACTGCTATGTTTCTATCTTATCCTATTCCACAAATGATACCAAATGAAACCAAGTTTGACAATCAAATGATCTGTACAAAGTCTGCTTTGGACTTCATACAAGTACAAAAGCCTCTTTACTTTGTATTTTTTGCTATATTATGTCTGACAAGTACCTCATTATGCTGAGACATTTCAATTAATAACTTTGACACAGGTGATCAAAAAACTTTTTTAGAAACCAAAACAGAAATTCTTAAATCTCCAGAACAGCATATATCAGGGTGGTGTGGAAGGGGGCTCAGCCACTATTTTCTCTCTATTTTCATTTCTCAGGATGGAGTTTAGACAGTTCTCCAGGATCTGCTTGAAATGCTGCTATGCAAAAATTGGTGAATTTTGATTTGTTTTCATTTTGATTTGTTGTAGTCCCAGTTTTATACTGTGGACTGGCACATTGGTTAGTTTCAGCTACAGAATGCTTAACATTTTGGTGATTCTTTTAATGGGACATTTTGACACATTCCAACCAATGTAAAATTCTGTATTTCATATAATGCATTTATATTCAACCTGTATAGAAAATACATCGTTTTTGTCATTTAAGTATTCTACCCACATTTATTTTGTTTCCAGATCTATATTTTTAATGTTGAAACAGCTCTTCCTCCCTAGTTTCAGTAAAATGTATATTGATACATTACTTCTTTTTGCACCTTGGGAACTACTCTGATTAAGATCAGTTAATGCTAGTGAAGGACAAATCTCAAAAATTTCAAATCAGATCGATCATGCTTTTTTATGCTTACACAAATATCAGCTATTCAAAAGTAAAACCAGTCTGGCAATTTCAGAAGTAAAAAGTTTTCTCATGAGATTTTTTTGGTATTTCTAACTTTATTCTCAATCAAAAATGCTGTAATGCTGTAAATTCTCACTTTTACTTAAGTTTTACTTCCAGTCCCTACCATATTACACACCAACATTTTAGAAATTCTATAAAAGGAAGTAGACACAAAATTGTTTACAAACGTGAAAGCTCTCTTCAAAATGGAAGTAGCTGTTCTAATTTTGGTGGTTTTGGTTGTGGGTTGTTTTTTTTTTTCCCTGTGGTGAATTTTTTCCAGGAATAATTTTGTTTCCAATTCTGCTTTATTTATTTTCTATCCTGTTGTCTTTACAATCAGTTTAAGCTACTGAACACATCCTGAACACAGAGATACCTGGTCTTTATTAGAAGTAATTATCTTTATTTTTTTAAACAATATGAAAATATTTATAGTGAATAAAAGGTTGGAATTAGGTTAATCCAAAACATAACTCTTAAAATTTGGAATTTTATTTTTCTTCATTCAAACATATTAAAATATAACTACAGTAAACCAAAATATTTAGATTGACTAACCATATATAAAGAAAAAAGGCAGCTTCATTTAATTTCATACAGTATGTTTCCAGTGAGTGTTTTTGCTCTGAAAAACTCAGAGATCCTATCCTTTTGGATGCATGAAGAGTTTTCATCTCCAACCAGAATGTGGTTAAAAGACTTGCATAGCCTGTTTAATTAACATCTTTCACCATTGGCCAAGACTTCAATCATTTGCAGCATCTTAAATTTCACAGGTGTGCTTGTTTGTTTGTTTTTCACCCAGTATAAAACAGCAACACGCACTCCTCCTGGCTCATTAACATTCTGCCATCTCATCAGATTATTGTCCTTCTGTGGAGGAAAGGCTGGAGGGCTGTTTGAGAAGCGTAAGGCAGTGAGAAGGAACACTGCCACCTACTGAAGTACCTCTCGCCAGTCCACCTCCAGACTCGATGTTCTCAGAGTAACGAGCTTAAACTCCTTGTGCCAAGAGCTGCAGCATTGCCATTGCCCCAGCAGTGTAATTGCACATATAGTTGTAAAAGGTCCCAAAACTACTGCTATTTACATTATGAAAATTCATGAACATCAGCAAACTCCTCACTTTCCTTTTTGTTGGGCTTTTTTTTTGCTGGTTGGGGAGCTCACCTAAATATGTGTGGCGCATGTAGTGATAACTTCTCGGTGCTACTTTCTTTAGAAGATATGGCATGCAAGTGTTAGAAATTTTCTTGGCACTTACACCCAAAGACATGTGTCTGACCAATATGTTAGCAGGCATCAGGCCATTTGGCAGATCATCATGAGCATGCTTAGCCAGGAAAATATGTTCATCGACTATATTTTAAAGGCATAATATTCACCTGGGGAATTAAAAATGTATCTCAGTCAGTGAGAGTTTCCACACCCATGATAAAGCTAGTAGATAAATAGAGGTCTTTGAGGGATATATTACCTCTTCTAATGCTGAGATTTTCTTACATTTTCAAACAAAAAATCATAAGTAACATAATTTTGATTGTAGTCTGGTTGCAAATAATATTTTTTTAGTTAGTTTAGGTAAATATTCAAGTGTGGAAAAAAAATCAGATTAAAAAACTCAAAAAAAACCCCAAACAAAACAAACCTGAAGAGAAGTACCTCCTATATAAAACGTGATAATGCCTCATTTAGCTCATTTTTTATTTTTTAAGACCAAGCCTTCAAAGTAAATGATATGATGTTCACTGACTTTAAAAAGTTTTAGTGGAAGTAAAGGGTAATTATCCCTTCTAGATTTTGCTCTCCATAGTAGTCCGATCCATTAATAACTTTCTTTTAATTGCACATTGGAAACTTATTTGTATAGTAATTAAAATGGTCTTTCGTATTTCCATATAAATCTTTGAAAATTGTTTTTGGCTAAAAAATTGTTTTGTTTGACATTACTGTCTATGGGAAAGCTCTCCATCCTCCTTACATACGTAGTCTTGTCTCTTTAAAACAAATGTGCTCTTTCTTTTTTTGCCACTCATGTTTTTATTGTGTATCCAACTATTTAATTTCATTAGCCTCATTTATTGTTTCCAATATTACTTTCTTTATGGAAGCAATGTATTATAAATTCCATGTTTCTATTCACACATTTTTTATATCTCAACATTTGAATATCATCTGTTAATTAGATGCGATAATTTGCTTTTTGTTTGCATTTACTTTTCATATGGTCTCTTCAATTAGGGTTGTAAGTGAGGAATATCATTCAGTGCAGATCCAATACTTGTCAAAGGTATTAACTAAATAAATTAATTCAATAAATTCATTTAAATAAATGCTTTCCATGAGAGGCCATAATTGAATATGTCAGGAAAAAACACTTCATACTTATGTAATAATTTCAATTTCAACAACATTACTTATAAAATTCTATAATAAGGGCTTAAAGCATTGTGTTAGGTAAATGTTAATGATATTTTTGCTGGTGCAAAATATGAGTATAAAATGTAAAGGACTGAGTTATTAAATAGATCATATTATCACACCTTTCCTTGTGTAGACAGAGTATTTAGATGTCTGTTTTCTACAAATCTGAAGTTGTTGCTTTGGATCATTTGGCATGTATTACCTTAGGAAACTCCTTTCTTCCCTGCAGACAGACTTTCTAACTTTTATTCTGCAAATGTTTCACAATGCACATCAAAAAGCGAAAGATCTTTTCATTTAATTTGTCTATCACTAATATAGTATCTGAGTTTGGTAATAACTTCACAGAATTTAAAGTTTGTTCACTATGATTGACAAGGCTGTGACTTGCTGTTTATATTCTCATTTTTTGGAGGTATTTATATGTTTATCTATATATTTCCTTTTGGAATGATTGTGTCATCTTGAATGAATATGAGCAGATGTATTGAGAGTTTAGGAGACATACATACATTTTCATAGATGAGGTAAACCATATCCACTTAATTACTGGAATATTGTCCAGAAAAAAAAAAAAGAGACAGAGAAAAGAACACACCCCCCCTTAAAATTAGCAAACTTGTATAATACTTTTCAATGAATTGAAGAGCTGAAATTACTTATTAAAAAAGAAATACCTTCAAATCTAGAAGGTCATGGTTTTGCGTATTACCATTACTGTCACTGGGTGAATTTGGCTAAATCATACTTAATCATATTATAAAATTGAGAGAGATCATGATTTAACATTAAAGTTTGAACGTGCTAATGCATCGTTTCCCACTTTCAAGAGATGCAACAATAATTGCAAAATATGTAAATATTTTAGCATTCACTTTGTCTTCTGAAAACAGCGGTCCTAGCAGTCTTCTGGGTCGTTCCTGGATTCAAATGACAAGGGCAGTAGAACACAATAGTGCTCATTTTGTAAGTACCGGCTCTTAGAAGACTAGAAATATGAACTAGTGGTAGCAACTTGGGGATCTTAGCTCTTCCACACTATGTACAGGAAGAGTGAGCCACAAAAGCCAGCTGAGCGAATGAGGCTGTGTAGAAGGCAATTGGTGTGCTGGGGCGTGCTGTGTTACTTCTGTCTGCTTCTGGACAGGCAGTGTAATACAGGATTCTTCTGGGGATCACTGAACGAGCTCCGAGGAAACCGGGCTTTTTTTACACAGGAAAGTGATGCCCCATTAAAAGATAATCATTTGGATCAGGGAGGAAGTGCAAACATGCCCGTTAATTAGCTCTGGTCCCAGTTTACACAGCTGCACTGCTCCAGGTTGAGTATGATGCTGGACTGTACAGGGTAGGCATGCCCTTGGAACTCTGCTCAGAAGATATCTAACACTGATTTCCTCTTTCAAGAAAGCCACCTAAGCAATTCTTCAAAAATCATACAATTCTCACTCCTTTCAAAAAGCAACCAGAGAAGGTGGAGTTTGAAACTCCCCAGTGCTATGCACACATCAATAGTTAGCATCATATTAAAAAGAAAATAGGAAGAATTTTATTTCAGTACCTACCCTGCTCATATTAAGACATATTAAACTGAGAAACTTCAACAATAGGAGCTAACTATAACTTCAGACTAATTGTGCATAGTGCTTCCTTGCTTCCCACTATTGAAATTCTTTCACTTTGTATAAAATATCTCATTTCCATCAGTGTAGGTTTTTACCAACAGGCTTCCACTTTCTTCCAGGTGAATGCCCTAACTGCTCAGGCAGAAGGTAAAATTAGAGACGGGAATGGGAGACAACACAATCATTTTGTCTCCAGGATGTTAAAATAAATCCTTATCAAAAATTTTGTTAACTCTAAACCATGTCACAATGTATACAGTGGTATTCAACTGAATCTGCCTTGAAAATTCCAAAGTAAGTTCTTTTGTTACTCACATGAAACACATGAGGAACTTCAAGGTCCCACTACGGCCAAATCTATATTAAACACTTGAGCCTAATCATCAGAACAAAAAAAGATATACCTAGTTTAAGTGCCTGACGGTTGCATTGAAACTCTGTAAATATTTCTATGTAAAATGTAAATATTGGGGAAGTTTCTCAGTTCATTGTTTTCATCTATGAAACTATTCCCCTACTATTTTTTATGTTCTCCCCAATGCACGTGATCCTTGAGACACAAAGCTTTACGAATACTTCCTATGACAATGTCATGCTATTAGGTGCTTTGAGAAGGAGAGACCTCAGTTGCCCTCTGTATTGGTGCCATCAAACTTTCTCTTGTGAAACACACGTGTCTCAGTTTGAAGAGACTGGAATGTTTGCTAAAGAGGATGAGTTATGAGACAAACCAAACTCCTCTCTCTCAGCAATTGTAAATTCAAAATTAAGGGGCTTTAATCAAGGAAGTGTGGAAAAACAGAAGAAATAACAACTCTTTATTAAAAGATATATGTATGTTGACAAGAACAGTAACAGATCACACAAAAAAACTAGACAACAGTCCTGTACCCAAAAAGTCCCCTTCAAACAAAAGCAAAAAAAAAGTCTGAACACTTCTCTGTCTTCTAGCGCAGCCCTAATCGTGGCCTGCAGGGGGCGCTGTTGGATCGCTGGAGGTGCAGGGCCTGCAGTTCTCTGTCGTGGCCAGCAGGGGGCGCTGTTGGGCTCTGGCGGTCACTGCACGGGGAAGGGGGTCTGAGGGGCGGTCTTGGGTCGCGGGAGAAGCCAAAAAGAAAATGGGGATCCCTCCCCCATGGAAGAAAGGGGAAAGGAAAGCAGTCCACCCCCACGGAACTCACTGTTGTCCTCAGATGACGGTGTCTCAAGGCTCCTCTTTTTTTCTCCCAGTGAGCACAAAAACTCTCTGATGAAAACGCAACAGGTCTGAGCTGGAGACAAAGACAGCTACCCCGTCTCCGTCCCAGAGAGAGAACCCAGCTAATTGACTTGTCCCCACCTTGAGCCGGGCCAGCTACCCAAAAAAAAATCCCAAATTTCTCCCCCCCCACCAACTCCAGCCTTTGATGGGCCATTAGCTAGGAATTCGGCTTTGCAGGCCAGACCTTTTGTAAAGCTAATTGACCCCCTTCCCCCTTCTCATTCGAACTCCGGTTTTCTTACAGTGGAGCAGAGGAAGGAAAACTTCCCTCCTGGGATTTATAGCCTATAACAACATGCTAGCCTTTTAGAGAAGGAGAAAGAGGGAGAAGGCTGGGGATAGATAAAACATAAATTATTCATAGGACCAGCCTGGAGTTTGGAAAAGAATAAGGGCTAGAGAAGGGAGAAAACCTATGTGACCTCTCAAGGTCTTTTTCTCTCCATTTTTCTTTGACACTCCTATAAAACTGACTCATTTTCATGGAAAGTATGTGCATGAGTATTACGAGGACTTAAGGTTCTCCCTAGTTTCCAGCTGTTGAAGAAGAGCCTAGTTGCTTGTTTTTGGCTTGGTTTGTATTCTCTCTTCCTTGTTTACATTTCCAGGGCCCTTCCTAGTAGGAATGCCTGGGTCTCCTCTCCTCTCTGTCAGGGCAGGACGTATTTTATCCTTCCTTGCAATAACTTTAGAGCATTGTTTCTTGTCTGCACACTGATTTCATTAAAACTCTAACTTATTGATTTATCAGCTTGGACTTCCTGTTTCAAAAATAGAGATTTCTCTGAGCTAGAAGTTTATTCTCTGAAAATGCTGTATTTACAAAGTAGTGATTTCAAAGTGATTTCCCTGATACTACAATCAGTAGTATCATCTTTTTTAGAATCGTCTTTTTTTAATGTGGTAGACAGAAAAAGTACTTTTTTTAACAGTTAAATACTTGCCAGTCATTTAGGACAAAAATCTTAAATTTGTGTTCAAGTTTCGGGACAAACTTAACCTGACGTGTGATGGGATTTCAAATACTTTTTCTAGAAAAATAGCTACTTGTTCACCTGGAAAACGTGTTTCTTGGTTCTAAATGAAATTGCTATATGGTTTGTCCAAGGATAAAATACAGTACTAAAATTCATGTAATAGAAAAGCTGTTAACTGTATTCAAATAATTTAGCTTTGCAGACCCAAGAGGATCAGTTATCAACATCAAGGAGTCCAGCATAAGCTATGTTATAGGGAGAGTAATTATACAAGAATGTAGAACTCCCTTGATGTAAAACATATTGGGATCTTAGCCTCTAAATATAGCAACAGTTTCCTAAATGTCTGGCTAAGGACTAGTGTTGATAGTGTGGATTTCTTTCCCCTGTCCCTTTTTCTTGCCAAGTAAACATTCTTATCTATGGCAACATTCAGAATTGAACGATACTTGCTTATTTTTTACATACAACTATTTTCATTGATAGTAATAGAAGAGAAGGTATCGATACTGGAGCTAATATAAATCAGCACAACTCCATTCCTTCAGTGGTTTTGGCAGAACCTAGGGTGGATTAACCTTGTGTTGTTGCCAGACCCTCATTCATCTGCTCTGTTGCTCTCCTTTCTCAACAGGACAGGGGGAGAAAAACAAGATGGAAAAGCTTGGGGCTGAGATAAAGGCAGGGATATCATTTAACAGAGGCTGGCATGGGGAAAACAGACTCAACTTGGGAAAAATTATTAAAATTAAATGTCTTTAAAATTAAAGTCATTAAAATGGAGTAGTATGGTGAGAAAGAAAGAGAAAACAAAAAACACCTCCTCCCCCGTGCCCTCTTCTTCCCAGGCTTTACTTCACTTCCTCATTCCTGAGTCTTTTATTCTTTCCCCCCAGATTGTCCCAGGAGGATGGGAACAGTGGCTTGGAGTCAGTTCATAACCACAGTCTCTGATTCTTCTGTATCCTCACACATTTTTCCTACTCCATGGGTTCTTTCCATGAGGTACAGTCCTTTAAGAAAACTTTTCCTTCATGGGCTTCTCTCTATTGGTCACAGTTCCAGCCAGAATTCCTCCTTCTTTGTGGACGCTCCACAGGCTGCAAGGGAACAACCTACATCACTATGGTCTTCTTCATGGATTACAGGGGAATTTCTGCTCCAGCACTAAGAGCATCTCCTTACCTTCCTTGTTGTCTGATCTGGGTGTATACAGGGTTGTTTTTCTCACATTTTTTTGTCATTTCTATCTCCCACAACTCTTGCACAGTGTTTTCTATCATTTTTTAACCAATTTTTCACAGAGGCGCTACCAGGTCAGCTGACAGTCACAGCTGTGCCCTGCAGTGGGTCCACTGAAGTCAGCTGGAGCTGCATGTATCTGGCAAAAGGGCAGACCCTGGCCCTTCTTACAGAGGCCACCCCTGCAGACCCCTGTTCTAACACCTGGGCATGTAAACCAAATACAGAAACATCCTGGAGAATATCAGCTAACAATTTCGAACAAAATGCATTTTCATCAAAGATCTTCACATCCCATTAAGTGTAGTAAATCCGTTTATTTAAGTAGGTAAGGCTTAATTTTTACTGTCACTAATGAGAAAATAAGAGCTCAGCTCCAAATTGTCACTTCCTTCCTTACACTTTCCTTCTTCTTTTTTTTCCCCCATTACTTTTTAATTGTAAATTCCATGTTAATTCCACATCTTGAACAGCAGAAAGATATGCAGGTACTGTCAGCAGAACAAGAAAATGCTATGAGTATCTGATTCATTAACTATACAAGTAAGAAGCCTGGCAAGTAGATAAAATCTCTTTAGTGCTTCTAACTGATAACAGGCATCAGGCTGCAAATACAGGACATTTCACATGGTAGGGTGGATCATCCATTTCAACGAGCATCCAGAACACTGAAGTACTTATTCAAAAGCAAGGCACCAAAATCAGTAAAATTCTGTTATTTTCTAAAATAAAGTAAGCTTTTCTGATTTCACCTTTTTTATCAGGATAATTTTTGAGACAGGCTTGTTAAACGTGATGAGAAAACTAAAAGATCCTGTTCTTCCTCCTACTGATCAACCTCATCAGTGAAAGCATTGCCTCATCGCTTCTACTGAGACAGATATTAATGCTTTTTAAGTAAGGTTTGAATTTTGAACATTTTCTTCTGTCTGCCGCTAATCAGCAGAGCCTGCCAAAAAGTTTATATTTTGTTTTTATTTCATTTCAATTAATGGATCTAGACTTAAGCATGTATTTAAGTTCTTTGATGAATGGGAAAGAAGGAGAATGCTTATCTAAGCATTCATGAATTTTTGGATTGATACACATGATCATAGCCCAGATTTACTTTTTCTTTCAGTCGCAGATAAATATCAGCTTCAGGGAAAACTGTTCTCACTTACTTTAGTGTTCTTTAAACTTTATTTTCTATGACTTTCCTTTGTTACTCCAGATTTATCCCAATGTAGCTGAAAGCAGCAGTTGGTTCTTACAAATTGACACAAAAATAAGAGCAAACACAATTTAATTGCCAGTTTGAAAAGCCCTTGTCAAACATTTACTGAAACAGAGAGTTAATTTTTCTTATCTTTCTTCTTACGTTTTCTAGGACAAGGAAGAGGTAGTAGTGGGAAATATAACATTGTTGTTTATAAAGACAAACATGTCTGCAACAGGGGATTAACATTCATTTTCCTCCCAGAAAGAGACCCACTTATATTGTCTTTGAGCTCTGTAGATACATTTAGATAGTATAAAAACCTTGAAGAAAGAGAAATGAAACTACTATTTCAATGACAAGGTCTTGAAATTTTGGCAGAACCTATAAAAATGTGTTTGAAACCTCAAACTCCTCTACAGATAAAGAAATTTATCCTTACAGATAAAGAAATTAAACCCTTGATGAGAGAAGAGATTCTAAAAAAGAATGGTAACCAACATCAAATCAAGTAGTATTAACACATTTACTTGATGAAAAGGCAGAAAGACAACTGGGATATTTTTTTTTTGTTTATTCTTTTTAATCGTCTTATATTTGTTTTGGCTTATTTTTGTTAATGATAATTACCTTTCCCTGTACTGTTTATTTTTAATGAGCCCCTCAAAATTGAGCATAAATACTGTAAAATCACAACAGTAATTATTCTCATCTACTTATAAGAGAGTATAAAACAAAAAAATAAACAGGATAGTGGTGAATTTAAGGCTTAAATGAACCTTGATAAATGATTCAAAACATTGGTTTAATATCACAAATCTGGTACTCATACTTGGGTTTCACTTCAGAAAAAATTATCCAAAGCAATATCTTGAGACAACAGCTCAGTTTACAAAACTAGTTCCACTCCAATTGGAATTTGAAAGCCACAGTCTATACTGAGATGCTCCGTACCTGAGAAGCTACCCAAACAACCTCAGAGTTAGGTTGTGTTTCTCTACTGCAGTACAAGTTCAAGTTCTAAAAAAAAGACCAGCTAGACCATGTGAAGTGCTGCTGCAGCTGTATTGCTTCTGTAACAAACTATTTGGTACTTACAAGGGTTCTCAGATATTAACCGTAGGGTGTAAAGTGGCTCAGAAAGGAAAGTGCATGAACTCCTATACCAGCACTGAGGGCAGTAGAACACCTCCTGTATAGAAGTCAAAGACAACGAAATTGTAGGAAAGCCCTTGAGAGCGTCAGCATAGATTTATGCTATTAAATTAGCCAGCAGAAGAGAATGCTTCCAGACACTCATTTACTGTGTATTACTGCCGGGGTTTGGAAGTTGTTAACTCACTTGTCTACCATTGGTTTCTGTGTTGCCATAGTTATTATATTGTCTCCTTGCATTGGCTAGCCAAATGGCCAATCCCCTCTTTGGCTCAGCAGATCTTATAAGCTGCGGGAAATTTGAATAAAGTCTCTTCTTCGCTGCTGGATTCCCTGCGTTCTACGTGGTCTCTGTCTCCTGGCTTAAGTACCTCGGCCACCTGTCCCTGCCACGAGGGACGGACGGCGGGGGGGCAATTCCAGCCCTGAAAACCTTCACAGAGCGGCCGACAGTAACCCCCCAGAAACCCCTCGAACTGCAACATATTGTCAGAATAGCTTTAAGAATGTTTTGCATATTGCACTCCCAAACAATGTCCAGGTACAAACCAGGATTTACTACAAGGGAGTGAGTATTGCCAGTATGCAAAACATGTTCAGGTAAACTGTCTTGATGACTCTGAAAGTTTGATAGCATAGATGTGGAACATTGGTCCTGGCTGGTTTTAAAGTCAAAGAATGGCACACTAAATCTACTAGTACAGCCACAGATCACTTTAAACCAATTAAGCAATTGCACAAGAAATTCTGCATGCAAAAGAAATTTATGCAATTTCTCTAATTTTCTTTAAATTTTCTGGGTCAATGGAAGCTAGATCCCTAGATTTAGGGCCAATTTCAAGTCATTCCCTCATGCCTTTACTGCATGATTAACATCCTACTTCCTAGAGACATAGGTCAAGTTTTTTAAATGTTATTCCTTTAGAGCAAGTTATCTTTAACAATATATCTGCTTTAAGTAAATATATAGGGTGGTATTAGTCTGTATATATTCATATACATGATCAAATATAAAATAATATTTATAAATATGTAAATGCATAATTTCATAACTATATGAAATTAGTGTCAAAAAGTTAAACTTTAGTTCCTGGATCTCTTCTCAGATCTCCTCTCATATCTAGTTTGCACCCACTGTACCACAGAGGTTTTAGAGGAAAAATTTTGTTCCATTAATTCTGAAAGTAGTAGCTACAACATGCTGATAACTTCAGTACTCTCCTTCTTCATTGAAGGGTTTCTAATTGTTCTGTACCAAGGACCCAGAATTCATGTCTCTTAGGTGTGTTACCTTCAGAGTTACTTTCTATGATACAGTAGAGGAAAGCAGAGAGCTCTCATCATAACAGTGTGCTGTTGGGTAGAGAAAGGATCTGTTCCCAGATCTGAATGTTAAATAATCACTTTTCATGCTCAAGAATCATGAAAGCCTGATTGCTTTATACCCATCCCTATGTTGTCTTGTACTTTCATTTTATAATTCAGCATGCCTTCCTGTAAGTTACTTTCCCTGACAGAGTGAGAGTTCAATGAGTGCTAATTCTCCAAAGCTTTTTCAGTACGTGTGTGCTGGGCTGTGAAGAATCCCCAGAGCGCACAGTGTAACAGGTTCGTGCCTTTCCATCTCCTGCCTTGGCACATTTCCTGAAATCACAGCGCACCAGCAGCAGGTTCCTGCAGAGTGCTTTGTTAAGATGTGGTGTGCAGCTAAGCACCACTTCTTCTGACAGCTCTGCCTTACGGGGGTGGATTTCTCAGTGCTTTCCTTGCTTTTGTGCTGCACAGTGAAGAGGGTGTGCAGCTTTCTAAATGTGCATACATTATATAGACTTTTTTTTCAGCTCAGGATATTAAGAGGAAAGTCATTAAATCTTATGGTGAAAACTTGACTCTGATGTCAGAGCACATCCTCTGTTAGAGTGTTCATTTCTAAGTTGTAAGCCTCTCTTGCCAGGGCCGTCCACAGAGCTATGTCATTTCCTTTGTTTTCTGTGTAGTGTGTTTTAAAATTGTTAAGGATGACAGCTCTCAGTAAGCATTCTGCTCTCAGAACTGAAGCAAAAGACATACTAATAAATTAGGATATTTGTTCACTTCAAATCAATTAAATCATGAAACTATCTCATGCTATTGTATGTCCTTGTCTCATCCTTTATCAATATATTTCCAACTTATTCCAGTGTTTCCTTGAATTGCTTTGGCACATAGGGCTTCTGTGAAACCAGAGTACAGATTTAAAATAAAAGATTGGCATTTGCTGTATAGGAGCAGCCATGTAGCAAGAGCCTACACCTTTTGCAGGACCCCTTTATGCTGGCTAGGCTGGTGCACAGTATCACAAAGGGACCGCAGATCAGATCCACAGTTCTTTATGACAGGCTTCATTTTTGTTCCTTCTTTATGCTTATCCATTGAAGGATGATCTGCCAAAAAGAGTAAACACTTTTTTTGGAAGATAAAACATTTATAAAGTTCATGTTGATCGGAATGGGACTTTAAAACAGGAAAATATGCACAGGAAATAAGGAAGTCAGGTACAAAAGAAAAAGGGAACCAAAACCCATGAAACAATATGGAACACAGAACAGAAAGATTTTGTTTCACATGCAAGTACACTGTAATAATTAATTACTGCTTCAAGAAGATCTGATTTCATACTTCTAATTAATTTCATCCTCTCAGGGCAGCAATTTTGCATCTATTCCAGACCTACACTGACATATATGACACAATCCAGGTCTCATCTGATCTCCTGCCTATTCAGCTCATGATTAAAAAGCCAAAAAAAAAAAAAAGAAAAGACCTTTTAACATGCTTCCTATAGGAAAGATTTAGTAGACCTCATAACAGAAAGTCATGTATTTGGGGATAAATAAACCATAACATAGAAGAGTAGCATAATTTCTGAAGACAGCAGTGTATATCGAGGCCTGCCAAGAATTTTTTTAAAGCCCTTTATTGAAAAGATTGGTATGAGTGCCTAAATACAGACTGCTAGCATGGTGTTTTTTACCTACAAGTTGGCAAAAGTTAATGTGAAACTCTCACACAGCAAAGTGAAGAGCTATACCATAGAGGTAAGCCAACAGACCATTTCACCAAAAAGGTGTTAGCAACTATTCAGACAAGACTTGTGAAATGTTACACATTCTGTAATCTTTCCTTTTATTATTCATTAGGTGTGAATGTTTGTACATAAACATATGCATGCATGAAATCAGCGTTCACAGAAAGGATTCAATTTTCTATGATGAAGCATAAAATATTACACTCATTTCAGAGATAGTATGGTAGAGGTGAAGCAGTATAAATTCTTCATACATTGCCTTTGTGAGATGTTTCAGTCATTTCTAGCGGTGGATATCTATATACTTCTTATGCTCTTTCTGCTCACGGTTACTAAAATGGGATTTTTTAAGCTAGAATAATTAGCCACAGAAATTTTGATGGGATTGAGGGTGTAAAATTCTTAGATCATTTAGGGTCTATAAAAAGGGGAACTGCTTTTTAGCTTATGAATTATCTTTTATAACTTTGCAATGCCATATGAAATATCTGCAACTATCATGTTTTTCTACACATTGCTTCTCTAGATAGATGTTTTGTTGTGGTTTTTTTTTGTCCAAAATATGCCCATCAGCAACTAGTGAGGGCTAGAGTTCCCTATGATTCCTGCGAATAAGTCTCCCTATGATTCTTGCCAATAAGTCTATTGACAGTGAAGATATCAGTTTTTGTCTTGACAGACACTTTTACCAGATTTTCATGCCATTGTCTTTTCCCTTTTTTTCAGACTGGTGTTGAAAAGTGTTTGTAAACAATAATGAATAAGTTTGCAATACTGGACCTCTCTGTGGTTAAACCTTATTAAACTGTGTATCCTGAACTTAGCTACAAAGACAGCAAAGTAAAAAACCAGATCAGATGCTGACATCAAATGAAAGTACTGTAAGTAATGAAAAACTAAAGAGAAAGATGAATCCACTAGTTTGCTTGTGTGTTTTGTTTTGGTTTTAATTATTATTCTCAAACTTATTTTAGAGCTGCTATTTATAAATAAATTGATTGAGAAATAAAATGAAAGTTAATCCAAGAAGTGCTTTCATACAGCTCTGAAGATACTGTGGTCTTGTTGTGTTTTCATAGCAGCATAGGATGGTCACACATGACCTTAACCATCTTTTCCAGATGATCCAGGGAAGTGAATACTTTAAACAAATCAGACAAATAAACTTTATAGTTAAAGGTAGAAAACACATTAAAAGATAAAGTTTATCTATGCTATTTAAATAAATATTTATTAATATTTAAGACTTTGCATTGTGTGGTTTTAGAATACTTGTACTTCTGTTGTTTTGATTTTTTTTCATTTCATGGTCATGAAACTTTGTAAAGTTCGAAAAGTAGGTTATTCACACATTAAAACAAATGACAGTTGCTTAACCTGCATTCAGAATTAAGGCAAGCAAAACATGAAAGACAGGCAAAAAGAAAGTACATCTTTTTACAGGCATAGCAATCTCAGAAGCTATGTGATCTCGTATCTGCAGTCTTTAACAAATTAATAGAGCTGAGGTACAAAGAAGATAAACAAATATTTAAGTTCATGTAAAAACTTCAAAGGCTGTCAAGAAGTTGAAACTGGCATGGGTAAGTCTAGCACCTGGACCTTGAAGTATTTTACATCTCAAAAGACAAGTACCATTGACAGATTGTCTGTAATTGCAGAGTAGATAATGAAAGCAGAAGATCTGTCTTTTAATTGACTGATGTAACCTCTATCCAAGGAAGATTCAGCTGCAGTAGAAACAAATATTCAGATATTTGTTTTAATAATCTCATAGTTGAAGAAGAAAAATTTGAATAGTGAGTGTTCTGAAATAAAGGTGTGTATTGAGTCAGGTGATAAATATTTTTTAGATATTAATCAGGAAAAAGTTCAATCAATTTAATTAAATATTGTACTTCTCTGCAGGAGAGTCAGCATAGTGGGAAAAGCTCAGCCAAGCATCAAAGCATTCATAAGCAAAAAAGGCCTCACACATGACCACATTGATCTAAAAATGCCTCAACTATGCTGAAATTTTGTTTACCATGAAATTTTCAAAATCTGGATCAAAACAGATGTATTCTCTGTAGCTGCTAATGCTGGCAATTACATCTTGTTGCTTATGAATGCATCTTGCATAGTTTGCAATTACTGTTCAAACAAGAGAATTATCCAGGGAGTTCCTGTTGTGTGAGGAAAGCTCAGCAGTCCTATTTTCTAAAGCAGTAGCTAATTGAGTTTTCATGTGCCCCATTTCTGTAAAATTTTATCTAAATCATATTTTATTTTGCTTTTCATCTCAATACCTTTTTTTAATTCCACCAGTTATGACTCCTAGACATGCTAGATATACCCACAATTCTTACAGGATGAGACTCCTTTTCCATTTAATATATGACTAAATGCATGTAGGTTTAATGCCTAAATCCAGCCATTTTATCAGCCAGAAATATCAGAACAAGTAAACACTTTCTCTTAATTTTCAGTGAGTCTTCATTTTTTAAACTTTCATGGTGGGTAAAAATGATAAAATCAATTGTAATATTAAAGAATGTATCTTTAAATATGTCTTAAAGAGACTAAGCAAAGGTTGTTCTTCTAGTACAGGAAAGTCACAGACCCAAAGATAGAACACTGGAAATTTCTTATGTCCATGTTTTTATCTCCTTTTCCCCTACATGTCTTGTCTACCACTATTTCTGCTAGTGCTGCTAAGCACTAATTTCAATTAAAAAAATGAATGAATGCAGCTGTAGGCTTGATGGTTCATTGAGATCTTTGAAGACTTTAGTTTTATGGACATCTCTCTTTACTTTCTATTTAAATATTGTCACCTGGCACTGACATTGTTCACAAAATTGTATTATTTCCACCTTTTATTCAGGTGTCTTTTAAGTAATAGTACCCTCTGTTTTCCTTTGTTTACCCGTTGTTTTCTTCTGTTGCTGATTTCCACATCTCTGTGCATCTACAAAGAGTTTGGAACTGATTACATGCAAAATATAATTGAGCTGTAAGTCATTTCAGTTGATACTTATTATATTTATACAATAAAAGAAAAAATTATTTCAACAACAGGCACATTTTTCACCAGAAGAAAAGCTGCCTTTTATGGTGTTTGACAAACACATCTTGACTCTTCTACGTTCTGAATAGGCTATTGAGTATAAATAATTTTTATTATAGCATGCATTCCTATTTATAATACAATTTTAAACACTATTTGTTGTATTACCTATAGAAAATCTGTACCTTTTAGACAACAACAAACTTGCACCTTTTGGACAAGTAAAGATTTTAATAAAAGACTAAAGGAATCATTGATATTCCAAGAAAGACTAGCAGTACCAATTGATTGAGGCTATTCCCACCCAGAGCACTTTTTTGCATTCAGCTGTCTAATTCTATCTCTTCTCTAAAAAGGTCTGATTGTTTCCTCCCAGCACTTGTAAAGTAATTGTCGTTGTATGACCAGCAAATAACTACATAAGATAGAATAAAAAAAGACAATGGAACACCACCAAACCCTTTGATTCTCACACAATCAAACACCAAATTAATTTTTCAATGACTAGCAGACTATACGGACCATTTAATCTCTCTGTTGGTAAGACTTTGGAGGCCACATATGAAAAATTTAGCTACCCAACACTTCATACAGTATTGATAATCCTAATAGTAATTGAGTGATATGAAAGATAACAGAACTCTCTTAAACCAGTCACTGTTGGATTGTGGGATAGGCATTAAACCAGTGAGATGAGCTTGGAGTGAAGGGTTTTGTTCTTTCTGCAGAATTAAGTTTCTAAGAGGTCTTCCCAAACTCTTAATTTAAAACACAAATCCAACAGATTTCATGCCTCTCCCTCTTGGAGACTTCAGGATACAGGCTCTCTTTTTTAGAATAAATTTTTAACAGATATCAGTGGTCTTCCTCTTACTCTACTAATTTGTGTAATGGATCAGAAAGTGCTGATACAATTTTTTGCCTTTAAGAGTTTATCCAAATAGGTCCAAGGAAAAAAAGAGTCCACCCATTGCCTTATCATCGAAATGTCCATCCTACTGACTTACTGATGCATTAGGATAGTTAGTGGTGTCACTTAAACTTTCTTTTGAATCTTATTTTGTGTTGAAAGTGAGATACTTTGAGAGACAGTATAGAGGAAGTGCATACTAATTATTCTGTTGTTATAAAAAAAAAACACCAAAAGCTTCAGACTTTTAATTTAAAGGCTTTCAACTTCAAGTACCTTCTTGACATTCACATTCAGTATTCTCAAAAAATCACAAACCTATATATAAATATAACTATGGGCTATAACTATGGACAGGTTACCTCAGCAGCTTCAAAGAATCTATTTTTCTTAAAATATAGATTAAAAAATCCTTAATTAAAGTTCTCCCACAATTTCTTCAACCCCTTTCAGATAGTGTTGGGTTCCTACCAGCAACTCTCTCAACTTTGAGTAACCAAGTTGACCTTTCTTCTATCATTCAGGACTCTTTTTTTTTTGTGTGTGTCTCATAACATATGACATATCCTAGTTATGCATCCTATTAAACTGATATTTGTAGGTAGTTGAACAATTTTTGCAGAGACGTCTCTCTATTCTGAGTAGTAATCAAATTTTATTCATATATCTTCCCTCTTTTCCCAAAGACTGATACAACACTTGTTAGGATCTATCTAAATTCTGTAAAACTGTGAAGGAGGCAAAAGCTACTATAGACCTCTAATCTGACCTGCTACATCACATGGGCCAAATATACTCATTGTGACTTCAGGAAAAAAGTAACTTGTAATTTTGTAGATGATTTAATCTATAATTTAAATATTTATGGTGACTTTTTATTGGTAAAAGCCACAAAGCACGCTTCTGGGTGTTGTAAACCCAAAGTATTTAATAATTAATCATTATTAATCACTACTATGAATAGCACAGAGAATTTTCAACTATTCAACTAAGTTATGCATACAGAACTTCACTAAATCATTGAAAAAAGCTTGGGCCATGAATCCAGGCAATTTTAGCTGTGCTCCTTCAATATTGTTATATGAATAGGAAAATTTCATATGTCACCTAAAAAAGCAAACATAAGAGTTATTTCCATTGATATGAAATCAGTTTTCCTTTCCTAATTGCAGTGCCCTTAGAATCTATTCCACCATGTATGAAGAACTTATTTCACTGGAAATTAAATAAGTCAGTGAATCCATTTCTCACTAGTATGCAATTTAGCTCCAGGTTAAGTCGCGTAGGTTTCTCTGGTGACATGTTAGTTAACCAAGACCTAATGAATAAAGTCAAATAGCTTAGGCAGTCTTTCAGTTTATCCTAAAGCTGACACCTACAGTATGGTCAGTGGAAAAAGTCTTTTAGGCTTCACTGATGATATTGACTTGCTCTGTGTTAACTGTAGTGGCAGGTCAGTCACCTCGCTTGTAGATACAGGCCTGGAGGTGCCTAATCTTAACTGTCTGTACAAAACTTAACCTGTTTGAATGAAGTCCTTCCTGTTTTAGTATAGTCCTTCTTGTGACTGTAGTGGAAAACATTAAAAATCTGTGATGTTGATAGCAATCTTCTTGTTATGAAGTCTAAAAAATGAGAAATCACCAAGAGTGTACGGTAATTGATACAGGTAATGAAAACAGATAAGAAAGGATTCAGCATTGTAAATCTCCATAAGAGAGGCATCTGTCCTTGCATGAAAAAGAAGTCACTGTAGTAAAGGAGAAAAATACCTTTAAAAGAATACCTTTCCATCATTATCTTAGCAGATAAAGACAATATATAGGAAGCATACTTCCTACAGTATAGATACTCTTTATCCAATCTGAAGTTTCTTTTCTACAGTATGTCCATTCTACAGTATGTCCATTGAGTCCCATAGTGCAGTATCAGTCATTTTAAAGAATTACACAATCCACATGAGTTTTATGAGTTTTCTGTGGTTAAAGATACATTCCTTTACTTTTAAAGGTAATACAGCTACAAAGCCCATTTAACACCCTGAATATTCCTTAAGAATGAGAAAAAAAAATGTTCCAAACAAATAGAGTCTTTCAATTTAAAATTTATAAATCAATTTTCCAAAACAGCTTTTTACTCAAATATTTTACATATGCCTATTCAGTATACGAATTTTTAATACTCAAGTGAAATGGATACACATCTTTGTGAATATATAGCTACTGACCCCACAAAAACATATAAAAAAGCTAAGTAAAAGCTGTATACCACAGACTTAGACTGTTCTTAAAGACAAAGTCATGCTTGAGCTTAGAAATACAGAAACAAGAATGTCAGAAAATCTGCATGCTTCACATTTAAATAACTTTAGATGTTGCTTGAATGCTCTTTGAGCCTTTCCCAGGGTTTAGCCAGAAACAGACAAAATGGAAACAAGGCACTATTGTCAACTCAGACATCACAGTGTGTCTTTTATATTTATATTGGTAGACCTTCAATATCTGTCACATTGTGAGCATAACCACCCATGTTGTTGGACCTGAGAGGAGAGAAGAAAAACAATATAACATGAACAAACTGATTTCCAGAATCAGTTTTGAAAACTTAATTGTCAATTAGAAGTAAGATAGTCTGTTCATACTTGGATATTTAGAGGACATTTAAAACGAAATAATGTCTGAGGCTTCTCAGTTAAAACTGACCTATGATTTCAAGCTAAATTAAAACTAGGCTGAACCAAAATGCTTCCACTTAAAGAGTGTCAGTGAAATGTGTAAGACCCTTTTAAACAGTTACATACTTCAGCTCTCTGCTTTTTTAGCTGTTCTTAGTAGTCACTTCAGGAGAGCCCCGCAGAACCTGGTGTCTATTGTGTAATCTCTGTGTTCGTCTTTTGGTTCAATGGTCTCTATATACACAATAAGTGACAGACAACGGTGATATCTACCCATAGGGAAAGAAATTATGTCAATGAAAACAGACATTTGTAGGATGAAATTATATGTGGACAGGAGCTTAGAAACAGTGTTCTGTCAGGTGCGTGTGTATATATATATATATATATATATATACACACACATATACATACATCTCATGTTGTAGAAAATCTAGACTTCAGATAATTATTACTTTCTATTAATCAAAGGCAGGGGAGGGTGTTGTTCTGTTTTTTTGGCTTTGGTTTGTTTTGTGGGGTTTCTTTGGTGGGTAAGAATTGAGGTTTTTCCTGCTTGTGCTATGATTTTAATTCTCTCAGGAATTGCATGTGAAATAATTACATTTCCTGAAGGTTATTTTGTATTTATACATTAATTAGAACTAGTAACTACTATTGAATAATATTTTCTGATAATTTCCTTAAAAATTCCAGTCTGAATCAGCCAGTAAAGAATTCTAGATTATACATAATACTGTGCCTAGTTAAAGAGATAAATAAATTGAAGAAAAAAACCCCAACAAAACAGAACAAAACTCCACAGCCTTATATACATGTGTAAAGTGATGTACTATTCAGACTGAAGATAATAATCAGCTGCTCCCCACAATGGTAAGAAAAGCCTTGACAGCTGTGAACCAATTACGGCCCCTGAAGCCTTCAGGGAGACCTAATCAAGAAAAGTGTTTGTTACTGTGTTCCAGACATTGCAAAGTAAACAAGATGACTGAATGTCTTGGAGGCAAGCAGGAAGTTTCTTAGGTATCAGACCTCCAAACTATCTTTGGGTATGTTTGTATTCCTCTCAGAAGAGGGAGAATTCTCTGAAATAATAAAGTAAATACATTCTTCAAAGAGACCTCCTTAAGAAATAATTCTGACATAAATTTTTCGGCTCCCTATCTTTATGTTAGTGAACCTTTAATTCTTTCCTCCATGGAAAACTTTCATCACACCTCACTTTACCCATATGAACCTACTCCACCCCTTCCAAATTCCTAAGTGAAACCATACCCAGAGCCAGAAGTATTCATAGCACTTGTCTAAAATACTTAAAATTATGCAGAAAAAGACTCTCATTGATCAAACCTGACTAGTTCACTGCTGCAAATGTTTGCAATGAGCTTCATTTAAAACTTGGATTAAGCAGCTGCTGCATTTGGCTCCAAATATTCTATCCGAGAAGGATGAGATCAGGGAGTCTGTGTGAGCATGGGAAGCTACAGAGGGCTGGGACTTTGAATTCAACGCGTGTGAAGAAGGAAAGAGCCTTGAATCATGGTGCAGGGGTTATTTTCTGTTGGTAGAACATAGAAACATAACTAGAAGAAAGTTAGTGACTAATTCACAGTACTGAGCCTAGCTCCCTAACTGCAAGCTCATGTAAAATTTAGTTCACAAGAAGTCTTTGAGCTGTTTTCTCCCTGTGAGCATGGCATGGGTGTTTGATACTTATACAATCCAAATTTATCACTTCAGGGCAGTCAACAAAGTGTACCTTAGCCTATAGGGTTAAATATTTTTTGGTGCAATTAAGCAAAATTGGAATGAGAGGAGATAAACAAATTTCACTAATAAATAAATAATGCAATAAACTAAAAGCATCAGAGATATCCAGTTGTTAGTGATAAATTTGGATATTTTTTTAAAAACAAGATTGCACCCTTTTTTGATTTGAGATGAAAGTAGAAGTCTCTGTGATATGGTAGTTTTCTTTAAAACATTTCACAAGGATATGTTCATCTCTCTGCCTAGCTCCCCCTTTTAAGTTTCAAGACCAGTCAAATTCAAAAATTAAAAAGAAAAGAAAAATCTAGACAGATCAGTCAAGTCTGAAATGATTTTGACGTTGGAACCGCAAATCATACCCAGATTCATTCGTCTGGACCTGGCTTTCATTCAAAGATTAGAAAACCCTCAGTAATCCTCTTGATGAATCTGGGCTCTGGGCAGAATATTCAATAACAAAGGGCGAATTATGGTGGTGCCTGAATTTGTGACAGAAGGGCTACAAATTCTAGAAATCTAATTCCTCAAATATCTTACAGTATTTTCTCATTTGTCCTTGGAATTGTTTATCTTACTTGCCGTTTGTGTGGTGCACATATTAGAATTTTCGAATTTAAATAGAAGAATAATGAATTGATGTGGGTTTATCAGCTTCAAGATCTCCTTAGCTGCTCTAGTATTGTAAAAGCTTGGCATTTATAGGGAACAACTGTATCAAAACTTATCCTCTCCTGCAGAATGATGAGAAAGCTGTTCTGACACTAAGTGCTACTAAGGAAGTTGACCTAAGCTGGAAATGCCAGAAATAGAGCCAAGATAATCCAAAGGACGTTCAAGTGCATTTTGTGGCATGCCCTGAGGCACTGGTTCCTCCATTCATGGAGACTAGGGATCTGTCAGGACACTGCACAGTAGCCAAGCATCCAGTCCCTGATTTTCATTACCACGAAAACACAGAGGAAGAATGAAGGGAATACTAAAGAAAGTGAAAAAATGTAATACATCTAGGTCTACCCCTGGAGATGGAAGTGTCCAGAGGAAAACTGAATCTGGGCATCTGAAGACCCCATGAAATTTGATAAAAGCTGGGTTCGTATCTCACTCCTTTCTTGAGTATCGCTATATATCCAGTTTAAAAAACAGTATTAATTGGTGTTATTTAAAAAAGAAAAATGTGGTTTGGATGGATTTAGAAGGTAAAAATCTTCTGATCTCTGTGTCAAAAAGTGTGTTAAAAGGATGCTGAGTAGTCATTCACCAGGGACATATACCTGGTTCCAAAGAGACCAAGTATGTGGATTCTATGGAATTTGCTATCCATTCATGGAGATCATGGCATCTGTTTTGTTTTCTTGTTCCATAACATCCATAGGAGTAATTTTTGCACTTTTCTGGAAAATATATAGCTGCCAGAATATTTCACTAGATATTCTTAACTATAATTCAAGATAATATTTAATTTTAACTGCTGTAGAAGAAAACACAAATGGAAAAATAGGTGAAGAAAAATTTGAATTATGGTTGCAGGCATGCTCTTTGGATTCTGAACATAGGTGAGGAGAGGGAAAATGTGGTTTTGTACCTGTGTATGTGTGTTTCTTAGTTTTGAAATTTGACCTTGAGTTTCAGTGGAATGATATTTGATTTTTTCGTAAGTATATATATTATATATAGAATATTTATAAGTATATATTATAAGGACCTTCCACTCTTTGTACCCCTTTACTATCTTGAATCAAATATGAAATACTTCAATTTTGACCTGGGAATATTTTTGTGGTATTCTTCATTCATCTACTTGAGCTTATCAGATAGGTTCTTCTCAGCAGTACTTGCTTTAGCAGATTCTCTGAGGATGCCAGAATAGCAAGGAAACTAATGATTTCATTATATTCAGAAATGAGTGATTGCTGTAGATATTTCAGCTTTTAGTTTTTCTCTCTTAAGACCTGTTTGTAACATTTCCTTGTTTATGAATTTATCACTATTGACAGGAGACAACGTAATTTGGTTCAGTGTAACACAATTTAAAAATAAAATAATCAAAATGTATACTTGCTGCACAAAGGGAAAACAATAAACATATAAAGGTTAAAGTCTCAGCAATGCATGTGTGATGGAATGCCTTTTTCTAACTTTCAGTTTTACAATCCCTTTGAAGTATATCTCTAAAGTGCTGATGTCAAGAAGCACTGATGGATTGTTCAGAAGAAATATCTGATCTTGTACAATTTAAAACATACCTTATTCAAAACATATCACGGAATCACAAGCTTTCGTATTTCAATAGTAAATATGATTCTTTTCAAGTATACTTTGCCTGGATCTGCTGTTTTGGGTTAAAACAACAATGCCAACTATTTTTATTTGTGTTTAACCACTTTTTTTTCTCTACGAACCAGTTTCAACTTTGAAAATACTTTTCTGATGTGAGTATCTATTTGGTAAGCATTAGTATTTTTCTTCCCTAACACAGATAAAAGCTGGCACGATGGCTGTTTTCTTATAATAGTTATAACAATTACAATTTTTCTAGCATCCTAGCAAATCAGTGTTATTTGTTCAAGCTCATCTGTTGATCATTACAATTTATTTTTGATTTTCACTCATGACAAGAGAAGCTTTCTGCTCCGAGTTAGGTGCCTGTTCCACTTAACTTTATAATATACAAAGAAAAAGGTAGACCATTCCCAATAGACTGATGAAACCAACATCAAAGGACTTCTGAAGGCCAAAATTAACTGCTTTGTTAAAGGATTTGAAATACAGGATTGATGATTTAATTTTCTTGATTTTCTCTCTTGCTACAAAACATGGAGGGAAAGAGCTTATTTAGAAACCAAATTATTCATTTATTTTTCATAGTATCCTGTGTGATTGTCCTTGTGCCAGACATCTTGAGATATTCTTGTTGATTTAAGAATTTTGCATTTCATATTTATTCTTTGTGCTAGAATAGGGTTATATAAGCATTTTAAATGAACCTCCTATAAACTAGTGAAGCCCACATAAGAAGTAGAGGTTTAAATTATATAACTGTATTAACCAGCCACGGTATTTTACAATGTTTTCAACATACTGCTAGGGTAAGAGAAGGATAACAAACTATCTGCTCTTCTCCATCGATTTCTATTAGTTATTCTGTATAACAAGAGCTTCCTGCTGAACTATTTACTATATACTCTGTTTCAGAAGCCAGAAATCATTGTGTAAAATTATTTTATATTTCTCAAATCCCCAAAACAATTTTCCTTTTTTTTTTTTTGGTTCATAATATTTTTACCACATGCAGCAGGTAAAAATCAGAACTTCTGTTAATGTGCTTTTCATAAATTTGAAAAATTTCCCTGAAGCACACGTGACTTGTTTGATCTGGATTTAAGGGCTAAACTAAATAAAAAAGTCATAAATCAGTAACAAGTTTGATTTCATATCATAAAAAAAGAAAGAAGTTGTTTATCACCCTTTTTAAGTATCATTTTGTCCACATAGGGTAACATAAAACTACAAAAAGAAAAGGTTGTGGCGGATTTTTTCATTTTATTATGCTTGAGTTTGTTTTGTTTTTACATAATTATGAATTCCTAAAGTTGCATTCAATAGCTAGATTCTTCTTCTCCCTATTCAACATATTCAAAATTTAATCCCTCTAAAAGCACAACCAAATTATAACTGTAGCTGGAAGAAGTCTTGTATTTCAGCAGAATAGGGTGTGATTTGGATGGTGCAACAGATACTCAGGAAGAAACAAACAATTCTCTTTTGTGTAGTTATCTACATAACAAAGAAGAATTTGGGGAGGGATGAAGGAAAGAGAAGATATAAACTAGCAGGCAAGTATGAGAGTACATGTAGCTAATATAAATGATTAGTGGCATGAAACTGCTGCAAATGATTTGCTCTATTTTCTAAGCCAAGAGCAAGAAGGAAGTGATTTCCCCCAATATTAAGAATAAAGAGTAGTGAATTTATATGGCATTTGCTCTTGGCTGTGATTTCTGTCAATAGTAAATTTGTGCTTTGAGCATTAGTATTACTCTGATTCAGCACTCAGAAAATAGAGGAATGTGAGAAGTGACAAGCGCTATTGTGAATTAAGTGCAAGTGACCCTTCTGTTCTTTCGGAGTTCCACTTTGGTTTTTTTATGAGTTTAGGACACTTATAACTTTGAAAGTAAAATAAATAAATCAAAACCTGCTGCGACCAGAGTATTCTTGTGCAAAGAAGTGAGTGATCAGTAAATTCGTTACTGTCTTCTTGTGATCAGTAAATTCATTATTGTCTTCTTTCCATGGAGATCTCTTCATTAAAAGAAGATTCATTCAATTGATTTGAGTTAAATAAAGGAATCTAGTCTCAACTAATCTAAACTAATCTAAGCTAATCATCTAGTCTCTCTCTCTCCGGTCAAGGAAAATCAGAAAGTGTTTTGTCAGACCATGAACTTATGAAAGAAAAAAATCCCCTGCTGGCAGTGTTATTGACTGGCTCTAAAATGGAAGCAATTTGAAACTGGTGATCAATTTTTAATACTAATAGTAGTAGTTTGTTCAGCAGCAATAGACTACATACAAACAATAATGACAGCAGTCATAATAGTGACGATAATAAGGGGTTAAGGTGATAGTGGTACTCACAGTAGTAGCACTAGCAGTCAGTAATGTTACAGCAAAAGTATACTAATAACAGCAGTGGTTTTGACTATTGCATAATGTTGCAGTTTCAGGTTTTTAGCATAATTGTTAAGGGTAAACACCACCAAATCTCATTTCACAAGCAGCTATAGGAGCAACCAAACAGAGTATTGCTTTTACAGTCAGTAGCAAGAGTTACTCTTGTTAGAGGAACACAAAGAAAGTTTTTTTAAGGTAAGAATGTTCAGTTCCCACACTTACAGGTTAGTCACTCTGTTGTATTAAAGCAAGTATCCTGTTTAGATTTAATACCTTTTATTTTTCCAATTCAAACATATTGTTAGTTAAAGATTCATTTATTAAAGTAAAACAACTTCAAGAATTAAAATATGTCTTGCAGTGATGAAAATATAAATGGTAACAGATGTAAGCTAACGTGTTTAGCATTCTAAACAACTTTTCCCCTTTTAAACTGTGCTTTGGTAGCACCTCTATTTCCAGCCATGCCTGGTACACACACAGCAAAGTATCACAGTGATTCTGCCCAGTGAGCCACTGAAAGTTCATAGGTGGGCATTGTCATACCTGAGAGTGAGAGAGCTGGCAGCGTGTTACAGATGCCAGGTCTCATGGTGAGGAATAGTTGGATTTTGGCTGTTGCCCAAAAAAATCAAAAACAAAAACCTGAAATGTAGTAGAAATGTCAGGAATGTTGTTTTGCAGTTGGGCTTAAGTTTCACATAAACAGAAACACACACTCTTCCAGTTAGAGCTTTTATTAAAAAATCAGAAGATACTTTGCTTGATATTTAATGACTAAAAACTGTTCATTGAGACCTTGTCAGATTCAAAGTCGGAAAAAAAGAGCATAAATGCTACACCTTGCATATGTTCTGTGTTGGAGAACTTTCTGAATATCTTTTTATTTTTCATAAGAAAATGGTACTTATGATCCTTATGGACCCTAGATAAAGCTCAGGCTATGTGAAAATACATGAATGTGGGTGTTAATGGGCATTCTTCCTTCACACGTTTAGGTCTACTGTAGCTGAAAGCCCTAATGTTGAAGCCAATTTTAAAGTAGAATTATTAGCTTATGATAAATCTATTTTAAAATGCTGGTTTTTTGGATCTGGAGGAAAAATAGAATCTAAGATTATTATATTTTTAAGATATCACAAAATCACAGAATATTTAAGTTGGAAGGGACCCACAAGGATCATCGAGTCCAACTTCTGGCCCTGCACAGGACCATCCCCAACAGTCACACCATGGGCCCGGGAGTATAAATCAAACGCGTCTTGAACTCTGTCAGGCTTGGTGCTGTGACCACTTCCCTGGGGAGCTAACTACACACTGGGAGAAGAATCTTTTTCCAACATCCAATCTAAACCACCCTTGACACAACTTCAGGCACTGTCACCATAGAGAAGAGATCAGTGTCAGCCCCGCCTCTTTCCCTCATAAGGAGGTTGTAGACTGTGATGAGCTCTCTCAGTCTCTGAACAGACCAAGTGACTTCAGCCACCCCTCATACAACTTCGCCTCAAGGCCCTTCACCATCTTCATTGCCCTCCTTTGGACACTCTCTAACAGCTGAATATCAGTGCTCAAAACTGCCACAATATTCAAGGTGAGGCCACCCCAGTGCAGAGCCGAGCAGGACAATCATCTTCCTCGACCGGTTGGTGATGCTTTGCCTGATGCCCCCCACCCTGGACACAGTTGGCCCTCCTGGCTGCCAGGGCACTGCTGACTCACATTCAATTTTCCATCGACCAGGACCCCCAGGTCGCTTTCTATGGCACTTTTTTCCAGCATCTCATTCCCCAGTCAGTATGTATATCTGAGGTTGTCCCATCCCAGGTACAGAATCTGGCACTTCTCCATGTTGAACTTCACGCGGTTGGTGATTGCCTATTTCTCTAATTTGTCAAGGTCTGTCTGCAGGGCATCCCTGCCTTTGAGCTCCCAACAGCTCCTTCCAGTTTTGTGTCATTTGCAAACTTTCTTAGTATCCCTTCAAGTCCTGTGTCCAAGTCCTTTATGAAGATGCTGAAGAGCACAAGGCCTGAGATGGAGCCCTGTGGAACCCCACTAGTGACAGGTCACCAGTGATGTTCCCCCATTCACTATTACTCTCTGTGCTCAACCTGTGAGCCAACTGCTCATCCACCAGTTTATCCAGCTGTGTGCTGGACAGTTTGTCCAAAAGGATACTGTGAGAGTATGGAAAGGTTTACTGAAATCCAAAAAGATTACATTTTCTTCCCTAGATCAACTAGATGGATTACCTTGTCATAAAAGAAAACCAAGTTGGATAAGCAGGACTTTCTTCTCATTAAGCTGAGATGGCTGTGACCAGTGACTGCGTTGTCTTTCAGGTGTTTTTTCAATACCTCCCAGAATAATCTTCTCCATAACTTTACCAGGCACTGAAACAAGACTGACAGGCCTGTAGTTTCCAGGGTCCTACTTCTTACCTTTCTTGAAAATCAGGGCAATGTTCTCCAGCTTCCAGTCAGCTGAGACCTTCACAGACTCCCAAGACCACTCAAAAATCGAGAGGTTTTGCGATGATATTAGCCAGCCCCTTGAGGATTCTGGGATGAATTCCATCAGGCCTCATAGATTTGTAGGGATCCAGATGGAGCAGCAGATCCCACACAGTTTCAGGTTTGACTGGGAGCTGATTATTCTTGCAGCCATGGTCCTCCAGCTCAGGGCACTGAGACTCCCTTGGTCCATCATCTGTGTTGAAGACAGAGGCAAAGAAAGAGTTAAGCACCTTGTTTTATCTCTGCCCTTGTTTCTGAGGTGACCATCCTCATCCCGTTATGGGCCAGCAATATTTCTATACTGCCAACTGCCATTAACATATTTGAAAAAACTCTTTTTATTGTCCCCCACATTTCTGGAAGCTTCAACTCCAGTTGAGCTTTGGCTGCATAAATTTTGTCCCTACAGTAGCAAGCAACATCTCTGAATTCTACCCATGTCACTTGACCCTGCTTTCACTGGGAATACACCTTTCTTTTTTTCCAAGATTCCTGTTCAGCCAAGCCAGACTTCTGCCTCACATGCTTGGCTTCTGGCATTCGGGAATTGCCTGCTCCTGTACCTTTAGGAGGTGATGTTTGAAAAGTAACCTGCACTGATGGACCCTAGCACCTCTAAAAACATTTTCTCAGATGACCTTACTTACTAACTGCCTGAGCAACCTGAGTATGACTTTAAATATATTCTGCCTTTTAATACGTCTTAATTTCAGCAGTAAACTTTTTAAAATTAGTTTTTACCTTGTATTTGCATCCCGTAGATTGAGAGAAAGAGGAGAAAGCAAAGATGTTTATGAGTTTTGAAAGGCACATACCTCTATAAGCTGTGCAGTTTTATCCAAATGACTATCAAAAACTAAGAAAGGTTAGATGTTTATTTTGATGGATGCCGCATAGATAAAATCCAAGTTTTTGCAGAAAGTAAAAATAATATATCAGAAGGGGTTAGTAGAACCTGCAAAGATTTGTCAGCCTAAGAAAATCAATACTCTTCAGGGAAAGATATACTATAAGTCTGTCCCATTAACACTCACATCTAGAGTGTGTTTGCAAAAGACATGTATTTCAACATACCTTGAATGTTGTCACATACTGATGAATAGCTCTCTTCATTGAGAGCTGATATCACTTTGGACACATGGCATTTTGTTATCTAACACATGGTATATTAAACACAACATTACTGAGTTGATACTGAAACTTCGGTAACAGTACAGAGAACCAAGCTAAAAACAAAAGTGAAATGGACTTATAAGAGACTTTTTTGTGAAGTTTTGGAAAAAGCTTGCAATCAGGAGAATAGTGTTTAAAAAAGAAAATTTTATTTGCAATGTAACTTATTCCAATAGAATTCATGGCATGATGGATGACCTTTAATAAATGCATGGATTCCACTTGTTTCTTTATTGCCGTGTTCCTAAATTACTATTCTTTTTTAGCCACTAAGCATTGTATTAAGTCATACATAGACATATATCTTAACATGAGTGACCTGGCTAGATTTGGTAATTTATATTTTATCTGGCTAACATTCTGCTTGTATCTATCATAGGATATAACATTATCTTTCCTGTTTTGTTTCCATGAAATGTTGCTCAATATAGCAAATATTCGAAGCCTAGTGTTTCAGATATAGATGACTGGGATAAAAAATAAAACAAAACTGAGAACTGATTTCCTGTGAAAAAACCCACATATATCACATGACAGTAGCTAGAGCTGAAAATGTAAGAGGTTGACCTTTGAATATAATTCTACACACACTCACATATACATTCGCACACAATCACAGACAAGCCATAAATAAAAATGTCTCAAATTACTGAGAAATAAAAGAGCCTTTCATGGATCACTTGATTGTCCCACACTGTGTTATATAGTATGGAGTAATAGTTGTTTCACATCACAAAGCCATCAGGTGTTTCAAGACAAAGGAAATATAAAAGCCATCTTTGGAGAGGGAGGAAGGTTGTCAAAGTCTGAATGTACCTATTGAATCTCAGTAATTGCCACTTAGTGTTTGATTTAATGAAAGCTACTGAATAAAGGCAACTATTTCCTTTGTCATGGCTTGTGTTCCCATTTGTACATACCCTTCTCTGTCTTCCAAAGTCAAAGCCACAATCCTCCATTTCAATTGAAGTACCACTTCCTTCCCTTCTGCATTCATCCCCATCTGCATGTCTTTCCCACACAAATGGCTGTGTTAAAAATTAGATTCCAGTTATTGTCTCTGAAGCTAACAAGCTTGCTTTGACTCAGCCTTAAACACACCGAAAAGACACAACCACAAATACACTCAAATCTGCGGGCCTGCCTGTGTGTTCTAGCAGAAATATTTGGCCTTTACTATAGATGTTTTTGTCATTCAAGCTCCTTGCAGACAGACCATTTGGTTATCGCTGAATAAACTGTTTACAAATTTTTTTTTTCTTTTCCCTTTTCTAGTTGAAAAAAATCTGACAAATATACCAAGCTCTCTGTGTCAATCAAGGGATGAGAGGGTACTGGTTTTATCACAATCAACTCTTTAAATTGTTGAAGTCCTTATCTGGTGGCAACACTGGTAAAAAATCAAGATGATACGAAAACTATTTATTGAGACGTTAATTTATTTTACTGTTAACTGCTGCTGAGTCTGTCTTGGTTAAGTTTTTTTTAGGGACAAGGGGATTTTGTTATTTCTTCAAGGGATAGGTTTTTTTAGAATTTAGAATCTTTTTAACTCAGTTAATTTCTATCCTAATCATTGTATTAAATTTAAAAGCAGGTATAAAAAAATAGATTTGGAAAATGGATATGAAACAGGTTTACTGAAACATTCTGAGAAAGACCTTCTAATCTTTCTGTTCTCATGAATTAACTTGAAAAATAATAAGATACTTAACTACAATTCCTATATTGTTGAAAATTCCTGAACTGAATTTAGAATTTTAAGTAGGAAAAGCTAATTGCAAAGATGGGGTACAAATGAGAACATATAGAGAACACAAATTTCTTCATTGTTTTTATTCTTGTTGAGAAATTAAGAAAAATGAGGACGAATTTTGGAAGAGGTGGTGAAATGGGCAAGGTAGCAGAATAC
>NW_016690223.1:3997115-4018439 GCF_001604755.1 Lepidothrix coronata
ATATTCAAGGTGAGGCCACCCCAGTGCAGAGCCGAGCAGGACAATCATCTTCCTCGACCGGTTGGTGATGCTTTGCCTGATGCCCCCCACCCTGGACACAGTTGGCCCTCCTGGCTGCCAGGGCACTGCTGACTCACATTCAATTTTCCATCGACCAGGACCCTCAGGTCCCTTTCCATGGCACTGCTTTCCAGCATCTCATTCCCCAGTCTGTATGTACATCTCAGGTTGTCCCATCCCAAGTACAGAATCTGGTGCTTCCCCTTGTTGAACTTCATATAGACAAGGGAGAGAGGGAAAGTAGGAGGTGTATAAAGAAAACAAGAGATGAATGCTTGGTTTTAATAGATGTTGTAGGCTTAACATTGAGCCTTTAAAATGCTAGTGTTCATTAGCATCTGAAAGAGTCTACCAGAAGGAGAGAGTAGAATAGATCAAGATTCTTATTTAGGTAGGTGGAATAGGGGAATATCCATTTTTTTATATGTGAAATCTAAGTTTCCTAGGGCAGGCAAGTAAAAAAACCTGTGACAGATTGAGCAGAATCCTTGATTTGAAGATCACAGCTGCAATCCAACTGAAAGATTCTGCAAGCGTATCTTTTTTTTCCCTCCCAGTAAGACATATTTGAACTTTAGGATGGTAAAACAGATATTTTAATAAATTCATGGAAGAAGATGAATTGAAACACTATGTGCGTGTATTGAGTGTAAAACACATCAGAAAAGAAATTTCATACAGTTTTTTTCTCTATTGCCTATCCTAGCATTATTAGCTTTACACATACTTTTTGAAAAATACCATCTAAACCTAAATCTTTCACTTTCACAATAGTATGCCGACAAATCTTACAGTGCCCCATAACATTGCAATGTCTATTTCTGTAGCAGTGATGTGGAGGTAAGATTGTAAATACCTGTTATAAACTAAGGTATTTAATGCTTTATTATCCTTTATGCAACACTCAACACTGTGCAACAGGTGAAAGATTGTTGATCACAAAGGCTTAATGCTTAAAAAGAAAATGAGGATAAAGGTAAAAAGAGGAAAATATTTCTAGATGGTGCATTTTCATTTGTATCCTAAGCGTCTTTTTCCTTACTATAAAAAATACTGTAAAACTTAAGAAAATTGTTTTAATGTCTTAGTTATAAAAATTTCCTTACAATTTAACATTCTCAAAAGTAGAATTCTCACCTATAATTAGAAAATATATACATATATGTAAAATTGCAGATATAAATTATGTATATATGTGTGTGTGTTTAATTTTGCTCGTTCAGTTCTACAAAGACTCTTTCTACTCACCTCTCACCATGGAGTTTGTAATAAATTCAAAAGAATGAATGAGACAAAACTTTAATAGTAAAATGAACACTGTGATTTCTCACAGAAAGTGCTACTGAAGGCAACATTTTAGCTTTCTTATAGTAAAGAAAGAAGAATCTTATTGTGCTTTGGATGCAGTAAATTTATCTAAAAAGTGTTTTTTTGGTATAGAGCTACTAGAACACAGGAAATATTGGAGTGGATATAACTAAAGCTTTGCCCATATTTAGATGAATCTCATTTTTTATAATCACATCTGTTTTGTTGCTTTTTGCTTTGTCATTAACATTAAACATTTCATAATTTGTTAATTATCTCAACATTCACTACCAGCAGTACTAGTCCTTAAATTAAAACAAAGCAAAGAAAAACCAAAACAAGTTTAGTTCTAAACTGCAAATGATTGACCTTTTGGAAAGTGACAGTAAACTACAACTATGCTCTATGGCTGTATTGGCTATAAATATTTGTTTGTAGGTGCTCAGGGAAGGGACCAAAGAAGTACAACTGCAAAGTGGAGCAGTGAAGCCAATGGCAGTAGGGGAAATGACATTTGCTGTGGCAGTCCAGTTGTCATGAGTAGGAGCACCCAAAATACTTTCAGAAGAGATGTATAATCCAACTTCTTCTCCTTTGATGTGTTCAAGCAGCTGGGCAATGTTTGCAAATTTTTTTTAAAGCAAATCATTCTGTTCATAGAAACAAAAGGAGACCTTTTGGACCTGAGCAGCCAAAGCCATAAAACACAACCTGCACTTCTCTGTGTCTGCTCTGCACCAGGGTGGCAACTGGAATCACAGACATATTTATGCTGAAAGGCTTTTTTGAGATGAGCACACAGGCATTTCTACCCTGGGCATCCAGAATTGGGACCCAACATAGATTAATAAAGGTTTATATTTTGGAAGTGTTTTCTCTAAATAAAGAAATTTTCCTTCTTCCTCCAATGACCCATTTTTATCTCATTGTTGGGAGAATATCTACCTCATTGAGGTCGGGGTCATACGATTTATTTTAAATTATTCTTCTTTCATTGTGGAGTATGTCATAGTTCCTTTTCCCCTGAAAACTTTTTCTAAATTTCCAGAGAAACTATTTGGACTGCCTAAAACACAGCTGATATGACCGATTTTCCAGCAGTCTACCCCTTACCTGCTGCTATTCAGACATCTTTGACAGCCAATGATCTGACAAAGTCCTATTTTAGGGCGCAGGCTGGGCCCTAGCAGTATCAATAGTCCAGATATAAAATTGTTTCCAGCTATTTCATGTCCATAGCCCTTTGAGATGAAATTCCTTCTACATACCAGGCACCTCACTAATAATAATACTGACCTCTTAAAAAATCCATCTGTGTGTGGATTTCAAGTTGCTTTATGTAGCATGGTTCCATTTAACCCAGGAAAGCAGAAGCACACTCAAATGCCATGGCCTCTATGCCACAGCCAATAGTCTGTACGGCAAACTGCCTCATCATCTTGTCATCCATAAAAATAATGACCAAACTTGAGAAGCTTGTATGACTGGCTTCCCAGCACCGTTTTATTTTCAGCAAAAGCCTTGGAAGGCAGAAACCTGTTTGTCCTCCCCTCATGCAAAACAAGGACCCAGGAGCATCAGGCAATGATAACCTTAACGTTGTCTTTGAACATGTTACTATTTGCTGACAGATCAAAATGTACTGTACTGGTTCACACAAGTAGCCATTTCACTCTAGTACTTTTTCTCAGCTTTGACATGTGTACCTTGACTCTCAGGTGCACAAATAATCAGAGAATGGCTTGGGCTGGAAGGTTCCAACATCATACACCATCAAATCTTTTTTTGGGAAGCACTCATGGCACTCATAAATGGCAAAACCATGAGAAAATTATACAGGCTGTCCCAATAGGGCATTAACACAGTTATAAAACTCTCCCACACTACAAGCAATCTGGATGTGCCACGTATATTACAGGAAAGAAAAGTGAACTATTTTATAAATGTGTTTTAAGGAATTATAAATAAAAAAAAATATAGAAACCATGTCCTTATCCCCCACCTGTGAAGCCAGGTGCTTTATTTATTGCAAGAAACTGAAAGACGTATATGTTATACTAATGCCACTTTAAAAGGTCTAAAGTGTCTTAAAAAGATCTTTCTGTATATTTGGAGCCCAAAGTTGTGAAATACCAGAATTATATGCAGGGACAATGTCCCGATCAGGAAAAAAAATATTAAGACTTTCCACAGAGTAAAGACATTGTTCTCAAGCTTAATGATTTTTAACAGGGTGAGCAATAAAATCTGAAAGAGTTTCAGGATTGGTACTGATTTTTCTGTCCTTTTAGAGACATATTAGAATGCCACACTTTCCAAACAAAATGAGAATTCTTTCTGAAGCAGAAGTACAGGTTGTAATGTGTACCAATAAATGGTGATGAAGTTTTTGTGAGTTTATATGTGTGATAATTTAGCATATGTCTTTTACCATAGATAAACTGTCCATTTTTTGCCACACACCTGTCGTCATTTCCTGTGCTTCTCTCATGTCTTTGTGACACATAGCATTATTCTGAATTTTTCCTTTATTAATTTTGACACAATAAGCATATACTTCCCAATACAGCTGATGATCTTTATTTCTACCTTCCAGCTTTGTGATAATGAACTGAACTTATATTCAAGATCATCACTAAGCATGTCTTTGCAAGGAGGGGAGATTAGCCTGCTCCTTGTATTTGAAATGATTCTGTAGAGTGGCTTTGGGTAGTGTGTTTTCTACTACATGCACCCTGAAGTGAAGAATGAAGCTACATTGTGTCAGTGATAAATGTTTTACAATTCTGTAAGACTCTAGTTTCATAATAAATCCTGTAATTTTATTCTAGAAAAGGCAGAAAGACAGCACAGTTGACTGACTTAGTCCCTTGAAACAAGGGACTTAGTCCCTTGAAATCACTGTAACATGTCTTAATTTTGCAGCTACACGTTAGAGTAGTAACAGCAGTTGTATGGTACATATCTACATTTGTTTATAGGGAGATACTTTCATTGAAGTTATTCTGGTTTTGTCTTCCAGAGGCTGTTTCAATTCTTTTTGTCCTCAGTGTCATATGGTGATTCAGACAGCAGACTTCTGAGGTAGCAAAATTCTTCTATTATTTCTGTGTATTTTAAGGCCTCAACTTCTCTTTTAGCGGGAAGAGGCTGGAACAGACTTTTGTTTTCCTTATATTAATGGCCAAACTTAACCACTTGGCAGTGTGATCAAAACAGACAGAAATGGACGGGACATATACAAGAATGCTTACCAGCAACTTGCAGTAGTGTCTAAAATACACACCAGCAGATTTGGAATAGCACAAAGAGTCTACGATAGGCAAAGTTGAATAAAGATGCTTTTATTTTTCTTTGTCCCTAAAATCATTGTGTACCTATACACAAGCACAAGGAGAGCATATGGCTTGCTCACTGAATTTTTTTATAATTAGAGAATCTGCCAAGCCTTTTACACTGAGGATCCTCTGCGCCATACCTCCAAAATATAGGCAAACATTTATGGGCTTGGATGTACAGTCGAAGTCCTACAGAGACCTAAAGAGGTCTTCGAGGCTGACAGGATAAGATGCTCTGGTCAGTTGTATGTGATTACATAAAGATTTTTATTCCATACCTCAAATGGAATAAAACTTTCTTGCATCTATTCAGATGCATAAATCATATTAGGCTGAATTTAATTTATCATTAAAGCTGAATTGACATACAGGAGTGGTTTTTGAGTAACACCAATACTATCTCCATTGCCTGCTTTCCTGGAAAGATTTTTTTCAGGAGGTAGACAACAGCGAGTCTAACAAGCAAGTCCAGAGCAAGCAAGTCCAGCATTTAACATAGCATGATTGGTGATATTTTGTTTGGAGAGGTCAATGATGCTGGCAAACTTGAACTTCCAGATCATTATCTCCTTATTTAGTCTCATCTTGGGGTGTTTGACTGCTATAAATTGGTGAGAATAACATCAGACCTCACTGTCTTGGTCAGCAACAACTGTGTAATCCCTTGAAGAGACTGAAAATAGCTGCTGCTTTGCTGGCTGGCTCCTACGTAGAACAGTGGAATTTTATCAAAAGTTTCATTACAGTTGCCATACAAATAGTTTAGAAAAACATCAAAGTATCTGCATCAGTACTGCACAAGTTCATATTTTTTCTTAATGAAACCTGGTAATCTTCAACAGATATGTAAAATGCCACTGATTTTAGAGAACAGACTGTTTTTGAATCCTATAGAAATATGTGACCTTTTCTGTATCTGCAGCTTGTTGAAACTCTTCCCACCTCTTCTACCATCATTTATAATTTTTTCTTGAAGGCTTGTTTTTTGTCATTTGTCTGTAAGATAAGCCGCTTTCCCCTAGGTAATTTTTTTCTTTTATAAAAGTTTTTATAATACATGCACAAAAGCTAATAGAGATTTGATATACACACCTCTTTATCAAATTAATTTTGATAATGGCATTTGACAAAGGTAAAACCCCTTATGAGTCGCTTCATAAACACCTATGAGTCTTTTCTACTCCTCTTAGCACTTTTGGATTTGATTTGCTAACCAGAACTGAATACTAGTTCTGGTCCCCCATCTTTCCTGCTCATTAGCTGTAATATCTGTGCTTTGGTTTAATAGAAAAAGACAATGGAGGTCCGCTTGAATGTGTCTGACAACTACAGTATATGAGACTGACATCAAAACTCCATTTCTCTCCAGCTACATACACTTTGTTGTTTTGTTTTGTTTTTTTTTTTTTTTTAAGAGAAAGTCATTTGAGAACATAAAATTAAATATAATAATCTTTAGTGCTCTACTACTTATCTATCTTGCCTCTAGCTTCACTGACTTGTGTAAAGCTGTGACTAGTTCCATAACTTGCTGTGCTCCACACCAGATCCAACAGTATTGCAATGAAATACACAAACTGTTATCTAAAACTTCTGATTGTGACTGTATTTCTTGGATGAACAATGATGAACATGTGGTATATGTTGGGAACCATATCTTTAACATGGACTCAAGAAAAGCCCTTTCATTTCCTCCATCAAAGACTACCTCTACCAACAGAAGGAACACCCAGAAGCAGTTTGCTGTGAGCCTGGAGGCTAAGCGTGGAGCAGGAAAAAATACTTGACATGTGTTTAACTGTTAAATAAATATATTAAACATTTTTGATCCATAAAATAGCTTGATTATAGAAACTGTGGAAAATAAATTATATTAGCAATCAGATCAAAGAGGCAAAAAATCTGTGAAGAATTTGACCAAAAGGTAGATTGGGTATCCTACAGGTAAATCTCAGTTAACACTACTAAAATCAGCATTGCAGGTATAAAGGCTCAGGCAACAAAATCAGAGTGAGANAGAATAGACACAATGCAAAAAACTTGGGGTCCCCATGGAGCTTGGAAACTGAGTGTGGGAAGAGCAGAGAGGGACAATAGGAGGAGCTGGGACAATCATGTTAAAAAGCAGGATTTGATTCTGTACGTTTTCTTATAACTTCTTATCAAGAGGTTCATGAGGGGAGTACAACAGAAATCCAAATACAGTTTTGTTCCATTTTGACCACTACCCAAGCATCTAATGTTTATCCTAGAGATGTTGGGTAGATGTGAGGCTGTATTTTAGCTTGGAATTAGAATCTGAGCTCACATTGAGGAGAATAAATAAACCCAAGTGCTCTGAGTTCACACTTGAAAAGTTTTTTTTCCCTTTCTTTCTTTTTTAATAAAAAGCCTTAACCACCAAAATGAAAACTAGCTCTACACTTGATTTAATATATTCTTTTCTCTCTCTCTCCATCCAGGAAGGAGGAGGAGCAGGAAGACAGATACCGACACACATGGAATGGAGGATGAAAGCAATTATAATACAAGATGTAGGAGGAAGAAAATTATGGGGAAATTATCTATAGCAGTTCACTGATAATTACCTTCATAGATTATAAAAGAATCACTGAAAATATATATGTAAATTACCTGAATTTTCTATTGAATTTTGCCTCTGCTCTCTATATTGTGAAACTTCAGTGAAATTTTGTAAATTAGGGAAAATGATAAAAATAAATGTCAATATATTTTATTTTAAATGATTTATGCTGCCAGGAAGATGTATAAATAAATTTGTATGTGTGTTCAATTCTTCTGCAAAATACACATGTGATGATTAATTAATTAGTGTACTGTTGAAAGGAACAGTACAGTTTGGAGTGATGAAGGTAAAGCTAAATAATTGTATCTGGATTTTATTTTTTTTTCTTTTTTGTCTCCAAGAGCCTATTTTATTAAGCTTTTGTATAGTGGAAAGATAATTCAGCTAGTCATGTACTTAGTAGCTATGTAGAGTCATTTTCTACTGTATACTTAGATATCAGAGTTTAGATAAGTTCCAGTAAAGCCATTTCTTTAATGTACTGTTCAAGACGAATATGGATAAAACAATTTTTCCCTTTTTCTGTATTTATTTTATTTTTTACACCAATATTATTTCATCTATTTCACAGGAAGCTTAAGAGTTATGGAAAATCGTTTGGTGGACCTGGAAGAAAGGAGAGAGAGGGGTGAAAGATCTGATTTTTCTCTATAATCTGAGCTTCAGAAATGGTGGTCGTAAAAGTTGTCCAGTTAAAAACTTTTGAACTCAGATTCAGTTACACTGATATAAATCAGGGGCAACCCTTCCTAAAACAAAGGCAATTGCTTAAGAACAAAGGTAATAAGTTCTGCGTAGAAGCTTGAGGCTTTGTTTTTCTCTTGATTTTTCATCAAACTGCTTAACAAGCTAAAATTTTCAGTTTTTATTTTAGCCATTTTTGTTTGTTTGTTTGTTTGTTTTGGTTGGTGTTTTTAGTTTAATATTCCTACTGCATTCCATATATGCAACTGCTGTGTTTTTTGGACAAAATTTTCTCGAAGTTTAGTCGGACTGAGATTGCTGACTGATACCTGCATGTTACTGTTGACAGAATGTTGTTTCTTTTTTGTTTCTTTTTTACTTGTTATGTTGTAATTCCTGCTAAACATTATACTACTATGCACAAAGTTAATTTCCCCACTAGGGAGAAAAGTGACATCTGAGTCAATCTTCTGTTGTAAAGGTATAGTTGGTCATTGCTTACTGCTTTGTATTGTCTGGGCATCTCTGTGTTTAACATCTGTTCATAGAGACAAGAGATGGGGTAGGCACTGGCCTACTGCATGCAGATGCAAGTGTTTCACATTGTTTCCTGTCCTCATTCTTCCCTGCCCGTGTTTCTGCCCTGTTCGTCACCAGGAATGACAATCTAACTCAGAAGTGAGCAGCAGCTCTCGCAAGAGGTCATAGATTTTTTGGAGGAAGGTATTGCATTCACTACAAATCTTTTCCTCTTCCAGGTAGTCCCTATTAATTTTGACAGAATTTCAACAGCCTCTGTAATCCCCATAAAAAACTGGAAGAAAGCAGGCTCTGATCAGATAATGCTATGCAAAACCAAACATTGAATTTTCCCCACTTTCTCTCTGAACTGGTTTTGGGTAGCTTGCAGCAGTGGACATGTTTGAAGTGTCTGGAACCATTACTCTTTCAAAATGAACCACTCTGGAAGGTATTTTGGGATCATAGTTCATGTCTCAGTCAGTTCTATGGTTGTTCCTGAAGTTATTCTCATTTAAGATGAAAATATAAAATACTTGAATGAAATAATAAACACTTGTATGATTTCCGTTGATTCTATTTCTTCGTTATATTGAAGTTTTTTGGGACCAGGTCAGAACATTTTGTTTCTTTTAAAGTTTCTCCCCAATACTTCCTGGTTTCTTTCCTGAATCACAAATTCTGCAACTCAGAGAACATTCCCAAGATGCATTGTTTTGTTCTTTCCATTTTGGAAAAAAATTAAAAACATTATTAGATAGTTTAATATTTAGTTATCACCCTAGAGAGTCACATTTTATCAACAGTTCATTTTAGATCATAATTATCTATCAGTTCAGGGGGATTTATTTAGCAAAAGGGAATTTAAACTACCATAGTATTACACACAAGGGTTTCTCTAGACATTTACTTCAGGTTTTATCTCAGCAAGGAGGCAAATGGGGCAAGTCTGTGATTGTACCTCATTCACTAAAGTTCCATGAGGCAGGTGTAGGTACTAGCAAGAATTTTTCAATACTGAACATAATGAACAACCTGCAACACAGCCACAGCTTACAAATGTTTGTGTTAATAAATCATCAAAGGTGGATTCCACTTCTTTTTAAAAGGAAACTTCAGAAGGATCATCTTACATTTGGTTCTGCATCTGATTTTCAAGGTGATGTGCAGAATACAAACAAACTTCACTGAAAGGAAGAAAAGTGAAGATGATCTAAAAACTGTACTTTTTGATTGGGAGACTTAGCAGCAGCAACAATAACAAAATATAGTGAAAATCCAAATCAAGTCTTCTGCCTGTGAAATCAGTGAGTTGCGCACCTAGAAACTGAAGCTTTGCCAGAATTCAAGAAAAATGCGTATGTTATAGAGTGGACAGAGAGATCTTTTATCCAAGACAAGTCAAACAGCTTTTTGTAGAGATGATGGAGTTTGTGTGGTCCGAGTCCTCATGCCATGTAATTGAATTGTTCATGCACCCTGTAAGCAACATGCTGCTATTCTCCATCACTAAATGGCCGTATGGAAAAACTGTACACGATGTATATACAGGTAATAGGAAGGCATATTACAGAGCCTTTAGATGGAGACAGTGAGGAGTGTGATGTCAGAAACATCCAGATGACAGAAGAAAAGCTTCATGATCTGAGGAGAACATGAATAAAACATAAGAGAGCTGGCATCCATTTTACAGCACCTAACAGGGAAGAGATAAAACTTCGTACTAGCATATAGGTTAAAAAGATGACCTGCTTATCATTCCAGTCACCTGAGAGCCTGAGCATCTTTAAGAATTAGCATAGACATGCCATAATTTTGATCCAGACAAGGATTGAAAAGATTCTAGAAAAGTAAACAGACAGAATTTGCAGTACTGAGATATGAATGAGAGTCAAATGCTGTAAAACTATAACTGGTTAAATATCAATAGAAAAACTGAAGGCTTGGGAACCACATTCCAATTAGTATCTAAACATGCAGAATATTCTAATGCTATTTCCTCTATCAAAAAAAAGTAGCAGTAATACCTTACAGATGGATAAATGTTTTCCTAATCAGCCTGTCACATGCTGAGCATGAAGCTGTGTTATGATACAGTTATTAAAATTATTAAAATATTAAAATTTTTAGAAATGCCTAAATTAAGATGCAAACAAGACCAGATGCCAATAGTATGGGTTTTATTTAACAGTAAATGTGAGGCAGAGAGAGATAGAAACAAATAGGGAAAAGGAGGGGGGGAGAAGAAGGAGAATGACAGAGATTAAGTGGAAAATATATCACCACCCCGTGGAACCCGACAATGTCCCATAGGTCCTCTTCCTCTAGTCTCAGTAGTGAGAGCCCTTCAAAGCATAGAGTCCAATGGATTAATATACATTCAGAAGATGTCCAGGCACATCCCCTGGTGGGAGGAAGCTTTGCAGTCTCTTGCCACAGATTCTGCAACTGCTACCTCACTTGGATCATATGCAGTCCTCTGGTGACGGAAGGCCTCAGGAATGAGTTGGGGGGGCGCTTTGGTAGTCCTTGATGGTTTATGACCCCTTTTTAACTGACTTTCATATGAATGTCCTGTGTGTATGTGGTCTTCCCAGGGTGGTGGTGAGGGGGTGGTGTTACTCCTGTTTCCAGTGGACAGGTTTTGCCATCACTTACCCAAACCCTCCTCCACCACCCACCAGCTAGGGCTGATTCTTAGCTGAGTTTGGCTTTCTTTGTGGATTCATTTTTCTTCCCTGAACCTTATTTAGTTCTTCATAGATGTGAGATAATTGGACAACAGTCTTACCTCAAGCTCCTGTCACAGTCCAAATTCCAGTCAGGATACATATTCAGGGGAAGGGAAGGGGTGAGTGGGACATGCAGGAGTGTGTGTGGGGGTACTTTGGCAGTCACAGATGGGCAGTTGCTTCTCTGCAGTTTGACAAAAAGTCTTTCTATGATTTTGTCTATGTTTAAGAGCATTTCAGTCTCTTACAAGCTGTTAACATACCTTGGAGAAGAAAAGGCCTTGTTATATTAACTGCATTATTTGTGTTTGAAAAGCAAGTGCAAGGTCTTGGAATAAACAGATTCAGGGCTGTGAACTGCTGGTGTCATTTGTTATTCTTCCAGATAAAACCGCTCATAAGTTTTTGAGTCTGAGCATCCTTTTGTCTCTTTTCATATGCAATACTGCATTCCTTCTCTTGAGACAATTTTGTCCTATAATTTCAGATACATGTGAAGGAAAGCTAATCCCTTTATTGGAATGAAGAGCACTCTGCTTATATTGTAAGAGAACCAGGGAGGTGAAGACAAATTCTTCCTTGCAGGTCTGTCTCAGTGTGGTATTATTCAGTATTCCTTCAGGCTTCTACTAAGTTATGCTTTACTAAATCAAATACTAGGTTGCAATTCACAGTATTGAATACCTGAAAAAGATGACATCTTGCTTAATCTGTCTCAGAATTGCATTCTAGTTTAGAACGATTTCACTAGTATTCCAAGGTTTAAATTCTCAGTTGATTTAAATTGCCTAAAGAAATTTTATTCACATTTCCTTTTGCACTGAGGTCAGTAGTTCTAAACTAAATTCATAATCTAAATATGAGTTTTCTTGAAACATATAGGGAAAGTGCATCAAGGCAGCCACTAATGTTTAACGTTTCCTACCTGTGAAGCATCATGTCTCCTTAGAACTAGAATATACACTAGTGTCCATATTTTTTAAAGTCATTTCCACCTTTTTATCCCTCAGTGATGTAGACCTGCAACCTATCAGAGTCATAATTGTGTCGCATTATAGGAGCTCAGACACTCTAAACATCCTTTCTATGGTTTTAATCTGAAGATGACACAAACATCTGCTCCTGAATTTGATTTCTGTGTTGAACACTGAGATCTAATTTGTTGAATTTAAGATTGTTCATTAAGTCAGTGACACAGCAACAGTTTCTGAAACTGAGGGAGTTTATACCCTGACATCAGTTAAGACAACATCTCTTTCCTGTTGGCAAGGCTCGTAAGGAATTCTCCAGTGGTTCGTGGTCATGCTCATAATGCAGTTGTATTACTAAGTTTCTAAAATATGTATTGAAATCAAAGGGAAATTGAAAGCAAAAGAGAAAGTTAGATATGTAAGAAATTTTCTTTCTTTTTGTTCCAGACCAGTAAAAACAAAAGGTTTTGAAAGGAAGCATGAGCAATACTACTTGGATTTTACCACAGTGAAAAAGTCACTACGCTTTATTTTTCTCTCCTTGCTGTCCTGCTAACTGATCTCTGGAATCTATTCTTACTCAGGTATGTTCTTTTTTACTAAAATCTCTATTCTCTCTTAGATGCCAAATGCTTCATAAAGCAAAATACTGTATAAAAGAATGGTTAAGACAAACTGATAACTTGAGAAGAATCAGAATTAAGCACTCATTAAAACAGCAAATCCAGTCTAATAAAAAATTATTAAGTACTCTTCAACAGCTTTACACAGTGAGTGGAATGGCTTTATCTTCTCATCAGCATTAACCATAAAGTTCATAATTTATTGACTCTCTAACTAGATAAAATCTGTTCGCAAAATTAAAAACAAATAATCATAGTTCCCTACATGATAGAAATACATTTTGTTGCTTTGGAAAATATTGAATATTTAGTCACAGAAGGCATTACCCCAAATTCCATATTTCCAGCAATTAAAAGATGATTCCTGGGGCTCTGTGAGATCTCTACAGTCTTCTAAGGTTTTCTATCAGCCAATTACTCAAGTATATGGTCATGATCATTCCAGTCTCTTGAGAATGATGTTCAGATGAACTAGTTTACTTCAGTTCAGCTTGGCAATAGGAAAGCATAATCTGTGCAAATCATTGATCAAGTAGATTAAAAAAATTGCACATTAATCCAATAGAGAGCTTTGCTGGTAAAGTCTCGGGACTGTGTTCAAGAAAAAGAAAGAAGAAAGCCTGAAACTTACCTTGTAGCTAGGTGTGTATTTCTGCTGCATTACCTGCATTTTATACCCCTTTTCCAGTATTTGAAGTCCTCAGACTCATATACTTATTCTGTAATTAGCATATGTTATGTCTATTTTACCTGTAATTTGCCTTTTTTTTTTTTGAGGGGGAAAAACTCAGGTTCATAGTTCTGTCTTCTGGCAACTCTAAGCAATTTGTGGTAGACCACAGTTAGTTAAATTCTGAGACCAAGCGACAAACAGATTGCAATGAAGTAATTAACGGGATGTGGGATTTCTTCCTGTGCTCTTTTCTGTGTAGTGAGTAGTGTCCTGATTTATGTTTGTAATAGCTATATGGATGGAAGGTAGGCAAGGAACATACACACTACTCTTGATTTAAAAGCTGGTTTGAAAATGGCCAAGAGATAAGTAAGTTTGTCTTTACAGTGAAAGAAGTAATCTCATACATAACATGCCTAATATGTTCAAATCTGTGCTGTCTAGATAGCTACCCTTCTGAATGTAGTACTACTTTTCATAATCCTCAAATATAAAATATTACATATTCCAGAGGACTTGGGAAGAGAACATATTTTCAGAATTTACTTCTGATGGTTTGAACACCCACAAACACTTCTTCAATACTTATCAGCTTCTGGAGAGACCACACAAACTCAACTCCTAATTCTCACAGAATCACAGAATCAATTAATTTAGAAACTAGTTGATTGATCATCAAGTCCAACCTATAACATAACATAATTTTGTCAAATAGATCATGGCACTAAGGGGAATGCCCAGTCTCTCATTAAACACCTCCAGGAATGGTGACTCCACCACCTCCCTGAGCAGTCCCTTCCAATGTCTAATCACACTTTCTGTGAAGAAATTCCTCCTAATGTCCAACCTAAACCTCTCCTGGTGCAGCTTGAGACTGTGTCCTCTTGTCCTATCACTTGTTGCCTGGGAGAAGAGGCCAACCTCAACCTGGTCACTCTGGGTCTGCTGTCCCACTCCCAGCCTATTTACTTTCAAATATAGTAACTTCAGTTTATTTGTAGAGAGACCATTACAGTTATCACTTCTCTGGATTTAGAAGAGATATTTAACAATTAGGGAAAGTTTATTAATTACTTTATTCCAGTTGATTTGTGCTTTTCTCTAACTATATCCACTTTATCCATTTTCTGACTCCCATAGACTCCTTCTTTCCTCTGACTTCTTTTCAAATACTTTTATGGAGTCTCTGACAGAAATAGGAAGATGTTATCCACAGACATACAGATAGTGGACATTGTTTGAAGGAAGACTGCAAAGCATGTACCCGACGTGTGGATTGATTCCTGAGCTTCTGTGAATGAGAGCTGAAGCTCTATTTCTGGCTCTGTCCCAAAACTCACAAAAGCTTGGAGAATATTATATATTAATGAACACACTAAAAGAAGTCAGCATTTTCAGCTAGAGTATAGGCCAGTATTTACTGAGCACAGCCCTTGATTTGTCCTTTCTGTTACACTGTTATATTTTTCTAATAGTCATATTGAGAAGTACAGAACCGTAGCATGGCATGTCAACAGGATTAACCCTTACCTACTGTTGATTTTAGATTTTATTTCTTATTGACACTCAGTTTAGTTCAATATACCTCTAGCTTTAGATTTGTAAAGACCACTAGATAAAAGATCAATTTACAGAAAGCATCATCTGCTGTTTGAAGGACAGGTGCTCATTTGTCAAGAGCTATTCCTTACACAGAGAGGTAGTAGCTACTGAACTGCTAACATTTCATGTGACACCAAGCAGATATTTAAAGAATTATTCATTGGCTCTTGTACTTGGGATTGGATAATCTTGCATTAATAAAATGTGTTTTTTTCACCTTTCTGTCTAAAAGCCCAAGCACAGATCTAACATTTTCCAGAGAGAAAAGAGAGTACTATATGCTAAAGGAGATTGACATGGAAACATGCAGAATTGCTGTTAGCTTCTGTAAGCCATTAATGATCAGCACCAGATATCAGCCTATGAAACAAGCTTTTTTTTTTTTTTTTGATGTTGTTGTTGAGGTTTTTTTTGGTTTGGTTTGTGTTGGGTTGGGGTTTTTTTTGTAGTGAGAATTAAATTCCAAAAAAACCCCAAAACAAAACCAACCAGCAATTCCTAAAGAAAATCCAGAAGTCAGAATCTGACACGCCTCAGAAATAAGTTGCCTGTGCAATCTTTAATGGGACTTCTATATACATATTTCACACAGAATTGCAATCTGTAAAACTGAGAAAGTTTCCTGTCACAGTACACAGGAGAGATGATGCTTCTTAACAGCTATTGGCTATATTGGTTTGTCCTTAGTGCTCAAAATGGATGATGCTTTTATTCTGCGTGGTTATTTAACACATTCAGTAGACAGGACTATTTATTTTCTACAGTATATAAGCACTTTGCAGAAATTAATTTCCCTCTACAGTACTTTCTTTATCACTTTCTTTTTATGAATTGAGGGGCAGAGTATTTTGATATCCTGCTTCATGTATGAGGGTTGTGAATTTTATTTTCTTTGAGCGTGTATTAGTACCAGATATGTTCAAAAGACTCATCCCCACAATTTAATTTACATGAATGAAGAACATGTGAAACCCAGAAACAACAAATATATAGTTAGGGACCCTCCATATAAAGTTTTTATTTAAAAAATGTAACATTTGCTTAGCCTGACAAAGGAAGACCTTTGTAGAAGCAGAAATTCTCTTGCTTTATTCAAGTATTTTATTACCTTCACTGATCACTATATAGTGTTTTCTCATCTGTTATAAGTAAGATCCTAGTCCTATAGCAGCAGTCTGCTTTATTGCACAAGCTGGTTCATCTCTTAAGTCTGCTATACACAAAAATATTAGCAAATGTTAACTATTTAGTCCACTCTTCCTCTCAAGCAACCTTCACCCATTACATCTCTCTCTACACTACCATATGTGATGGAGATCTGCTCTGCCTGGCAGTGTGCCCTTTCTGTCATTGAGCTTTCTTTTCTAGTCCCTTGGAGTAACTGATATATCAGCTTATGCAACTGGTTCTGGCAAAGCTTGCAAGGAAAAGTAATATCTCTTACTAAAACATCTGCATACATTTGGAAAAAAAGCAGGCAAACTTTGAAGAATCTGAGTCCTTCTTGAAGCCTGGAATAAGAGTAGCAAATTTCAAGATATGTATAGATCAAGAATATTTATGCCAATTTATTAGGTGAAATGAGAGGAAAATGTAGTTGGCACTTGTGGAGCAGAGGAGGTAGAGAGGAGGGAAATCTCTAGTCACTATGGGACAGACAGTTATTTATATTGTATGGTTGGCTCTTGGCACTGGAGTCTCTGGCTTCATTCTCCTAGAAGGCGACTAAGCATTGATGGCACAGGTGGCCTATGATCTAGAACCAGTTTAATCCCTGTCCTGATGCTCCTGGAACTTTAGAGGAAAATCCTAATTGTACATCTCTTAAGGATGTAGTAGATGTTTGATATTATTCTAGAATTCTTGTGATTTTTACTAATTTCTGAATTGTCAATGTATAATAATAACCAGTTTTGAAATATGCCTAAAATTTTCCCAACTCATAAAGCAGAAAAATTCAAAGTCATTTAAACTAGGGGGCATTAAACACTCACTTTATGTCTTAAACTTTTCAAATTCAAAACTATATCTGAACAACCACATTCTTTTCTCAGTAACGTACGTTCAGGGCCAAAATAACCCAAATGACATCACCAAAGTATTCTGAATGCACAGTAGAAGCTAGCAGGAATGTATCTCTCTTTCCTTTGTAGGTTATGATGGTGCTTCCATTCTGATTTAGCTCAGATCTTTGTTCAGACACCAAGTTCTCTAGAAGAGTTGTGCAATTTAACATACTTCTGAAAAGTATCCAGTGTCCAAAACTGCACGCTACTTCCTTTAATTCCTCCTTTCTTGGCTGCAACAAATTTCCCTTATAAATCTGTGAGTTTTGGGATTTGAGACTTTTGTCTTTAAATTTGTTGGATAAATCCTATTTTTTTCCTACCATGAAATTAGATGTTTAAGTTTAAAAGTTTGCTGCCAAGTTGGAATGACTAAAACTCACAACCAGCTATTGACTTTCTAATTGTTTTTCTCTATCACTCCTGCTGCTATTGTTGTTTATATTCTTTACTCCTATTTATGTTCCAAAGCGTAATATTAATTATTATCTGTCTTTGGCTGAAGTAATTCAATGAGTTATTTGATGCATCAAGACTGAACAGACTGCAAGAGATAACTGTAATTTCGTTAAAGCCTTCTCAGTTCCCTGATATGACAGATTTCTGTCACCAAATTCAAAATCTGAACAGCAGTGTGTACCCTATGACTGTCTTCTAGGCACTGACACGAAACAATGGCTTACGCATTAAAGAGCACATCATAAGTTTCATGCCCTGATACCATTGCAGATTTCTGAGGCAACATGCAATCCATATAAACATTCCTTTTATAGCTTTTCATGAGTTCAGTGTAGGTTTCCTGTCACTCTGAAAAGAACAAGTGTGGGCAGGTGCTGTGCACTTTTCTCTTGATGGCTCTGCAGATGCTTTAAAGCTTTCCTTTAATGGAACAGCACGACAGTATGTGGTAATGCTGTGAACACCTGGCAATTAATTAAAGCCACGAGGTTCTGTTCTTGACATAAACCAGTCTCATACTAAGCCCCACAGAACTGAAAGCCCACATGCTGTATTACTGCCTGCACAGTCTCTTCCAACAATACTGCAATAGTAGCCCTTCAGATAGACTGACATTTTCCAGTCAGTGAATTACAGGAAAACTCACCCTCATCTTAGGGTTTGTCATGTTTATATATTCATCCAGGAAGGCCATGAACCTTGTCAAGAGGTCTTTTGCTTCAGTTTTTAGACAAATTTTAGGCTCATTACTAGCAAATATAACTCAAATTCTTCACATTCCATTCTGTATTGCTGGCCTTTAAAGTCTTTACCTTAAAGTTAGTGATAAATCAAAGATTAATTTTACATAAGAAAGGGCACTGGTTATCTTAATACCTACTTCCACGACAGTAATGTTTCACCTAATGCACTTTGATGTCACAATCACCATTACAAAGCTTGATAATACATTAATTGCACCAGCTTTTGTGATTTATATATATAAATTATTAGCTCATTTTAAGGAAAGAGCTGAACATTTTAAAAAGCATATGCAGCAGAATAATACCAATTTTATATTTGTCTAATCTATGCATTTTTCAATTCGGACACATAAAAAATATTCTCTTTGCAAAGAAAGGTTTAAGAAAGGAATGTTTTTGGTATATTCCACTAACATTTTTGCTTTTTTTTTAAATAAGCTTTATCACTCTTTGCGCTGTGATTGTTAGTAATGAAAACTAAATTATACTTGACAAAGTACATATATAAATTGCTCTTAATGATCCTATTACTTTTAAAATTTTACAGTTTGTTGTTATAATTGTATTGGTTTGCTTACCTAACAATAAGCAGCATTAAGTAATTTCCTTTGTTTATTTCTGTCATTAGTGAGTTAGCAACACTCCCTCATAGTGCTGTAAAAGACAAAAACATTGGTGCATGTGCCTGATACTCTTTTAAGCAAAAGTTCTAGAATAAAGTGGGTTTTTTTCTTTATTTGTTGTCTTCAAAGAATTAAGGAATCCAGCTAGTCATCTCATAATTATAGTTTGAAGATATTTTGGTGGATAATGCTATGGAAAAAAAAAAAAAAAGAGGATTTGCAAACTTTCTTAAAGGGAAACCACTTTTTTCTTTTCTTATTACTGCCATTGTCAGAAATTTAAGCAGGGAAGCTTATTCTTCCAAAATTTTTCCACGCAAATCTGGGGCAGATTTAAGAAATATACATCTGAAAAGCTTAGGATAAGAGCTCATCTATTTGACTGGGTTTCTTTTAATTTATGGCTAACTAAAAACTGTTAAAAAATAAAAAATCACAAAAGTTTCTGTATATCCTCAAGTTCCTAGCAACTTCCTTACCATACAGATTTACTCAGCCTCAGTCAGAATCACTGCTGATCAGAGTGAAATATTGCAGGTCCACTTATCACTAGTTCCCAGGTGACCAATCTGCAATTTATTCATATCAGAAACCATTTTTCCTCTGGCCACTCTGATTTTAATGTGGACTGTATATCATCAGGCCATGACAAGAACAGAGGGATTGATCTATCTTAGCATAATAAACTTATTTTTATCTTCAACCTTGCCTTTGTAGTGGAGGAGATATTATAAGCTGTCTGACACTTATTTGGAGATGTATACACAGAAGAAATAACTCCCAGTAGCTTCAGAGAGTGAGCTGTGTGTGCTGAAGTAAAACTCATGAAAACTTTTCATAATAATCTTTGCAACAAACAAAACTTTTAATAGGAGAAATGATCTGTTACTACCCCAGAAACTTTCAATAAATGTTCTTCTCCACAGATGAGGTGCTCAGGTAAACTGGCACACACTGACCTGGATTCAGGGACAATGGCTATAATTTGTCTGCAAAAAGCCCAGTAGGCTGTACAGAGGCTTCATGTCAATCAGAGAAAGAAATGGAAGTTAAACAAGCACTGCTAGATTTTTGTGCTCTTTTTTTCACATGCTCTGTTTGTTTAACCAGCAGGGTGTCACCAGGTGGATGTTAGTGTTCATGTACAAGGCTTTCACAGAGATTGATGTTCACAGCAATAGCTGAGTTCATTTACAATGCCATTCTCTGAAAGCCTTGCTGAATAGATTCCTAAAGACAGTAATTTACTGCCTGTCTTTTCCTCTTTTATTATATTCCACCACCAAAGATGCCTATTCTTATTTGATGACTTAAGTATCCTTGCTCAAAGGTGCTCATACATTTTCAAATTCTGTTGCTGTTAGAAAAAGGAGAGAAGAAGGAATTATGACTGAGCTGTCTTTTAATAGCTACCACGGTCTTGCTGTCCTGTATCCTGTAACTATTGTAATGTGTTGTATTGTCTTACAGGGAGGAGTGAACATCAAGAACTTTGACAGAAGAATGCAGCTTCTGGAGAAGTCCCTCTACCCTGAATTCTCTATTATCTCCTTTTCTATTTAGTGTGTCTAAGTATAACATCCTGAGGATTAACACTGGATAGGATTGAAATCACTGAAGAATTAAAAAGTTGCAGCACTTCTAGGAATTTAATAACTGTTTGCCCCAGGATAAATGTCATAGCCAGCCTTTTATAGAAGAATTTTTGGTCCTCAGCCCTAAATATGAGGTGAGCACGCATTCCTTCATTCAGTTTATAGATGGTGGATTAAACTGACAGAGCCAAACAAAGTTTTCTGTTTGTAACATTCACCCTTTAAATGCTTAAAATCTGGAGAAAAAGAAAACCAAACCAAAACAAATAAAATCCACCAAACCATAACAAAAGCCCAAAGAAAAGCCTTCTATTAAACTACTGAAAATTTCTGGCAGTTCTCATATTTTCTGAGATGGGGTTTTGATGTTAGAGTGGGGGATCAAAAAGGTACTTTTGTACCCTTAAATCAGAATCCAGAAATAAAGATAATTGAAATGGAATGACTTTTGGATCTCCAAGGGCCTCTTATGAAAATAAATAGGTATTCATCAAGGAACTGAACTAAAGTTTGTTGACAACACCAAGAGTTTTTCCACTAATTGTATTATTGGCTTTTGGAGAAGGCTTTGAATGCCATCATCCCATTCAATATCTAAATTGCTAAGTACTTCCTAAGAGATTGTACATACAAATTTCAGTGATCAGAATGATACATCTTGTTCACATCTTTGTTTCAAGATTCTGTCTTTTAATTTCACTTATTTATATGTTACAAAATTTGAAATAAATATATATAAGG
>NW_016690223.1:4018449-4076631 GCF_001604755.1 Lepidothrix coronata
AGCTATAGGAAAAATGGACAGCACACTGCTGTTGATAGCTTAGAAAACTGTAATGTAACTGAGATTTGTCACATATCATGTGCATTATGTCACTTTTGTCTCTTTTCCTGAAGGAAACCTATGTTCATTTTAGTTTTCTCAGATAGAAATTGCAATGAATTATTGTAGCTTTTATAAGTATCAAAAATCTGAGTGAATTTCCCAATAAAGTGAACTAAAATCTCTATTGTAACTGGATCTGCAGCTTAATAAAACTTCACTCATTTTTAAAATACGAATTAAAAATACAGGAAAGAGGGGAGACATCTCTGTATCCAAGGGTGATGCTGTTAAGAAGGGAATCCTCAAAGTCTAATGATCTATTGTCAGAATGATACTCTGTGTGAGCTTCTATTTTACTACCACCTCCAGGTTTTAGCTTTCAATGAAAGTAGAAATATGAAGAAAAAGGATTCAGTTTTTCACTGTGTAATTTCCCTGACTTTCTTTTTTTAGGGTAACTTATGTGATTTTTTTCTTTTTTTTTTTTTTTTTGGTGCGTGTTTGAAAACTTGGCTTCCTTTTTCTCCTTCCCAACCCAAGCTGAGACATGGATATGCTTGTACATATATGGAAGAGGTCGGTCTTATAAGCAAACAATCTTCCACCTTTAACTGGTGTCAGTGGCTCCTTCTCCTCCAGAAAAATAGAAAATCTAACCCTAAATTTACTAAAGATGAAAGCAACTAATATCATAAACAGGAGACAAATATATGAGAAAGAAACACAGTATTTGGTAGTTTCAAAAAAATCCTCTCTTCTAATCCTGGTAACACAGATGCATATCCTAAATAGTCAGAAAATTAAATATTGTTCCTGTTAATGTTTTGTTAAGCAATTTTGACAACAACAGACACTTGGCCAACTCACAAATAAAGCATGCCTTGTCCTTTGAATTGTGGATGGTTTGCACTATGCTAAGAATGACAACAATTACAGAATTTGCATGCATCTGCCAAGAGAACAGATGGCTTTGTAGGTGTAGCACAATGGAGAAAAAAAGGAAGAAAAACAATCCTCAAATTAAATCCAATATGTAAAAGAAATCTTAACTAGATGCTGATATAAAGAGTAATAAAGGACTTGATTTGAAAATATTGCAGTGTCAGGGCAAGTAAAGATACTGTAGTGGATTTGAGATGATTTCTGAGGAAAGTATTGGAACTGGATGACCATGCTTCTGCCATATTAAATCATGAATATTCCTTAGCCCTCTCCTGGATGTGATTGCTCAGAGTTACATTAATGTAGCTCCTTCAGTCCTAAAGTCTATAGTGCAGTTCAGGTTTTGATCATGATGGGCAGGCGTATGAAGATACAATATGGAAAGTTTACTTGTAGAAACAGCTCTAAGAATATAAATAGTCAAAAAATGATTGAAATATTTACTATAGTAATGATTTTGAATAGCTAAAGAAGCTAAGGCATATTCATAGTTCCATTTCTTTTATACTTCAGTGGCTACCTCTTCAGACAATCAGTGGCAAGACATAGTATGTGCATACTGGTACTGGCATTTTCCAGGAACAGAAACTGTTTTTCTACCACATCTCTGATAGACACTTTGCAATATACTGAACAAGAATATATCTGTGCCCCATTCATCTCATAGTCTAGGAAACAAACAGGTTTCTGTGTGTATATGAAAAGCAAGACACAGGGAAGTTTATGATGTGATATGATAGTGAGTAACGTGGAAGACAGGTACTATAGCACATCAATAGCTGAAATGCTACCCTTTTTTATTTCTTTTATTTTAATTTTTTTTGAAAGCACTGGAACAGAAACAAATTTCAAAAGTAAGATTTTAGTGATAGAATGCAATAGATCTGCAGAAATCCATGGTGACCTCTCCCCATGTATGAAAAACATTATTGAAATAAGTGAAAAAAGATAATAATTGAAAATGTAATTAATTGAATATAACCAATTAGAACTGTGGTTGAGCTAAATTATAAACAAAAGACAACAGGAAAGGTGAATATCAGCTAAGAAATACTGTGCAAAAAGCTGTATTAAGAAAAGTGAAACAGAAAAAAGACATTTCTAATGATCCAGTAAGCAAACAACTGATTCACAACCATTCCCTATCATTCAAAATACTTTTAACAAATGAGAGTGGGGCAAACCTTATGCTAATAGAACCAAGTTTTTCAAGGTGATGATTTGTCCTTTCGGGACAAAATCATGGCTAGTGAAATTAGGGACAAATGCTGCTTGTTTGGTATCTTATGAATTTCTTATCCATTGTTATATCAAATCCATATTTGGTCCAGATTATTTTACTTTTATTAGTATTTATTATAGGGGGTATGTGTTCCCTTGTTTTACTGCCCCCTGCAAGTACCTCTAATTCCAGTTTGTTCTCCCGGACAACATTTTTTGTAGTCTAGTCACTCTGTATGCACACACTATCTTATCTCATTTCACCTTGCCAGGAACTTCTATATGACTGCAAAGGATTTTTATTGAAGAGGGAGGATTTGACACTGAAAATTGCTTCTTGTGAATTCATCCATGGAGTGTTTTTTCCTATGTGGTTATATATTCATATGTAAATGAATCACATTACTGTGGCACCACAACACCTCACAGAAGCTAAAAATAGATACACCTTGTCCCAGAGCAAGATCCTGGGACTTAATTTTCTATTTCTTATTGTATTGCCTTATTTTCATGTCTCTCAGTATCTTTACTTTTAGTTCTTTCATTTTATTTTATACTGTGAGAAATTTTAACTGGAAGAAATGGATCTTGCAAATTGTGTTGAAGATTTTGACTCTTTTTGTGGACATTTCTGTCTCCAATCAGATGAGAGTTACAACAGCTTGCCTTTATTTCTCCATAGGCTCTATTTGCAGCTCTCATGACTGTTATCTTTGAAGCAGACAATTTCTTCACATATCCTTCAAGAAACCTCTGTTAAGGAGAAAAGAAAAGAGAGAGAAATGGTCTAAATTGTCTTTTCTACTACTGAACGAACGTGTTGTTTCTGTTTAACATCAAACTGTTCGTGAGCGACCACAATGGTTAAAAGAAATAGATTCAAAGTCATAAAGGGGTAGTGAAATAATTGGTGACATCACAGTCTTCTGTCCCAAAGTCAAAGGGAAGAAGTGAGACGAACTTAGGAAGAGATCAAAGAGCTGAGAACAATGACCTTCTATGTCTTAGTTTTATGCTATAGTACCAATGACATTTTCAACTTGTTCTTTAAGATCAAGACAGGGATGACTAAATGCTGACAGCATTGAAAGTTATGTGTGTTTCTTTCACCAACAGAAGATGTGCTCTATACAGAAGGCATGAAATGCTATCCACAGTTCTATGTGAATTATAAGGTCTCTTTACTCAGGCAAACAACAGGGGATGTGAATTGCTACAGACACAAATCTAAAAACCCAGTAACTATCACTTTTCTTTCCAGTAAAAACTGTCCATGAGTGGCATTGAGAGACCTCTATTGACTTAAAAAAAAATAAAAATTCTCTGTGGTAATGCAAAACTTGAAAAGAATTCTCTGTAGTAAGATCCTGTTCAGACATATGTGCACCCATGTTCATTTAATATTTTTCTTTAATTTGGATCTTGCAAAAAGACATTATCATAGCAGATACTTTTAATCTGAAATCTGTTGACCCATCTGAATTACTTCATAAAATAAATCATTGAAAATATAAGAACATTATCATATTGATGTGAGGACAAAATTCCTAGATAAGAGGTATTTTTAGCATTTCTTTGGTGTCATAGTGTGCTTATATTTTTACATTTAAAACAATAAAGAGATTGAATTAATTCTTAAGACATGAAAGTAAAAGTGTTTATATAACAATTTAGAGACTTTAAACATGATTAGTCACATTCTGATCTCAATTACATATGTGTAATATTGGAGAATTTCAATTAAGTTGAATTAGTAGTAGAATCTATCTCATAATTTATTTTTTTTAGTAGTGTTTTCAAAGATCAAGTGAACAGAGCATTTATACTGTTTGAGTTTATTTTCTCCTCCCAACAGATAAGGTGAATAAAATCCTCACCATATCTTAGATCTTCAGTTCCTATGGCTCACATAACATGAGTGCAATTGAAACCTGAACATAGTCTGCCTAGAAACTCCATCTACCTTTGTGGTCATGAAAAAATGAGTATCCTACATGCTTACCACTAGTCATATGATATCTCAAAAAGGGCCCTGTACATATTTATTCTTACATTCACAGTTCAGGCACCAAAGGCACCATTGCTTACACCAATGGCTCTGGCAGCAGAAGCATAATTGAGCCCAAATCAAAACATAACATCCTTTACCCATTTATTTGCCTTTAATTCCTCATACATCTAAAGCTATTCTGAAGCTCCTGAAGCTCATTACAATTGGTTTTGATTGGTTTTGGATTTATCACTTCTGTGTGTATATATATATATATATATATACATATATATATTTATAAACTAAGACTGTATTTATCGTCTTATTAATATATACTTTCATATATGTTACCTGTTATAAGTCTTTATCTCTCTGTCTGAATCTGTACACATCCTGATGTACGTATTTCATAGCTATCACATATTATATGTTTTCATGCTTTTTTCTGTGTGCTTGCACAATCATCAAGACAGCTAAATGTCTCATTTTATTTAATGAATGTAATCTTATATTTGAAAATAGGCTCATTTGAAGATACATTCATTAATAAACGAGTTGTCTATTGGAGTCTCAAGAATATATGTATTTTCTTTAAGGAAAATTTCTCTCTCTTTAAAGGTCAAGTTTTAAAAGGCTAATGATATTGATTTATAGCTAATAGTCACTTCATTTCTGTTATAGGAACTCTGAGGACAGGCTTGGTCTGTGATAAAATGTAGGTTAAGTATGCCATTTATTATTTATACCTTTGTGATTAATTGATCATTTACAATGATGATTACTTAATCATCAAAAATATTAATAAGCAGCCAGCTAAACAATAGCCCCAAATGTGTTTAATAACCATGACCAAGTGGTCACTGAAAGGGAGAAATCTACTCAGTTAAAGAGCTAACTTTAAATTTTGCTATCAACTTCTAACTGTTAACCTCACATCCCTATTTGCTGGTAAAAACTCAGTACTGATCTGGCATTTCACCAAAATCAGCCCTCTAAAATGCTGGAATCAGGACTTTTGCACAGCAAATGACTGCATTGTTTCAAAATCTCAGAAAAATTCCACAAGGCCCACATAGTATTTTGTAACACCATCACAAGATCTTCTGTATGCAAATAAATATGACTGCAGCACACTGTAAGCTAGTTGATCAATGCAATAATTCAAAATAATACTGCAATGCTAGCCAAATTCACTATCTGCTATGTGAAGAAATTCATTATTGCACAATTAAGTGTCAAAAAAATTCCATTTGTATCATCTTTATTATCCTTGGTGAAATAAATTCCCTGCTTCAAACTGGTATATTTCCTTTTCACTTTGTTAGTGAGTATTGGGAAAATTATCCTCTTACTGTAGACTCAGCATAACTCAGAAAACAGTTTTGCTCAGCTGGCTCTATGAACTGAAGATTTAGTGTCATTTAGTGATCAATGAATTATTGTTGTGGCAACTGTGTTCTCACATTTATTGAAAAATAGCACTCAATCTCAGTGTGCCCTGGTTTACTGAATAATGAATGGGGTTTTTTTATAATGATGTTACTGGTGCAATTTTTGTAATGGTATCTTACCAAATTAATAAACATGTCCTGAACTTAGCTAATTATTGTATTGCTAAACACAGTAGAACTATTGATAACATGTTCTGTGCTTTAGCTGATTGTAGTACACTGCATGTATCAAACTGCAATAATTTACTGCATGACATAGTTACCTTAAGAGGAGATAAGGACTCTTAAGAAAGGAGCACAGTGGGCAGTCTGACTGCAATAAGCTGCTACTTTGCGTTGGTCTTACCAGCAAAAATGTTAAGTTGTTGAGACTTTGACGTTGAAAAGAACTACAGAAAAGGTACACGTATAAAATAGGGAGGTGATGAATTAATAACAAAACAAAGCCAGATCCCAAGATATTGGATAGCTAAAAGAAGCAGAAAAATGTATATATTTCATATTCAATTGAAATGCAAAAGAAAAAAGCCTACAAAATGGTTTAGCTACCGGTCACCTACTGTGAGGATTTGACCTAGGAAGCTGTTGATTCATGGAGCAATCAGGTAGACAGTTTAGGTCTTAACTGCTCTGGTGTTACGCTTCTTTGTGGGAAAACAATCTGACCTGACAGGTGGATTTTTGTATTTTTGTCTCTCTTCATCTTGAGGAACGATATTTAAACTTCTAGCTGAGGATCTTAGAAAGCTCCACAATTTTCAGTTTCTAGAGGAAAATATGTAGATACATTCAAGAGAAACAGACAGATAAACAAAATAGTGATGATCCACTGTGTTAAATGATAGAGGAGACAATTCAACTGCTGATTCCACTCAGTAAAAGCAAGAATAATCCTTTCATGCAGAAACATTAGAGCATCAGAGTGAAATATTCTATAAATGCATCAAACATTCAGCTGGTACAGGGATTCAGTGCCCCATACAGAAACGAGGGTGAGCAAGCAATGAAAGCTAGAACGTGATTAAGAATATAGCTTAACATCTAAAGTACCAATAATCAGAGAGTACAAATCAAAATGCTCAAATGCTACTGATCACGGAGCAGAATAGGTTCTGGATTGTTTAACTACAGAGGAATGTGCAAAACTGAAGTAAATCCTATGAGTAATGAACTCATGCCTAAATCCAAAAATGAACAACTGTGTAATCAATGTGACAACAATGAGTCAACAGGAGTGAAGTTTTCCACTCCTGTATGACAAATAATAGATGCTTCAGAAAAAAGATACTTTTTTTTTTAAGCTGAAATAAATTATATAATACATACATCTCCATCTATTTTTATATTGTTACATCTTCAATCAGGAATTGCCATTCCTTACCTTGAGAGGTGAGTTGTAGTGATTTTCCATTGTGGTATAAACTGGAATTCAACAGCGCACTGCTATCCCTCAGAGCTTCATCCTGATGTCTTGGCAAGCCACTTAATCCTTCAAAACCACAGTAAAATAAGAATAATGCAACTTTTGTGACCTGTTTGTAGTTTTTTTAATAACAGATCTGTCATACTTGCACATATGGGCATGAAAATATTTGGTCTTAATGCTCGGAAGAACTAACATGCAACCATGGTACCTGACACCTATGACAGAAGTAATGTAGTTAGAGGGGAAATTTGCTATTTAGTAGCACAGAGGGGCAATCTTGGAACATATTTGTATGTGTTGTGCATATTTAAGTGACACTGGTGTTAAATAGTAAATTACACCTTTGAATAGAGATAAGTTTGTAGTTTCAAACATATATAGAAATCTAGGCTGGCTCTTCCTAAATATTCCTAGGGTGAGTGGTTTCCTTAATCCAAACCAATGGCTTTTAGTATTATGTTAAAATGTTCAAGCCCGAAAGAACAAATAAGAAATCTAGTGCAAGAGCCTTCTGTGAGGAGGGACATATGAAACAGTTGAAATTCCTGTGAGCAGAGTAACTTTTCAGTTCACCATGTGCTACGCTCTTTCTCAAGAGCTGAAAAAAACAAAAACTGTGGGCAGATCTGTGAGAGTTATTTATATTGTCTTTTGGTGGTAGGGACAGCTAGAGGGACAGGCGCATGGAGTGAGGAGAAGCTTACAAAGCAAATCATAGTGCCTTATCATATCAACTTAATTCAGTCCTCAGTACCAACAAGACTTAAAAATACAAGTGAAGGAAGGCTATTGCAAGAGGAGGAAAGCAACCAGCTGTCCTTGCAGTGGCTTCCTGGAGGTGGAGATTTTAAATTGATTTAGTTTTGTTGCCAAAATTATGTGTTCTTCTCTGTTAAGGTTTCCCATGAGAGCTTTTCTCTCCCTTTTAAGTCCATATTGTTTAACGAATTGCTTGGATCCTCCTGACAGAGAGGAAAATGAGTACAATGGAACCCAGAATTTTAATAACATTCCCAAAATTCAGAGAATTTTGCCAGAGATTTGAGCCAGGGCTTTTTGTGGTGACATTTCATTTCAGCCCAGACCTTGTTGTTGCCTATCAAGTCAGAAAGGAACAAAGCCTTGAATAAAAGAACTACATACCGCTGCATTAGGACAAACCATAGTATCAAATGCCAAAATATGCATAATGACATCTACATTTGTTTGGTCATGCTCCACCTTGCAGATCCTGATGGGTCTTCACATCTTCCATACTGCCACAGTACTTGAAATACCTCTTGTGGAAGAGTCCCACTGGACACATTGGGGAGGTCAGGCTGACCGTGTGAGCCTTGGGTGTGCTGCTGGGTATAGGCAGTAGTCTGAGAAGACTCAGGGCAAGAAAACTTACTGAAAATGTGTTTGGAGTGACCTTGAATTTCCTCTGAATTGTTTTTTCCTTAGCATATAACAAGTATTACAGCTCCATCTATTCAGTGCCTTTTCAATTAGTAAAATAAACAACTCAGGAGCACTGGAAATCAAATTTGCATCCTTTGATAAGCACTAAGAAAAAGTGCTACAATTTATGGGTGATGTAGTTAAAAGCCTTCCTGATAGATAATAGAGATACAAACTTGAGAAAATCTGCCTGGGAAAATTATTTCACAAGGAGGAAGATAGCTGTTGGCAACATAAAATATCTTTTCTTGTCTAGAGATTCACTACTACCATTCTTTTCAGGGGCAATATAAAAGAAATCGAGAGTACCATCTTCTAGAAAACGAGGAGTCCAGCAAACTACCACACTATTTCATGTATTTCTCTTCTCAGCTCAGGACTATCTACTACCTTAATTGGCAGTAAATTGTTATTACTTCTCACTACGGCAAATCCCTTTGTGACTTTCATACAGTTGGATAGACTGAGACATAGAGAGAAGTAAAAAAAAAAAAAGCAATGACAAAACCCCAAGCACAGTGCTTAAGTGCTATCAATAAGAATATTAGTGACAATAAAATAAGGCCTGGAAAGTATTTTCGTATTTCCCTTGAGCTGTGCAATAGAAATTTTGTTCAAGTGCCACACCTTGTGCCAGGTCAGTACAAAGAATATAGGTTTCTTTTTTTTTAATAGCATATATTATTAAAAAACATATTTGCATCCCACCTGTTTGCAGAGGTGTTGCCATTTTAGAATAAGTAGGTAGTGTTAGCTGACAGAAGTAAACAATAAGAAAATTATATCCCCTAAGGCTTTACTTGCTCCATCTTGTCAGTTCTTACTTGTCTTACATTTTTATTCTCCACTTCTTTTACTCTTTACTATGTATAATTGAATCTCTTAACACTCTGAAAGTATATTTTAAAATAAAGTTTACCTTTTTTTTTTTTCCTAAACAATTGGACTTCCTGCTGGATTCCTGAGTCTGTTCCAGATTCCATAGATATTGAGAGAGGCTGTATTTACTAATTGAAGTAAGAAATAAACTGAAATAAACAAATAAACTCCTATATTCCCTCTCTGGAAATGCTTCTTGAGTTCTTTGTTAGCTTTTATGTGGCTGAAAATACTTTAGGATTTTTGCTTCAGAGATTGAGAGAAACAAGATAGAGACTTCAAAAATTTGTGGCATGACTTGAAATTATCAGAGCACCTGGGGTACAGGTATTGAGAGGATATTCATAATAACTGACTCATAGTCCCATAAACAAGAAAAAATCCAACAGTGCAGAAACAGAGGTGAATAGGTGAGTGTAATCAGTCATCTAGACCCGTCACAATTACAGAGATTTTTATTTTTGCTTGGACTTTCTGTTTCAGCCATTGCTATCGCACTCCCCAAAATAATCCCCCAAATCCTAGTTTGCAATAATTGTCAAAGATCCTACAGGAAACTTCACAGCATAGCCTGAGAGTGGTTAACTTCACAGAGTTAACCTGACATTGCAAAATTTACTTATATATGTCTTTTATGAAAGTTCTAAGAGACTTCAAGACCTGAACCAAGTTTCTCCAAATCAAGTCTAATTCTGTCCTATGAGCTCTAGTGCTGTCTCTGTTGAATGCTTGGTACTGAAAATTATAGTTTGAATATAAAACACAGATAAATTCTTATTTGTCTATACCAGTGCTGTCAGTAATTCACCTTTTCACCCTTACCAATCTTCTAACTTACCAAGGTAAAATTTTCCCTTTCTGCATATTCACAATGAGGCTAAAGAGAGAGGAAGAGAGAGCTCAGAGAGGTGACAGCATTCTCAGAAACACAAGTATGAAGCAAATTAGCAGTATGTTTGGAAAAAGAAGACTGCACTGGATCCAACTCAAAGGAGTCTTGAGATCTGCAAAAGAGCTGAATTCATATTTCCAAAGCTAGATCTGAAGGTCTCACAATCATACTGAATGAAAATTTTCTCACACCTCTTAAAGTCCAGATTGAGCAACCTGATCTAGTGGAGGGTGTCCCTGTCCATGGCACAGTGGTTGGAATGAGATGATCTTTAAGGTTCCTTCTAACCCAAACCATTCTACGATTCAGGACACTGAAAAGATTGCTTTGAGCCTTTTATAAATCTGAAGGAGAATAACACTCTCCATCTGTGAGATGTGATTAAAATATTCTGCTATTTACCTTGCACATTACTTATGAATAATTGCTCACTGCAGAGATGTGCAGCAATGTTAAGCCAAATCCTGGCAATTTTTCTTTTATTTTTTTCTTTATTTAGGTGAAAGGCATGTTAAAGTCAAGTTGTGTAAAATCTTTTTGAAATCTTTTTTATTCACAATAACTTTATTGTTCAAAAAGGACTTATACTATGTTAACATGCTTGCTTTCTGTTTTCTATTTGAAACTACCACAGCCTGATGAAAAGTGAATAACATAAACCAAGCTTCAAAAAGGAAAAAAAAGGCAGAAAACATCTTGGAATAAAAACTGTTCATGCACCTGTGTTCATTTTCTGTCCTCTTGATAAACTGGGAAAACAGATTCAAAACTGAGTGAGTATTTACTCATCTTTCCTCAGAAACTTGGAATTTTTGCCATTGGATGCCTATAAGCACACACCTTGCTGGGGTCTCAAATGTATCTTCTTAATTCTTCAATCAAGAATAAAGTACTTTATGCACAGAAATTCTGACACAAGATTTCTTTTTTTTTTTTTAATTTGCTTATTATTTCTATCTTGGAGAGATTCCCTAGACAAAGCCCAACTAATTTAGAAGAAAAAAAATTAGACCAGTTACATTTTATTTTGTCATAATGTGGGTTTTAGATGTATACTGAAATCTTCTCATGGCAGAAAATCCAATATATTTTACAGCAATTTATTCCCTCTATTCATGGTACATCTTGTTTTACCTTTGCTTGCACGGTAGTAAGAAGAGAATTTTCTAGTTTTCAGATATTGTTAATGACAGAAACTGATTTTATGTAATAGATGGTAAGACGTGACTACTGTGACAACAGTAGCTAAGTGTATTTAATGACTGACGATCCTTTCCAGTTCCATTAGCCACAAAACAAAATTTAGCAATTATTTCTTTTTTATTCTGTCTCGGATTTTTTTACAATATAAATTATAATATTTTGTATTTCTTTGCAACTTATTTCTGTTCCTGTGTTGTATACAAATGGAATGTTCAAAAGGCCTCAGAATTAGTCTAATGTAGTTTCTGTGAAGTCTGTGACAGCCTTGTCAGTAATCTCACTGGCATCAGATAAACTAATGGGATTTTAAGAAATTCCCCCATGATAAGTGTTGACTTCTTTCTAAAGAAAGAAAGAATGAATCAATTTTTTATTTTTTGGTGACTACTATTACCTAATAAATCAAAGCTCTATCTTTTATTTTAGCAGCTTATTTATTTTTTCTATTGCTCATAACCACTATAGCATTTATATTGATAAGAAAAACAGGTTGACAAAAAATTGTAGATCAGTAAATGATCTGCAGTAATAAAGAATCAAAAACATTAGATTGAATTGTAACTACTGACTGTATTCAGGAGACTTCTGTCATTGACTCATTTTCTTCAGAAAACTTTTTGTTGCTTAGATAAGTAAACAGGGTGAGTGACACAGTCATGTCTTCAATTTATTCTATTTTCCTAAACCTTCATGCATTGCCACTGTCTTGCAGTTCTCAGTATTTCTAATATCTCACTGTTTCACAACACCCCAATGTACAACTTGATGGGTTTTATACTAACACTCCTTTCAAACAAAGCAAGAGACATATAAACAGATGCTTAGCCTGCAGCAAAGCTCAACTGTTAGTTAGGGAGTCATGTGAACTGGTAAAGAATCTGGCTTCAGAACAAATTAGTGGTTTGTTGTTGTTTTGCAGTACTGCCAAAAAACACTTTGCTGAAGGGTCATATCAGGGAAATAATGCTAGTTAGCAGTTCTGCAGAGCACCTTTTTCATAGCTCCATTCATTTCAGTGTAATACACGGAAACCAATAAGACTTGGAGAAAACAGTTCAAACATTTTGCTGTCTTGCTTTTTTTTTTACACAAAAAACTGCAAAGAACTCATCAAAATTTAAGTTTCTACTACAGCTGAGTGACCATATGGTACTGTTGCAGTACTTGAACAACTCATTCAGTTTTTCTGATCTTGGAAATCAAGAGAAAGGGGGAAGGGGAAAGAGTGACAGAAAACACCTTCCCATTTTAAATATGCTTTGAAGACAAGCCCTGGAATTGGTGGAAATTGCTGCTTTCTAAATTTGCCTTTCTACTGCTCTTTCCTGTGAATGTATACCAGAAAGAAAAATGGACTTCATCTTCTTTTTAGCTGTGTTACAGATAAGAAACACAGCTGGCTGATTTGGACTTTAATTTAATTTTATTTGGGTTTTTTTTTTGCACAGAAAGCAAAAATAGAAAATTCCTTGGTCAAACACCTCTTTTTTTTTTTACAATTAAACCCTCCTTCAGAATATTCAGTATAATCAGGGTTTTTTTGTTTGGGTTATTTTGTTGTTGTTGTTGGTTTTGTCTTTTTTATTTATTTATTTATTTCATTAAAGCATCATCTTGATTTTGCTTGGACTTTCTCTTCCATTCTTGGTGAAAAGATCAGTAAAAATAGGCCCTGAAAGACTAGAGCTTTAAAAAAATTTGTATAGAAGTCATGTTCAGTATAGGCTGGTTCAAAGCTTAGACCCTTTGTACTGGCTCAAGTGCTACCCAAGTACACACAGTGTGTTTCACAGATTCTCCTTTCTGTTATGAATCACTGAGAATTAACATCTAGTTCAGATAAAAACAACTGTTTTTTCATTAACTGGATATTCAGCAGGTCTATCTTTTTATGGGATTATATGACACATAATCATTTACCTACACCGAAAAGTATGTTTGTATCCTTTCTGCTTACCATTACATCTGAAAACATGTCTCAGTAAACTCATGGTAGAAAAATAAAGTAAAAATATTCTGAAATATTAAATTAATTTTCATCATTACTGAACACATTGAAATTTAAAAGTAAGTGATTATTCCATAGAGATAAGTATAAAAATAAATGTCCGGAGAGAGTTTGCAATAACCAAATAATTGATTAATCAATTAATCATGCTGCATAAATTTAATTAATCAAGTAGAAGCATCAGAGAACAAGCAGAGACTCTATATAAATGGGGCTGGAATTTTAGTAATTAAAAATAGCCAGCTGCTCTTTTGATAGATAAGATGCTTGCTATAAATACAATGGGCTCTTTTTCTCTCTTTTGATAAATCAGCAGGAGAATTCACGTATAACACCTGTCTCCTGTTAAACAGAAATTACTTTAGTTGGTTTTCAATATATACATTTCTTTTTTTTAAAATGAGAACTATGTGAGCTTTGGGATATATTATTACAGTGTAATGATCAATAATTACTTGTGAAAAGCCTGCTTTAAAATTTCCATCTGGCTAAATTTCTTTCCACTAACAAATTTACAAGTAGGTACATGTTCCAAGAAGGGCATTGATTTGGCTTCATTTGGTTTATACTTACACAGATGCCTCCCTAGAAGACTTGGCTGGTTTCTTTTTCTTCCTCACTTTTCCTTATCTCCCCTTGCCTCCTCTTGCCTCCTGATGGCTTACAAGCATTATAATAACTTATCTCTTCATTTTCTCTCAGAATTTCCTACTTACAGGTATGATACTTCTAATATTCAGTGTGTCCATCAATATTCTATGAACTCATGAGGAATTTCTACCTTTTCAGTTTGCAAAGTTTCATATATTGGAACTACCTATCAGTGGCCATATTAGTGAACTGCTTAACAGCTCTGCAAAATGAACTGTTTAATGACTCCTGTCTCTACTCCTTGGTCCTTTTCTGTACCTTAGATTCAGTAATATACAGCTATCTCTCACAGGATCAAATCCACTTCCAATCAAAGTCAGAAACTGGACTGAGCTCAAGTGATTTTATGAGATGTCATGGCTAGAAAACTACTGCAATCATTTGACCACTTTCCTATACATGAAAACATTCCTTCTAGCTGGACATCCCTCTCTTATCTATTTGAAAGTGGGTTTCTGGAATTCTTCTCTTTAACTAAATCTGGGTTCAGTACACTCATGGTTCCTAGGCACGCAAGCTCACATGCCAGATGCATTTTCTTCCCTCTGAAAGAAGTTCGATATATATACTTTTAGCATACATGGGAATGAGAAAGCTTCTTTTAAAAAATGAAATTAAGAACTAGATTAAAACAAACCAAAACAAAACACCAAAAAACCACAAACTAACCAAATAATTCACTGTAAAACACGTGAATGTTTTATTTACCTGTAGATGCGGGGCAGGGCCAGACTCCCTTGTCTCCAGAGTAGAATTGCAGAAAATAGTAGAGAAAGCAACCTAAGGCAGAGAGCCCTGTGAGAGCAAGATTCTTCTGCAGGGGGAGAAGTGTAAATTGGGGTCAAAACTACCTGTGACTCCTGCTCAGGCACCTCAAAACCTGCCTGAGCAGGAGTGATTGTTTTTGGGGATTTTGCTTAAGCAGTGTCGTAGATACTTTCTAATCCCTCACTGTCTGTCTCAGGCAATTTCCCTTTTGCCTGCTTAGCTGCTTGCAGGGCCCAGGATTGTGTCCATACTTTCTAAACATTATGTGGTTCACGTATTCCATTGTTAACAAAACTATTACTATATAAATCTCCACTCTTTCTCTATGAGGCAGTTCTTTATATTGCATCACTCTGAACTGTAAATCCTAGATATGAAAATTTCTATTTTCTATAACCCATTTCATACAGTTGGATAGTATTTGATTCTTTGTAATTCAGATTCATTATGCTGAAAATATTTTTTCTTACCGGTCTTCTCCAAGAAAGATCATACTTTCCATTGCCACCACTATTTCCTCTCCCTCCTGCTGTTCATTTCCTCTCTCTAATTCAAGAATCTTATACAGAAAATCCATTTTTGTAGTAGAGAACTATTGCCATTAGTGGAGTCCTGTAAGCTGTTGCACTGAGATTTTTATTTTCTTCAGATCCATGCTGAGAAAATATATTAAGATTTTGAATTAAGTAACTGGTCTTACAAGAATCATCCTAAAGAGTCTGGTTTATTTCCTGTTGATTTGACAGCAGCTAGGTCATATGAACACTTTTGAGCTTAAAGAGAAGGCTGTGGGAATCAATACTAGTGTATAAATATATAGTATAGCACGGCCCCAAAACTGAAATATCAAACCTTAGGGAAGAATACAGTCAAGGCAGTCCATTCATAAGGAATCATGGAGGCAGCTACTATGTTGAGTCTGGGTTCCACTGTGGACTTCTTACCTGTTCATATAGTTTCTATATAGGTATGTTATATTTTTATTATATCCAAGATAACAAAAGGAACTCTAAATATGAGAACATGCCTCCACAGTGAAGCAAACATTCTATAAAGAAATAGACCTTTTAAGAATAATACAAAAAATATTCAATCTTATTGTTAAAACAATCAATCTCCTTTTCACAAATAGTTTTTTTTGTTAGGGATACCAAATACATAACACTCCATAAACGTTATCAAGTTCACAGATAATTTCCAAAGATACATACTGTAATTTTTTTTTTGTCCACTAATGAGTTCCATAGTTGACATTATTGCTTAGGATTTGTTTGTTTGAGGTTTTTTTCAGATTTGAAAATCTACAAAAAAAGTTTAATTTAGATAAAAATTTGTTCAACAATTATCCATTTTTTTTCTATAAATGTTTTAATTTAAATATGAAAATACCATGGAGCATGGAAGCATTTAATTTTCAGTTTGCAATGAAATTAAAACATACTGAGCATTTTAAATCATGTAAGCAATACCTACATTAACTTCCTTTTCCTAATGAGTAATTATCGGAATTTTTAATGTCAGTATCCCTTGTCATTCCTGTTCTTGTATCAATTTCTCAACTTGTAAATGCATATGGGGAATATTTCTCACCTGTGCCTAGTAAAGTCAAGCCTTATGGCCTATACCCTTAGGTTTCCTTAGAAGTGTGAGTCTGAGATGTTAAAAAACAAACAAAAAACCAAACAATCCCATAATGAGGATATTTATGTATTAATCACTTTGAGATTCTGGAAAGCTTTAGAGTGGAACTAGAGGTGGAACAAGATCAGAGAATTTTTATCTATCTTGAAATAAATATTTTATTTCAGAAAGGAAAAGTGAACCAGTAGGAGGTTGTTACAAAACTATACTATACTTAACAATAGTATATTAGAGTAGAAATGCTTTAGTAATGCACTTTATTTACATAATTAGTTTTAATTTACAGCTCCAGGTGTGCTTCATGTTATCATTGATCTCTTCTTTTATATTTTTTCCTCCTGACACGTAAGTGCTGGTAGTTCAGAAAAACAGAAAACAAGATCAGTGAACAAATATAAATCAGAATGTAAATCTGCAGACTAAGAACACTTATTTTCTTATATTCTGTCTGAAATGGTACAAACCAGCAACTAGACAGTGCATCTTTAAGATTGACTTCAGGGAACTTTTCTTCTATTCGTTACAAAAATACCCACCCACCAACAAAACAAATTTTAAAGGCTGGAAGTGAGAGTCATAGATTTACAATAGTGCTTCATTACTCTGTATATACTGCAAAAAGACCATTGTTTGTGCAATTATTGCTTTGAACATCATTTAACATCTGTGCTTGCTATTTTGTTACCCATTTCTGAACCTTTGCTTCTGAGACTTATTGAAAATTTTGTCGCTTAAAAAATTATTTAGTGTTTCTTACTTGGAAGGCTAAGAATCTCTGGAATATTCTTAAATTAATGAACATAGTTTCAGGGAAAGGTTGTAGGTAAATACAGAGAGAGGAGAGCTGCACAATGAAATAAAAATTAAATATTGAGATGACAGTAGCTCATTTAGCTACAGTGCTGAAAATCAAGGTCCACTGGTCAGAGCTGACATTGCCTTCTCGGGCAGCTGATCATCCATGACCTGATTACAACTGTCTGTAATAGATTGTATCTAAAGTAGGGGCCATGGAGCCACAGTGAATTTACTTAGATAAACACACAGTCACACAACATGTGCTCAGCTGTTTGTTGTGGGATATGGTGTTCTTTTATTATGTCTGTTTGTAAGATGAGTTAAATTAAGCTTAAAATTGCATAAGAAGTTCAGCTGAGAGAAATTTTGCCAGTGTTCAGACAACAAAATGGCATGTAAAATGGTTCAGATCAGCACAACTTTACCACAGCTGTAGCAACTTATTGCTATCTTAACAGCAATTATCATCTTAGTACTTCCTCAGAAAACTAAAAGATTTTAAATCTATTGACCTTAGTGCTGTCTTACCACTCTGAATGCTAATGTCTATGATAGAATTGAACTAATTACCTCATTTCTTAAAAATCTGTGGTATGTTCTCCCCCTTTTGTGCTCCTGGGATAAGTTGTTTGTAAGGCATGTTTAGCAGGGAAATGGACAGGTTCTACTGGTGTTCTCTGTTCAACTGCAAGTGATGGTAAGGCACTAATAGCATATCTGATAACTTAGATACAGTAGAACTGATTATTGGCAAATTCTACATATCCAGCAATTCTGGACAATTGAGCATACCACACACATTGAATAAACAGTGTTTTACCAGCAGATCTGGAAACGCTGAAAAAGAGCAGAGAAGGGTGGACTGCTCCATAGATATTTCCCAGTGCACATTATAATGCTCTACCCTAGATTTCCATTATTGAGAGACTAGAGAATGACTTGTGTGGTACGTTCACATTAGAAAAAAAGAATAGAACTTTTTGAAAACTTTATTTCATTGGCAAGATAAATAAATAAAAAGAATATATATATATTTAATCAACCTGATATCTATTTTTCCACAGTTTTTGCAGCAACTTAAAAATGAATAAGTTAATATCATTTCACTGTTGGGTGATGTTTTATCCTTGAAAAAGAATTTTGTATATACATTTTTAGTGAAATAGTATTTTTAAATAAAGTTCTAAATAAATAAGTTTTTAAAAAGCCAAATGAAACTTTAACTTTTAGGTAGGTATAAGTGTAGCATACTGGGAAAAAACCACAAACCTCTTAATCAATTCCCTCAGATCTCTTCAGGGAAAGCCTTCCCAAGTCTAAGAGAAACAACTTCTGCCCTGAAATTTCAAAATGTTAGGGAGAATGGAAATGACCATGAATGTTTAAGAAGTGGCACAGCCTACTTCCTGTGTTTGAGGACAAAAAATAACCATTGCTCTGATGTGAATAGAACCCAAAGGAAATTGATTAATATGTAGTACTTTGCTTTTTCCAATATTCATGTTGCTTATCACTGTATTTCCTGTTCTTCGACATTTTGCTCCTCATTTTTAAGTTTAGGAGTTTTATATCCCTTCAGATAATCTTTCAAGAGGCTGTGCAGGTGTATTAAAATCTTCAGACTTCTTAAGGTTTTCAGATTCCAAACCAAGTCTAGACCAGGTGCTTGGACATGCATTTTAGTGCTTAGACTATTCCCTTCCTCATTTGCAATAGGTGGCCTGTATAGAGGTGCCGGCCAGGAGCTGAAACCTTAGATTTCAGGAAAATTGCAGATTAGTTTTAACAGAAGATAGAGCAAAGAGTGCAGTAGGCAAGTATTTAACACATTTATAGCAACAATATAGCATCAAAGTCTGAAGTTTTCAGGCATGACTTTGGGCTATTCAGTTCCAATATGGGGTTTTTTGCTTTTAAAATGAGCAATGAAAAGAAAAAAACAAGGTAAATAATTGAGATATACCTGTTCATTTGGTCCATTTTGTACACTAGTCCTACAGCTGAGAGGATTCTGGCTGTAACGGAGACCCCCTTAGATTTTCCCTTAAACATTGATTGCAAGAGTAATTACCTGAGAAACAGTCTGAGCACAAAAATTGATAATCATTTGTACTGTAGAAACAAAAAAAAAAGAGGAAAAGCAAGATTATCTTTTTTCTCTTTTATTGTTTCTCCTGTTTCTTCTCTCTTCTAGAAAATACTTTTCAAGGAAATTTGCTGTGAATAAACATTCATCACATTATTTAAATACTTCCCAGTAATAATGGTGTTGCTTTTTTGTAAGAAAAAGTGCAAAGATACAGGCTTTAGCACTTTAAGATAGGCTATTTGAGAGAAAGAAAATGAGGCAATTGCTGTCTGATTTTCAGTAAGAATTGTTATAATCATTGTCTTTATGAACTTACATCTTTTTTTTATTAACTCATTCTTATGTTTTATAGATTTCTTTATATTTTGATTTTCCATAAAAAGGAGAGTCCATGAAGTTTCTTTATATACTTTTTAATATATATAAAAAGTCTTTCTGACATGTGTTCCCTCAGAAGTCATAGTGACTTCTAACCTAAAATTCAGTCACAAATACATTTATACAATCTCTTGTAATCTTCACAAATATGAATATATATTAGTTCATATTTTTCTAGGTGATTTGGTAAGCAAAGTCTTTACATGTTTAAAAGTCATGAAGAATAACAAAATACTCTGATCTAAACCAAATAATTTTTAATTTTTTTAAAAGGTATTACTTGGTTGAATTTTGCAGAAAAATCTCATACAAGAGTGATTGATGTATGAATAAGTACTGTTTAAAACAATCCATCCTGCATTTTATAAACGAGGAAACTGGGGCTATTTCTTTGCTCACACATTTTTTCAGGGTAAATAATATATTTCCACATATTGACTAAATCAAAATTTTGACCAATGGTAAGGTTACAGATTTTATTTCATCTTGAACTACATAACTCATTCTCATGCGTTTGATCACAACTGATTGAAAAGCGGAAATTTAGGTGGCTGTGAGCCAACTGAACTGAATCCAGAGTAAAGTGCTAATCTTTGACTTGTTACCCTTGAAAACAATGATTGAAAGGAAACTAAAATTCTTCTGCTGCAGTCGAACATTTTACACTGCTTGGGAGCTGATTACTGTGGGCACGTCAGACACGCAGGCTGGTCTCTTTCCAGACCACTTGTTTCAAACTGTTGAGTTTGGATTTTAAAAATGTAACAAGAAGGCATCATACAGACCAGTTTCCCAGATTTACTTGTTTTGATTAAGAAACGCATGGTAACAAACAACCAAGATGTTACAGTCATCATTTTGCTTGTTTATGACAGTCTTTAGTCAAATGAATATGCAAGTATTAAAAAACCCACAAATTTATATTTTCTCCCTACTGATAATGACTGTCCATATCTTCACATCATTTCTTATCAGATTTAATCATATTTATTCTCTGGCTTTTGTATAAATGCAGTTTCAATATATGGCTTATGACTGGACTTTCCAAATACTGCATAATAAAAAATACATACTATAAAGCTCAGTAGGCAAAAGTTCTGACTTCACATTATACAACTCAAGCACTACAGCATAAGACTGGATTTACACTGCATGATAATTCAGTCCTAGTCTGCATTAAAACTGTCACTTTCTACCACATGTAGGTACTACTCCTGTGCCAACCACTGACCTTGAGTAAAACAAAAACACTAAGGAGAATTTTGCAAGCTGGAAAAAGGAAAGAGAATCATAAATAAGACATTTGAATTATATTGTATACCACTGATGATAAAAATGAGGATATCTGATGCATAAATTAGCTTTTAAAAAGAAAATCATGGTGGTTTTGAATAAGAAATATTCACATATTTTTACACTGTAGTATTGACTTGATGCAAGATATCACTAACCAACTTCTGTAAGAAGAAAAAAGAGTTAACTTCTTTATTCTACTTCCACAGTTGCCTTCTAGACTTACCAGTTTCTATGCAGTTCCTTCTAAATAGAAGCAGTATTGGAAAGAGAGTTCTAAGAATTTTAACACTAACGTCAAAGAGTTAGGGTGTCACTTTGGCAATAATAGGTTTCAAAAGTTCAATAACCCAGGACAAAATCTTTCTTTCAATAATGTAGAATAGCATTGTGATGAGCTTTATAATTGGATGGACAATTTGAATGATAGGTACTTAGTTAAAAATAGCTGCTCCTGTTGCATCAGATTGTAAATTGCCAAATTTTTTTCCATGAAATAACAAGTGTGAACTGCAATGCACAGAGGAAGAGGGAAATACAAACCTTTTCAGGTACTAATCCTCTTGTACTCAGTCATCAAATACGTGGTTTCCATCTCTCTCTTCTGACATCCTTGATATGTTTAGACATTCAGGCAACTTGGAATACACACTGTGAGTCTGAACAGTAATTTACACCATTTGATAGCAACAAAACCAAAAAACAAACAAAAAAAAAGCAATGACAACTCTCAATTATAACACTAGTAAGGGAGTTTGTATCACCAAGCTTTAAATGTCTGTATTGTAGGTGTTTATGAACAAACACATTTTTTTGTACTCCACTCCCTGAACTATCTAAAAGCAGAAGTAAAATAGTTGCAATAGGTGTATTTTGATAAAACAGTAATTCCAAAGTTCCTAATGCGGGATACTTGTACATTGCGGTGAATAAAAGTGGGATTTCATTATGATAATAAATAAACTAAAAATGAAAGTTAATTAAAATTCAATTCTATGATTTTCTAAAGTTATTAGGTTGGCTCTCTCCTTTATAATCTATCTGGCCCTTTACTGAGTTTTTCTGTGATTGATGCAGGACATACTTGATACAACAGAATGAAACAGAGGCAATGCAATTTTAGGATTCTGCTTGTTGGTGACTGCACCAGAAAGCAAATTTTAACAATCAAAATAGGTTTGTTTGCTTTCTTCATAAGTACCTTTTTGTTTTTATAATTATTTGAATTAGAAAGAAAATAGTTGCTTTGGTCAATAGATGACCAAACTAGAAAAGAAAGATCATAATGAAATAAAAAATCTGAAGAATCTTAATTCTTATGATAACTGAGCAATAAAAGACAGATTTTCTTTAAAACAAAGAGAAATAGTGCTTATGAGCATGTCTGATAGGAAGATTCAGATAAGAAAAAGAGCAGATCACAGAAGCACCCATAGTTAATTTAAGGATGTGTATACAATGCGTCCTATCTCCACTCACATCAAATTCAGTGGTACTTGTGCAATTTTAAACTTCATACCTGACTTTGAAATTCTTTATCCATGAGGGAATATATCACTACAAAATTTAAAAGTCTTTAATGAACAGCTTTACCTGGTTTGTAAAGCTACTTTTCAACTCATAATTTCTGTAATCTCCTTTCACTAGTCTCTATCTATAATCTGGCAATCGGATATGTCTGTCACGTATTGACCTCATAAGCCACCAGCGTGCCTGTAGCAAATGTGGATAGAGCCTTCCCAAATCTTCGTTCGCGAAGCCCAGCCATGATCTATAATCTGGCGTATAAGCAAATGCTTTAGAATAACAGGAAACTACACACTACTTGGATTTTACTTGTTTCTTCTACGGATTATATTTATTGTGCTTATCTGTAAAGCATCTTTTTGTATGACTTTTACAGAAAGGATTGCATGCAATTGTTTTCTTTGCCAACAGGGGGAAGGACTTGGTGACCAAGGAGGTCTGTGGCACTCATAGATCCATATAATTGTATTGGAATACTTTATTTCTTACAGAGTGAGCAGTGCATGAGAGCTATGCTTTTCAACAGTTTAAACATCTGATAAATCGTGCTATTAATTAATCATTTCACATTATTTCACAGTCATTGTGAGCTGCCTATATATCCAGTCCATAATTTCAAGCACTGCCTTCTCATTTGAGATAATGAAGGTTCTCTAGAAGTGGGTGGAGCACATTTGTGGAACACAAGGAGAGACTCTGAGAGATCACATGTTGGCTAAGATCAGAGCCATGTCTTAATGATAATAATAATTTGACTCTTTAAAGCTTTGTTTAATCTTTATGTTTGCAAAAAGATGAACTCAGTACTGCTAGTGTGGCAGGGTGGGGGTGAAATGAGGGAGAAGAGAGGAGAAGGGAAGGAAGAGGAAGGGAAGAGAGGGGAGGCAGAATTGGAGGCAACAACCTACCCATCCACCCACTTTAACCTGGTGATTTTATTTCTTGCTAGTTTTCTTAAACTTAGAGTACAGACATATTTTTGTTTAATGTTATAGATTTGGATAACCCAAATTGAGATAAAAATGAATACCTGATTTAACTATAAACAACTCTCCTCTTCTTTGTTATACATTCTCCTTGATGTATTGCAGAAAAAGAAAATGAATAAAACATTAGGTCACATTGTATATCTTCCAGTAATACAGAGAGTGTTCTTTAGTTGAGTTATTCAAAAATCTAGAGTGAAAAATTTCAACCCATGTTACAGTGAGCCATGTCTTAATAGAGTAACTCTCAGCACTGTATTTTGTATTACATGATGAGCTATTACATGTTTTCATTTTCTTTAGAGAAGACCAAGTAGTAATGATGCAGTGCATATGCTGAATATAAAAACCTATCTTCAAAAGGACTATTAGGTACTGGGGAGATTGCATTTAATACCAACAGGCATGGGAAGACAAAACAGCCTATAGCAACGCCAGCAGTATTAACGAATAGTAGTGGTCTGAGTAGGCTGGTGACTGGAGCTACTGTTGCCTTGGACAAGAATAGACTCTATAATGGGTTTGAGTGCAACAAACCCGTTCTACTATTCAATTCACCTAGAGGGTGCATTGTGGCTGAGTAAACAAAATGAGTGATAACACTCCTGTCTCTACTGACCTACATAACAAAATGTACACTCACAGTGCTCTAATCAATTAGTTTGCTAACCCAGCTGGCTCTTCCATTCTCAATCAATGGAATCACAGATGAAGCACTCATTCCCTATTTCCTTGATCTGAATAAATATGGATTTGCTCATGAACTTAACATAATTATTGCTTTAAGGACAGAGTAAAGAAAAAGGTGTTTCTCAACTTAGTAGATTGGTGACAAAGTGTTAAAGGACCTACCATTTTCCAGTGAGGTCAGTGGAAACTTTTCTAGTTATTTTGATTAAGACAGCACTAGGCATTTTCCTGAGACAAAGCCTGACATTACAGATTCCTCATATGCATCTGGAACACAAAGGTCTCAAGTTTCAGAGAACTTGTGATTTACTTCAGTCTATGAAAAAGTTAGGGCATCACTGGAAAGTAAAAAAAAGTTAGGATTAACATCTGTGGTGTCAAGGCAGAAAAAATAGGTATTAACAAGATCTTGATACCCCGACGGCAACCTTTCCACATCTTTTAATGAACTACAAAAAATTTTCATTTTTTCCCTCTCAAGAGTTTCTAGCTTTAAAACAACAGGAAAGAAATTTCAGAATTAAATACATTTTTGCAAGAGTCAACTAACAGTCAGCAAGAAACATGTTACTCCACATTTAAGGATTTCAATATGCCTGACCTGGTTTTCATAAATGCTGAACATCAACAACTCTCAGTATCACCACTGTTAGTAAACAGCTGAAAATCAAATAAATAAATACCCATGTCGAGGTTCAACTTAATCCAGCAACTAAGCACTACACAGATGACACACTCTTCCCCCAGTGGGATGAGGGGAAGAGAATCGGAAGGGTAAATGTGAAAAAATTCATGGGTTGAGATAAGAACAGTTTAATAATTGAAATTCTTTTAAAAAATTAATAGAAGTAGCCACAAGAATAATCATCATCATTACAACACTACTATGGATAAGAATACATTGCAATGAAAAGGAAGTAACACAGAGCGATAAATAAAACCAAAGAAAAACAAGCTATGGCAATGAAAACAATTCCTCACTACCAACTGACCAATGCCCAGCCAGTTCTTGAGCAGTCACTCCCTGCTAAACTTTCCCTCTAGTTTTATTGGTGAGCATGCCATGTGGTCTGGAATATCCCTTGGGTCAGCTCGGGTCTGCTGTCCTGGCTGTGTCCCCTCTCAACATCTTGTGCAACACCAGTCTACTTGCTGGTGTGGTGGGCTGGGATGAGGAGCAGAAAAGTCTTGACTGTGTAAGCACTGCTCAGTGGCAAATAGAAAATCCCTGTGTTATCAACATTGTTTTCAGCACAAATCCAAAACACAGCCCCATACTAGCTAGTATGAGGAAACTGAACTCTACCTCAGCCAAAATCAGCACAACCCAACATCCCAAAAAACTCCTGGGCCCCTCCCCAATAATGCATTAAGTGCTTATACAAAACAGCGTGTCCTTAGCAACCATTCTCCTGAAAGAATGAAAGGTTCTCTTTTAGTTATGCATTTCTATACTCTTGCAAGACTCCAGTGCACTTAAAGAAACAGTGAAATGTTCCTTTGCTCAGTGGGAAATTAGCTAAATAAATGTAGAGAATATCACAGAAGAAATTCTAGTTCCTAGCACTGAAAATATACTAAGAAATTTAAATGTTATTTGTTACATCCAGTGATTAAGAGCTTAACCATTTAAGTTAACATTATATTAGCACTGAGACAGAACTTAAAAATCTGTACACAATTTAGTTAGCATTACGTAATTTCAATTGGAAAATTACATCAGCAATAACCACTGCTAATTAGGCTTTCTTTAAAGCATGGATAGAAACTGGACTTTCACTCTGTTCATCACTGTTGAAAATGAGAAATCCTTAAATGTAGTCAGAAAGCATTTAGAAAGATAGAACTTGAATCAAATCAATAGTATTGCACTGTAGGCTGCTCTTTTTATCCATTTTAAGCCATAATAACATCAGCATGGTTCTGCTCATAAGATTGTCTTACAGGTTAGGATTTTTATAAAGGTTTTAGGATATCCTATCAAAAACATTTTTTCACTTAGAAACAGATGCAAAGGTCAGAAGACATTTATAGGGTACAAAGCCACTGAACATATTTACGGTGAAGACTGAAAGGAAACACATCAGTTCAAGTGGACATATGGTTTGTGAGAAGCCATCAAGCAGATATAAAGTTTTCTCTGACACTGTTTTATTATGCTGTATCCCAAATTCTATTCAGTACAAAAATATTGGAATTATCTGCAAAATAATAGTTATGTAGGCATAGGAAATTTTTACTCTTTTTATTATGTTTCAAAAAAAGTATTTGTTTTACATGATTTAAATTTCAGGTCTCAATTTATAAGTATCCTTTAATACTCCTACAAATTACCCAAATTAATAGTTACAGGTTCCAGAGAACCATCTTTATTTGAAAAGCAAAATGCTTTTTTTCTGATTCCTAAATAGTATCAGATTTTTAAGTGAAAAAGAAAGACAAATATAGGTAGAGCAAAGAAGAATAACTAGTAATCAGATGAAGTGGGGAAATGGATGAATGTCAATTTTATATATTTATGTTTTGTTTGTTATATTTATAGCATGTGTGCTTTGTAAACAGTGCTCAAAGCTCATGAATGAGACAAATATATTCAATGGTCAACATAAGAATGGGTTTCCAAAGCAAAGAAACAGAAGTTATCTATGTGTAGGTCACAGCACAATAAAATTACTTTTTCTTTGTACATTTCAAGTACAACACCTGATGATAAAGACAATACTCCCCAGGAACACTTGCTTTCAACTCAAGAAGAAAAAGACTAGATATCTCTATGCTAGCCACTGAAATCTGATCAAACTTCCTGCAGGGTATTTGGGTCAATCAGCAAGATGAGTGTGTGAAAAAACTTCAGATAGAAGGAATAAGTAAGATGGAGAAAAATAATTGAAGATTCAGTGATGCTACAACTCAGTTGTTAGAAATGGAATGTTAGGGAGGTAAAAGATTTAATTATGCACTTCACCTATCTCAAGTGTAGACATAAGCCATGTAGTTTTTCTGGTTTTGTGTATAACCAAATATAGGGAAGGTGTAATTCTAACTGATTACCATTAGATGTTACTGTTCTTATTCAAAGTACTGAAAAAAGTAATGTCACACTAAAGCATTTGCATGTAGGGTCCGTGACCTACTTTAGAGGGAGTTCTAAAAGTTTATGAGAGGACACACATCTTGCCTATGATGGTAAGGAATGACCTCAGCGACCAATATCTACATTAAAGCAGTTCACAGAGCAGTTAATGTTTTGCATGATATAAGGAGTTTTATATGTGATTTAATATGTTACTACAGCCTCTTGGAGATCTTGAAGTACAAACTTCACAGGTAGTTTCAGTATTTTTCATTTATTTTGACCTTATAACTATTAGTGAAATCATCTAGTCAGGTAGTTTTTAAAACTAAATTAGACTTTTCATCTGGGTCAGCTCTTTGAACTCACAATCTGTTTTGTTGTGATCGTCTATATTCACAGTATTTCTCTGATCCATGCTTATTATCCACCATCTCAGCAGCTGAACAAGCATTTTACAAGTCTAGGTAGCAGTTTCATATGAGATAATAACTTTTACTGACTGCTCATTTCAGTCAAGTAATCATTTTAGAATTTGTTAATGATTGTCTCATATCTTTTTGTAGAGAGAACATAGGACAGAGAGAATGTGAAATGTGTAAATATCAGATAGACAGCTTTTAAATGTAAGATGAGACTTGTTCAAAAGAATTAAGGAAAACACAAATCTACAATAAAGGCCATGAAAAAGGTACAAATTAACGTTAAGCTCTATAATTACTTTACAATTTAGAGACCTCACAAATATGCAGATAACATGCTTTCGTAATGTGGTTGAAATCATACTTCTGAAACCAGATGCTTTGTCCTACCATCTGTCATAAGCCTGTTATACCCCAGCCTTCTCACTTCTTTAGAAGACAGAACAAATAAAACAAAAATGTCTCCTGAAAAGCAATGGTACAATATCGTCACTTCATTAATTTTCATACCACATCATTTTCCCATGTTAATACATTGCACATTTTTTTCTTTTTTGCTGTGGACAATAAAGTTATGATAATTTTATTTTATTAGTAATTTTTTCAAAAATTTTAAAAAAAAGTTTCCTAGACTATTCTAGAGGGAGTCTCTCAGCTAAAAGCTGTGAGAACTTCGTGGACACTTTCTAGCCATTTGAACCCAACTAAACCTATGGCCAAGGAAGTCTTCAGAATCAAATACCTTGGGTGGGGGCTGCTCATGACCATTGCACTAACAGCCAGGAAAAGGCTGTTGTGGGAAAAAGGTATATATATCTCTGCATGTGCTCTAAATTTTGGTTTTAAAGTCAGAGTTTTCTCAATTACTATAAAATTGTGTACTGCAAGGTATTTTTCAGTCTATTGTTGTATGCAAAAGTGCCGTGATCTTAGAAATAGGTAACAGTAAAACATTCAACACAATCACTAGCTGATATATATATACAGATAGATAGATAGATATAGCTAGATAGAAATAAATAAATATATATATATATTCGTATTGAGTGGGTTTGACAAATATTGGCTGATTATTCACTTTCTTAAACCAGCTTTTATATACTGGATAGAAGATTTAAGATGCTTTGATGTGTGATGGATTGCAGTAGGTGGATGTGCCAACTATACTTTGTCCTGCAAGAATGTATTTTTTTTCTTCTGCATCCTTTGCTTTTTCACAGTGATGTCTTACTCGAAATGAGGGCAAAGGAAGCAATAAAAGGGATAACAATAAACCTGTGCCTCAACTAGAAATAAACAGACATTTCAGAGAGAAAATAAGAGAATTTGCCCATGAGTTTAATGGTTCAGAACACTGAGACTAAATATAAAGTTTATTTCTGTCCTTCCAAGTTCCATCTGCAGACTGCTGAGAATGACTCTGTACTGTGTTCTGATTAAGTGGTTATTTTATGGCTAGGACATTACAGTGCACTTGAGTCTTTTTATGACTAGGGAACCACTGTGTCTCTTAGTCTTTTCACCTTGTTATAGAGAGAAATAATTGCTCTAAAACAAGATGGAAAGGAGTCTATCAGAGCTTCAAAATATAGAGGCTGAAAAATACTTCATTTCTTTCAAAACTGCTGCTGTCTTCCCACTGAACTTTACAGCACCTGGAAAAAAAAGGTACCATACAGTCGAGCAGGTCTATGAAAATATTGGTAGGTCATTAATATTTGTGATGTGATATCACTAACATTTTAGAATGTTATTGCTGAATGGTAACACTAAATCTCTTACAATTTAGCTATAGTTTATATGCTTTAATTTGTTTCCTTCGTGCACGTTTATTTCGGACTCTGAAGTGTACATTCAAATCACTTTCTCAAGGGCAGTTTAACTCCACAGTAAGACAGATAGTACAATTAAAATTATTTTCTTTGAGAAACCTTCAGTGCGAAAGTCTTCAGTGTATGTTTATGGCATATCATAAAGTTTTTTTGTTCAAGCTTGAAAAGTAATACTGTGTAAATAATAAAGATTAAAAAAAAAAAAAACTGGAACTTTCACATTTAAATTCTAAATTAAAGTTTTTTCAATAAAAACAGATTAAATCCAGAAAGTTTAAATACAAACTACCAGCATAACAACTACTGTGGACTCCTCTACAAGGGGTTGTGCCAATTGCAGACATAAAAAAACCTTGAAAACATTTGTATACTTGTTATAAAAAAGTGTTTTGGTACAATGTGGTATCATTTTTATACAGTAAACACTCAATAAAAATATTTGCAGTGTCATTCTCAGAAGCTTGAAGCCAGACTTGGGGGAACAAAACTAAGCAAGTGCTTATAAGCAAGTGCTTATTAGTTGAAGTCTGTATAGGTCTGTGACAAGTGATCTTGTAAATCATAATCTATTTTGATTTAAGGACACTAAAGACCATCCAGATTTCTTCATAATACAGAACCTGAAAATTTTAATATGAATATAAACAGTCTACTGAGACTGTCACTTTTATTTATTTACAGATCCTCCTATTGTCAGCAAGGTACAGTAGCCAGAAATAAGAATAGCCATTCCTTCTTAACAATAGGAAATCACGGTCTGATTTAGTCAGACAAATAAAGATACACTAGAAAAAGTGTTCATAAGTACTCTAATACAGTATCAAAGCCTTCAGTCTCTGTTTAATTCATTCTTTTCTGTATAGGAGTACTGATATGAAAATTTGGGAATCGTAGTATAAAAATCAGAAAACCTGGTTTTGCTTGTATTCTATCCCTATGTGGAAAGGTCTGTTTCTCATAGTGGAGTACCCTGGTGTCATATTGGCATAGATGGATTCATCCTGGCAAAACCGTCTCTATAAGTGTGTTTGTTTGTATGTGAGATTATATATGCATATTCTTGCATGTGTATACATAATTACATACAGACACATATCTATGATTGTATTAGTTACAAAATACAGAAAATTTAGTCTTCTGGTTTTAAAATCTGTCAATATTTTACAAGATATGCCACTAAAATTTTCAAAATAATAATTATTGGATTTTTTTTTGTCAAGAAGCAGGAAATGTAAATAAAGGCTATTTATTGTTAAATATATTCAGTTCTCTACTTTCTTATACATTATTGTTTACTGTTTGTACTGCTTAATTAACCTTAAAATTTTCAATGAACAAGGATGAGATAACAAATAAATCATTTTGAATTTTGATTTCTTATGTCATTCACTTGTAAGGGTTCAGGAACAGTAAGTGAAAAAACAAATAGCAGTCTGTTTTTGGTGGGTATATTTTAATGAAAAAATGATGACATGAGGAAAAATTATGGCAAACTTGGCAACTTATTAAATAAGATCCAGCTGAATTTATTGGATAGAGTGCAGGAGACGAAAGTCAAAAAGGAAAAAAACTGATTTATAATTAAAAACTGATTCCATTTTTCTAGATATACATGGGATTTATTTTTTAAGTTATATGTATATGTGTGTCTATAGTTTTTTAGAGAGAGCAGAGATATAAAGTAGAGGAAAATATCCCAACAAGTTCTAAGATATTTCCTCTTTATCTATCCCCCTTTGGCTGAGTTGTTCTCCTAAGATATACAGTGATGTCAGAATGGGGAAACATGATACAGAATGAAGAAACATCATAAAGTCTGCAGAAAATATAATTTCTATTCTCAGCTTGAACTGATTACTGAATTAAAATGATTTAGAAAAGTATAGCTTTGTAGGTATTGCCATAAACAAGGTTACATGAAATCTGAATATTCCCTAGGCACTTAAGGGAAGATACATCAACACTGAGATTTAACTGGTGTATATTCAGAGAGACAGCGTACAAAAAGTATATTAAGAGCATATAAATAGTTACCATGATTAGAGTAGATTGAAACAAGGTAGACATTCCTTTACCAAAACAAGGATGACAGAGTTGCTTATCATTATTTAAAAAAAACCAAACAAACAAACACATGGGAAGTAGGGAATTTATTCATTTGAGCAGGAAGAAGGATCTGAATCATGCTGTATTTGCCCACATTGTAGCTGCTGTGTAGGTACAAAGAACTGCAGAGGGAAGGATTTTCTTCCCTGGAGAGCAGGTCCACCAGCTGACATTCTCTGCCCCAGCATATGTAGATGCAGAATTGTAATCCTACCTCCCTTATTTATTCATTTTGTGTGCACACACATATTCATGGCAGTTAATACATTTTAAAAGAAAAGTAGGAAATCTGGATTTAAGACAATAACTAGAATCGTTTCTTGAGCTCTCTGTAAAGAAAAGAAGTTGATAAATTCTGTCGGGAAAATAAAGAGAGATCATTTTAATCTTATAATTTTAATTCTTCCTGGCTATCTCCTACAGCTACCAACACATTCATTCCTTATTAAAAACATTTAATAAGTTTAAGCTTTTTCTCTCCAATGTTGACATCGATTTTATGTACAACATATTACAGAAGAAGGATGGAAGAGTGGACTGAATCAAGTTTGAAATTCAGAACTCTCTGTCTTCTTAAATGACCCACCTGAGCCCGTGCACAGAAGTGTGTCATTGCCTGTGTCTATGGCCATGTCTTCATGTCTGCATCTTTGTGCATAAACAGGTTTCAGCTTGTCACACCTGTACTCTGATTTAATAAGCAAGCTCCAGCCTAACTGCATGTGCAAGTATCATGCCCAAGCCAGTTAAGTTCACCATTTCAGCTTATCTTGTTGTGTCAGGAACAGCACTTCTCTAACATAGCTGGACAGCATGTGCCCGGTGTAATGTGGGCACACACCTATGCACACGTTTTTGCAGACACTCCCTAGAAATTAAATTCTCTTCTTGCTGTGTAAGTCTAAAATTATTACCCTCATACAAAGATGAGTTGGGATTTTTTCCACTTGTTTTTGTGATGAACTGTACATCATAAAAATTTGTTTTTTCTTGCAAAGAAGAAGCTCCTTGACCCTTATACCTGTATTAATCATTTTCTTGGAACTTTGAGTTTCCAGCTGGTAACACCCAGAGAGTTTTTGAGGTCTTGTTTTTTCAAGTGAATCATCACTTTGTATTATTTAATTCTAGTTGCTTTCTACTGTCATGTGTTTCTTCCTGTATATTGGTCCTGTACAGTGTAATACTTCGCAAGTGTAACTCATCATCCAGTATGATCCTTGAAAGTCCATTTAGTGATCTTGTCACACTCATTAATACCACTTAGTGACTGTTATTCAATTACCTGTTCTCTAATTACTTAAATGCTTAATGTTTACTGACATGGATTCAATCCTCTGGTATGCTAAGAGCTGAAAGCCTTTTTTATCAATATTTTAAGGGCCATCCATAGATGAGGTCAGTTAGCCTTAGCTAACAACCACTTACACACTCCCCCTCCTCAACAGGACAGGGGGAGAAAACAGAATGAGAAAGCTGTTGAGTCAAGATAAAGACAGAGAGATTGCTACAATTCACTGTCACAAGCAAAGCATACTCAACTTGGGGAAAATTAATTTAATGTATCTGGACTTGGGTAGTGAGAAACAAGAAGATAAACTTTAAATCAACACTTTTTTCCCCCACTCTTCTCATGTCCTTCTCTTCACACTGACCTCACCACCCTGAGTAGCTCAGTGGGGATCTGTGTTTGGTGGGAGTTTATGTTACAGTAGGTACACAGACATTTCTTTCTGTCTCTTCTTCCTCAACAGACTTTTCCTCTGCTTTTGCATTTTCTCTGTGTGGGCCATACATCCTGCAGGAATATCCCACTGCTCCCCAGACTGCAGTAGATACCTACTCCACATGGAGAGCTTCATTCTCCTTCTCTGACCTAGGTATTTCTTTTGTTTGTCAAATTTTTATAGCCTCTTCCTCTCTTTTTTCTTAAATATATTTTCCCAGAGGTGCTACCAGATGTGTTGACCATGGAGATAGCTGGAACAGGCTGTGTCTGGCATGGGTCAGACACTGACCTCTTCTCCCAGAGGCCACCCCTGCAGCCCCATCCCCTCTTGCCCCTTCCTCCCTGCTACCAAAACCTTGCCATCTACACCCAATACATTAGTTTAACACTTTCAGAAATAAAGTTTCAATAAGTAAGATATAACATTATGTTAATTTTCTTTTAACTATGTGCTCCTTTGGGACACTTTTTCATCTCATATAATGCGGTTTTGGATCAAAAATGGAGAAATTTTTGCAGTACTTTGTGAGAGCTATTCTTCACAATCTATAGATTTTACAGACAAAAGGGGTCTAAATTCATTTGGTCTAATGTTCTATATAATGCAGACCACAGAGTTTCAGCACTTGTAATTTATTCTATTCTGGTCCTGATAAATGATGTTTGACTAAAACATATGTGTTAGCCGTGCTTAGAAGCTGTGAAAAAAAAGCCTGTTGAGCTTAGCATTCATAGTCACTGCCTTCAGTTTGAGATGAGTGTAAGGAATGATCAAGTTCCTTAAAATAATACCCAGACACGTGAGAAATCTTAAGTAGTAGTTACACCGTATGGTTTAAGACAGACCATGAAGCTTCATGCAAAATGCTTGTGCTATATATATAAATAAAAAACAGAAGTAAAAGCGTCCAGTTATACAAAAATATAGAAGTAAAAGCTCACAGAAATATAAAAATCAAGAAGAAAATCTACCAAACACAACCAGGAAGCCTTTTGCAACCTGTCTGACTGATAAGAAGAAGAGAAATGTTTTGCATGATATATGAAAGGGAATAAAAAACGAGTTTATTTCCTCACAGAAATTTCCCCATGCATTCTTTGTAAGTAAACACTAATGCATGGAAGAAATACTGCATTCTTTACGCATTTCTCTTTTCATATAAGTAAACAACTTCTCGATTATAAAAGAAAAAAGGAGTAATGATTTGGGAAAAAAGAAGTCCTCTCTTTTCCAAGCAGCCACTGCAGACATTAAGTCTTAAATTATAGACTTTAAAAAAATAAAAATATAGAGAATAAAAGGCTTAAATATAGAGAATATAAGGCTTTTCTGTTTGTGAAAATTCATTATACTCAGTATGTCATTAATCCCATCTATTTTCTTTCTACACAATGCATTCCATGACCAAAACATAACCTGTTCCAGTAGAACAAAGAGCAGTTTTCCATTGACATCCTTGACAGAAATCTTCCCATTCAGCACACAAATAGGACAGTAACACTACAACTCCAGTAAATTCATACAAGGGAGCTGTGTTGATTCACCATAGCTCTGATAACATATTGACAGTATCTGTAAGGTGTATTCAGCCTCACTGGCACTGTTCAGTTTATCAGAAGTAAACCAGGGAATATAAGTCTACCAGCCTGTGATCAGGAACATGAAAAGATCTCACATGAAGAACCAGAGCACAATGACTGTCATCAGGTTCATACATATACTTCCCTCCGAATAATCTGAAGTGTCAAGACTTGTGAATACTAGTGAATACTCAGGCTTCATAATGAAGTTACATCTGGGAGGCTGTATCTGGATCGGATGATCAGAATCACCTTAAGTTCAGTAATTCTGTCATTGTTATTAAATGGAGTATTTGCATAAATTTGCAGTTAATTATTCACCAAGTACATACTTGTACATTCACTCATACAAACTACTGTTCTGTATTTCCTGACATTACGAGTAACATTTTGTCTCATCCTCTCATCCTCCTAGCTCAAAAGATGGGCAATCAAATGTATCTTAACTGCAGGTTAAAAGGCAAAAGTCAATAAAGACAAAGGGCAAAGCCGCTAGCAGAAATTTATTGATGTCCTTCAGTGTCTTGTCCAAGCCTTGCTCTTTATTGTTCTACCTCTATTCTCACAGGAAAGAATCACTCAAGTCCTCATATAGAATATAAACAGAGCACTTGCCACTCAAATCTGACTGTTTCCCTCAAATTGTCATCTGCTTTTTGGAACATATTGCTTTTGTCGAGTGAGGCTGCAGTTTAATTCCAGAGGCTTTCCTGTAAGTAAAGAAAGCACAGTCAAAGCCACCAGCAGCCTGATTCAAATTTCAGCAGGTCAGGCAGAGTTAATCCTCAAGAACTGATACCCATTCAAGGAAGATAAAAGCCCAGGCAAGGGAGTTAGTGTGAACTTGCACCATTAAACAGACAACTAAGAGGAAGTCTGTTCTCTTACTAATGCTACATAGTAGTGCTCTGAGTAATGAATCTAAAAAGCTAATTATGAAGACAAAGGGAAAAGGAAACAAGAAAATGAGGGGATTAATAAAAATCAGAGATGAAAAAGTACAGGTTTATTGTGACAAGTAATAAAAAAAAAATATACATAATAAAGAGCGAGAAACACGGGCACTAAAGGAATCACTCTTTCAAACCAATGTATTACATGGGATTACAAGAGAGTCTTTTTCCCTGCAGGCTCTGGTAATTTATATCATTCTATTTTGATTTTTGTCAAAATGAAGGGGATAGACAGTCTTTTTGCTACAATAAAGCATTGCTACTGGGAATTTACACTCAGAAGAAAGGGGTAGCACTGTCTTCAAACACAAGGTCTGGGCACTGAAATGTAAGTTTCTTTAATTCTCTCTGCATCTTGCTACTAATGCAAAAATTGAGGGGCTTTTTCAAAGAAGCCTAAAGGTACATCAATGACTTTCAATATAACTGCCTTGGCATCTTTTTAAAGTCTCCACCTAGAAGACTAGGGGAAGTTAGAATGGCCTTAGGGTTTCACTTGTTCATGCTTTGTTACTTTTGTGCCTTGTATGTTGTTCTTTTTGGCAAATAGAATTCTTTTTTTTCATGTTTTTTTTTTTTGGGGGGGGGAGGTGTGGGTGATGGGAGGAGAAGGAAGAACCTACTCGATTAGATTTATGCGTAGAAATAGGGTCAATATATAAGAAGGGAAAAACGTTAAAAGATATTTACAGTACAGGATTGCCAAAGATATTTAAATACAAAGTGAATAATATTTTTATCCATCAATTTGCAGTGACTATTCCCTATTTGGTGTGATTTATGTACAATAAATAATTTCATAAATAGAAATAGATTAGTATGGATACAAAGGGAATGATGATTTTATTGACAACTGGGATTAACTTATATATGTATGTATTTATTTATTTGTTTATTATCTGCCCAAAATTTAATAGTCAGATTTATTTTGCAGTCTGCTTTAAGATTCTTTTCTTCCCAGGGACCATGATGTACCTAGGAATCATTTTAGTCTTTTGTCTTAAATGCTAAACCTTGTGATACTTTGTGTCCTACCAATGCACAACAGGAGAAATTCTGAGGATACCTCCTACCTTCTTTTACGTACACATATCTGACTTTTTGAAAGTGTGTTTAATAGGACTATAAAATCTTCTGTTTCTGGGTGGTCAATTCAGTATGTGCATATGTGTAAATTATTTCTTTATCTGAAAGTACTAACACAAGCATATATGCATATGATAACTGAGGTACTTGAATATATATTTTTTCTTATTAAAGGTATTTGAATAAGAGGTGCCAATGAATCAAAGAAATACATGTTCTTTTTGTTTCATGAAGCTTCAGAGACTTTTAAAAAAATCTCATCTTTTAAATAGTCATAGAATTGAATATGCAAATCCTAGCAAAATATTATCAGGTTCTCTGGAGTTAGGACAGGAAATAAATATATTTGATACTTTATTTTTTGGGGATTTTTTTATGGAATTTTTTGATGATTGATATTGTTTCTTTCTTTATTTTATTTCAAGTTTCTTGAAGGTGATGGTGTGACCACCTGATCTACTAGATGTAAATCTAAAGTATCTGAATTAATTCAACTGTTTGGAATTAGAACTCTTTTTTTTTTCTTTCTTCTTTATTTTTTCTTTCCTTTCCAAATAGATGCAGCTTATTTATTAAAAGACAATGAAACATTCCTTGGGAAATGATTTATCAGGTCCAAGATGACACTTCATGATGTCTTTTTCTACCCCTCAATATTAAGATAATTGGAGCATTCAGATGGTGGGAAAGCTAGATCTCAATCTCTAATTCTCCTAGTATCAGAAGTTTGAATATGAATCTTATGTCAAGATGGAGATGTTTAAATAAACAAAATTAAGTCCTGAGTGAAATTGTTTGATGAGAAAAAAGAGTTTTTCACTATGATATACTGAGGTTTCCCAAGGAAAGGGAGGGGAAAGGGAGATGAAAAAGGGAAGGGGAAAAGAGAAGAGAAGGGGAAAGTAGAAACGGAAGAGGAAAGAAAATGAATAGATGAAAGGAGAAAGGAAACAGGAAAATAAGGAAGAAGAAAGGAGTGTTGCCTAAAAGACTGAGGAGAAAAAAAGGACTGCAGGCCAAATTAGGTAGGAGATAAGATAAAAAATTATCATCATGGCTAGGCTTCATGAATGAAGATTTGGGAAGGGTTCTACCCACATTTGTAGCAAGCGCATTGGTGGCTAAAAAGGCCAATACGAGGCAGGTACGTCCGGTTGCAAAAGGCACAGCAGAAAGACTCCTTAGATGGTGTATTCTGCAAGGCATGATTCTTTTTGCATTGTCTTTTCTCCTCAAGGGTGATCCTGCGTGTGTTCTCAAAAGAATCAGCAACGTTATAGATGGTGTGTCTAGATAAAAAAGCAAAAGCTTTAATAAGCCTCCAGGCTTTGGGAATATAAACTAGTGTGCGTGCGCTTTCCGACGCACTACAGTTTTACAATGATGTCCAGTGTGCTACGTTTTATAATGATGTCCATCCAATCCCCACTCGTCCACCCCCCAGTTCTGCCCTGTTCCGCCCCTCAGCACACCCCTTCAGGAATTGAGTCCGGGGGAGTTTGGGACCTCTCTTTTGTTGTCTTCCTCTTCATCACAGCATGTACAGTCCCTGGAGTTCCTCCAAAGTACCAGGTTTGAAGGTTGCTTTGTCCAACCCTGGGGTGCCAGTGTTAAGGTGCTTTCTGCAATTCCACGTTGAAAAGAAGACTAAACAACTAACGGACTTTTGAGGGATTGATATGGGAAGGGGTTTGATATGTGCAACCCCTAGGCTACTGCCGTTACTTCTACTGGAAAATACTGATAGAAGATATAACATCATGAGAAACATACCACAGCTACATTTAAAATCCACATTCACCACATAACTACTTCTAAAGTCTATAAAAATTAAAAAATAAAAAAACTCTAAGGCAACAGAGCCAAAAATTTTATTTAGGGTTTTACAGAGTAGCTAACTTATTACAGCTCAAGAACAAACAGTTCTAAATAAAAGAAGGGAACATTCATTTAGGCACATCATACTTGGTGCCAAAACACAGCCTCAATCATTAGAAGATAGATGGATTAGAGAGAGTTTTTGAAAAATCTCCATGAAAATTCTTCATTTCCTGAAAGGGATAGAAGGAGAGGACAGACCTATGAGGGCAGTGGGCACAGAAAATTCAACTTAATATCTTCCTCTTTAAAACCTGGGAAAAAAGCTTTGATTGTGAGAAGGAATAAGGATAAACAAAATAGCCTGTTTCTACTTTGGTTTTGAAGTGAAATGTAGACTTCAGCACTTCACATTTCCTTATAGGTTTGGATGTCATTGTCAGCATCCTAAGATATTCTGTACATCTTTCCTGCAGTTTGCCCTTATCCTCACCTCATACAGACTCAGATAAAACCCCTTTCATGGCACTACCAATGGGGCTTTGCAAAGTTCATACTTCCAAACCCCTTTAAGACAGAATTTCGTGGTGTACAGGATCTGTCAAAGAGATTAGTGAAGAGAGCCAGAGAGGATACGTTTGGGAAAGATAGGTCTTTAAGAATGTAGAGCAAATGGGAGTGTATTCAGTTCTTTGTCGAAGAGGCTTGACTTTTCAAAGTCTGAGAAAAGCTTCCTTGAGGGATATGAATTTTACATGAGCTACCCTATGTCAGTGTATTTGCTTCTTTGACAGTGTCAATTTTATTTAGCTCATTAATACTATTTTTATGAGTGATTTAATCACTAATAAGTAGAAGAGATTTGGTTTCCTGTATCTTAATTATTGCTCATTAAGGTCTCATTTTTTAAAAGTGTTTACCAACTTTAATTCAGCCATGGTCCCTAGTATATCAAAACAGTGGCTAAATACAATACATTCCTCCTAGTGTGCTTTCTATTCATTGCTCAGCTTATGTCAGGAGCAAAAGATATAAAAGATACTGGCCCCAGCTGTCTACTCTTATAGCACTAAATATAATTTGCTAAATCAGCTTGGAACAAATACTCTAGTATCTAGTAAATTTTGTTTAACATGTAGCAGGCCAACTAAGCACATGATGCATGTACATGGAGCTGATGTAGATCAGCAATTCTTGCTGCTGCAATTCTTCTGCAAAGAATGTTCAATAAAGATAATTCTTCTTTTATTCTTTTTTATATCTTGAATTTTTTATTTTTAAAAGATTCAAAAAAATAATCATTTCTTATCCATATCAGAATGCTTTTCAGATTCTGTTACAGAATAATTTATATTTTGTTCTGGATTATTTATTTTTGTGGCTGTCTTTTTGGACCATATTGTACCATTTTCCCTAGTAAGTGATTAATTATGTTCCTATGTATTGTCAAATCAAAAGAATGAAGTACTTATTCAGTGTATCTCCAGTCCTGATTTTATGATTATACTTATGTTTCCTTACGAGTATACTTATACTCAGAAGGAAGCCAACTCAGTTTGTAAAAGACTCTGGGTTATGAGTGCTATATTTTCTACTTTTTCTAATAATGAGATCCTTGAAAATAACGTGCTGAGACTTTAGAAGACAAAGAATTTGTGAAAGAAATCAGATAACAGAAACTAGATGGAACAGATCACAAATAATGGGTGATTGTTTAGGTTGCTACCACCTCTCTATTAAATCTTTAAGTGTTTTATTTTAATATTGTTCTAGAAACAGCAGCTTGAACTTCAGTTTTTCCCTTGGGTAACTCCTCTAAGAGTCCACTTAATGAATAATTCATACATATTCTTTTTTTCTTTTTAGCCTAAATACTTGGTAATTGCATGAAAACAGAACTAAATACATCAGGGGAAAATGAAAATTCCCTATTTTATGAAATTATATCACATTTAATATTTTCCCATAGAAATGAAGTCAAATCCTCTCACACTGGAGGAATTTTCACTCCCTGGGACAAGAAGTCAATGAAATAATGAATATTGGATAGCACATTTCCCTTGCCTTTGACATTTAACCTGTGAAAAGGCAGATGTCTCTCTATTCCATTTGAGGCATAAGAACTTTCTCATTACGATGAACAAGCTACCACAGCCTTAAAAGCAGTTGAGCTTAATGCATCCTTTTCTGACATTATTCCTCTGACTTTCTTTGGAATCCTAGTACATTAGTATACTAGCTTTCCTGTCTTCATCGCCCAGATGCTTAATTTTTTGTAATCATGAGGCTAAGGAGTAAGCATCTCAGTCAAGCACACAGATAATGGGAATTAAAAAGACCAGAAACTGGGTGCTGCAATAATGTCTTGAAATATTTTGTTCTTTTCTGAATCTACTTCTCAAATTCTCTGTGACTTCATTTGGATAGAATAGTTCTTCCGTACTTTCTTAGAAATAAACTTCTGCAAAACATCCTGAACAACCTTTCATGGTGCATGTCAGCATCTTATACCAGATCTACCCAGAAGGATGACATTAAGATAGAAAAGAAACTTGGCACCTTCCATGGGGAATTTACTTGCTTATACATTGAATAGGCATCTAGCACACATTCAATTTATAAATTTCAAGAAAATTAACAAGGAACACAAAATAGAGAGATGGGTTCCTCACCACGGGACATTAGACATCAAGAATTCTTCAAAAAAGGTGATAAAGAATCCAACTCCATACACTTTTTAAAGAAAGAATTAGGTTTCTTTATAAATTTATTGAGGTAATTAATTTCAGTCCATTAGTAAAAATACCCATGGCTTATGTAGTGTTACTGTTATTACAATTCATGCTGCTATCGCTGTTATTATTGCTACTACTAGTACTGGTACTAGTACTAATACTGCTGCTATTATAGGAATTACTATTATCTCTTCTTCCAGTCATGAACATGGATTTTATTTTCCCATGTTCATTTTCTGGTTCTTTTCGTTCCTTTCGATAACTTGTGTACCTTGTCAGAAATTCACCTGTTCCCAGGCTATGAAGTAATGGGAATTGACAAATTTGGCAGAGAATCTTTCAATCTCTAAGAATAGAGAAGGAAGACTTCTAAGGAAGTCTTCTAACAGTAAACTACATCTCCCTCTCTTTCTCATATACATGTTCATTCACATATACATATATAACTGGAAATGAAAATGACATTCAAAGAATGTTTAAGGTGGCTACAGAAAACAATGAATGAAAGGAAACGTTAGTCAAGGGTGAAAGGTACCATATGTCCTCAAAAGCCTTGGCACAATGGGGAACCACCTAAATAGTTTTCTTAATGCACCCTGTCGCGCCCAGGTATTGATGGACATATGGTACATTTCACCCTGAACTGTGAATTTCCTGAAACAGCTGTAATGCTCTTTTAATGTTTTTCTGGATAATGACACATTCACAGCATATATTATTTAACCATCCCTCCCTGACCCTTCAGGGGGCCCATGTGCTTTATCAGTCTATAGAAAACAGGATATCAGTGTATCATTTATCTTCTGCTCGCATAAATACGTCTTATTCATTGACATATTTGGCACAACCTTAAAGTTGTTAGTGACTGCACCATGAGAATTCCAGCAACGCATTCAAGATTTCTGTCCTCTGGTATAATTGCAAACTGGCTCAAGACAGAGACCCATAAGTAGCAGAATTAAGCACACACATATCTCTTTTCTTTAACAGTGGTATGGTTCATTTCCTTACTTTTATTTTGGCAAGATAAACTGGGAAAAGTGCATGGGCATACATGGAAAAATCAAGATTAACACAAGTGAAAACATATAAGGTAATGAGATAATATGATATTGCCATACATTTTTTGTTCTCCCTGTAGTTCTAATTCCTCTGTGTAACTCCTCCTGTGATTGGTCACCCTTTATACATGCCGCAGCATCATTCAATTTTAATTGCGCTGCTGACCAGTAAAATATAATTTCTTGATTTTTGTGATCAGTTACTGGCACTGTAAGATCTATGTAACTGTTTGTGTAAATATATTGGTTTATTTAGGAGAGAAATTATATTGTCTGTAAGAACCTCTCTTTCTTTTTATTTAAAAAAACCCAAACTCCACTGATGTATACATTTTCAGATTAAAAATAATTTAAAAAATTATAAAAAAATAATCATTTGGTCTAAATGAAACTGATTTTCTGATACCAGAAACATTATTTGAACACTTTTCTTACCATCTTTTAGGGGAATTATTCACTGATGAAAGATTTTAGATTAATAAAGTTTTAAAGACTGTTGTTTCTTTTTTATTGTTACTGCCCTTTCCTTTTGCTATCACCTCCTTAGTGTAAAAGGGACAGCGTATTTTACAAGTCATCAATCTCTTCATCACTTCTGTGGAGCAATGGATTGCACAATCAGAATTTTTTCATGATAAAAAAAATCAGGTATCTGAGTGGTTTAGAGATATTGGTACTATAGCTTTATTTTCATCTTCTCTTTCCTGAAACTGTAGATCATATTTTCAATCATAAGAGCTAAAAACAAGCAAGAAAAAAATAACCAGTTTCCTCACCATATATTTCACAGAAGTAGTATAGATTTCATTATGAAATCACTGATTCCTGCACTACATGCTAGATTATCATGTTAAAGAGCTCACATGTGTAGAATTGAACTTCTTCTTTATTAAAAGAACTGTTTCTAGAAATGCTGTGGTCAATAAAATTGCATAAAAATTTGCTTTTGTTTGACTCCCCAAAAGCAAAAAGTCTTGAATAACGAGAACCCAGCTGTTTGCTGAATTTTTGTTTGGATTGCTTTTTGTTTTGGTTTGATTTGGTTTGGTTTTTGTCTTTCCTGAACGGATTGTATTATAGATTTTTGTGTGTACCCATGTTATACCCAATGTGTTGGTGAGAAAATTGATGTTGCTGTTTTCCCCAGCTCTTTTAATCAAGATAACCCTGTCTCTGTCGGAGGCCTTACTCACACAAATGCTCATTTCTTACTCAAAGTGTTTTTCTACCCACCCAAATTTCAAATCAATCATATTCTGTCACATGCTGCATCAGTTTGTCCCAGCTCTCTACTTTCACATCAAATTTGCAAAGCAGATCCTCCCCCTCATTTAATTTTTCCTTTGTGTTCTGTCCTCCTGATTCTTCTGGTATGCTTCAGCACTTTCTTGATGCCTGGGGAGGGAAGTTGCAAGGTCCTCCCACTTTTCAGGAGGAGGAACTGCAGTGAGGAAGAATTAGTAATGGAGGGAACAGAGTGAAATGAAACAGAGTTTTCCTGAAGCAGAACTGACAGTGCTTGTCTCCCAGAGGAATGCAAATAGGGTAGACCGGTGGTTGAACAAGTTTCCCTTCCCTCTCCCAGTTAAGACCAAAATTTGTGAGAATACTGGAATTTATTGCTTTGGTATGATAAGAATCCTGACAAAATGCACTTTCCTAATCTCAACGAACACAGAAAATACAAGCTATACTCCCACAGGGAAATGTGTTTGTCAGCACTCGTAGTAGAAACTGGAGAATCATAGATGTAAAGATTCTGACAGCTACAAAGTGGCTCGATTTCTATCTAACAGGATGCAACAATTATAAAATAGTTGCCTATCTTTCATGCTTTTGGAAAGCAAAGAACTGTAAAGGTTATAAAAAAAGCCCATGATCTTTAAATGATCTGATTTTCACATGCCTATTTCAGGGTTTTATACTATCTATGAATGAAAATACCACTAATAGAAAGTCATGTTATAATTATTCAAACAAAAGTAAAAATCACAAGTAAGTGTCACTGATAAACTTTTTTACTTAGAATTATTTCAGGTTTTTCATGCTGGCACAGGCGAACATATCTAATAGAACAAGACAGTGAGCTGCTTTCTCTGGTTTGGGTATAGAAACCTTGTTACAGAGAGGTCTGAATCTCACAGTATTACACCCTGAGTCTCATTAGTAGCTTAGATTTATACTTATATCTGAACAGAAATGGGCTTGTTCATTTCTAACTCAACAAATGCTGAAAACAAGCTTCAAGCTGAGATTGTCTAGTTTTCAGTATGGTTTGGATTTTATTGTCTGCTTCCATATTCTGTATATAAAATCTACAATCAATATAAAAACCTGGCAACAAAATCTTAAAATTTAATTCTCCTCCACTTGTCCACAATTTGCCAACTTTTCAGCACAGCACTTCCTAATTGTATACTCAAACACCAGCTGTCACACATAAAAGTATTGATGGGAATGAAAACTCCTGAAACTTAGCAGGAAAACAAATGTTGAAATTAAATATTTATGAACACAAGTAAATTTTTGAGGTTCTTAATGTTAGAAAGTAGCTCCAAAGAGCTAACATAAGAGCTCAATTGCTGCAGAGAGGTGTAGATTAAAACTATTCTTAAATTAATTAAAATACATATATCCTCAAATTCTTTTTCAGATTTGCATATTATGTAAAGACCAGCCTTGGAAAATAGTATCAAAATGCAAGGATTACTGTAGATATGTAGAGACTTTTTTTAACAGAGGAAATATGTGGAATTACTGTAGATATTAATTGTCAGATTGAAATACAACTCACAGATTCCCAAGGGTCTCACAAGATGCTGATTTTACAGATCCCGATGCTTTAGGCAGCAAAAATTACTAGTCAAAATATTCAGTTTTGAAAAGACAAATCTACACCTAATTAACTGGAAAATGTGTCTTCTATTTAGTAGAAACCCACACTCTCATAGGAAAAGATTGCTTGTTCTTTTGTAAACAGAAGACAATGAAGAGCAGCATTATTGTCATATAAACCTGAATCTTACTAATGGACACCATATAGGCCCACAACTCAATCTGTTTAAGCAACATTGGGTAGAAAATGGTGCAATTCTGTAAAGATTCACACCTACCTTCACAAAGTTGGGGGTTTTTTTGGATTACTCAGTAACCTTCATATATTTTCTAGATTCACTCTTGTCTACATTTTGCTATTGCAAAATGGAATATGAACTCCATGCAAACATGGATTTTAATATTCTAGATTAGTAGTCACAAGCAAATAATACTCTTTAATATTGGCCTATGTAAAACCCAGTGTACTTTATAGCTCTTGCAGATACTTGCTCTAGAAATAAACAAGGTCTAAGATGTATGTGAGACCAGATGAAGTTCAGATATATTTATGCATGCTTTGCTGGCAAGAAAGTGGTTAGTATATCACAAAAAAACTGCAAAATTTTGGGCTTTTTTTCATCTCCGTTTTGCTGTTAAAATCAGAACATTTTAATTGGTCATTTGTTTATTTGGAAATGCACACATCTGTGCACCTATTATAAAAAATGTTGTCAAAACACCAAAATTAGTGATAAAATAGGTAAGTCTATGCCCCTTAAAAATGGGGCATCCACAAATTCCTGCTGCCATCTATTGGTAGTAGCTTGGAACTACAAGTTCTTATCTTTTGCATGACAGATAAGATAATTAAATGCTTGAGTCATGACATCCTACCAGTAGGGAGACTTAAAAGGTAAATAGGATACTACTGGAATCACTTGCAAGACACTAATTCTGGAAGAATGTCTTCAATGGGAGATGTGGGTTTATTTGGAGGTGTTGTCTATTTTTCTGAGTTGAGAACATATTCTCTGTTTTTCAGTGAATCACCTTAATAAAGGATGTGGATCTAATAATCCCTAATCATGCTGAATAGTACTTTTTGCACTATCCAATTAAGGACTCAGGAAAAGCTTCTCGCACTAACATGAACTTTCAGTCTTTCAGTGCACAACCCAGCCCTGTCTTTGAGTAACCTGGTGTGAGCCCATTAGCAGAGGTGAATGGTGTCTGGCTGGAACTCAGAAGACCTGCACCTTTAAGCATGAAACTATCTAAATTTTACAGCTGGCTGCTTAGGCTAGGCTCTGGGTTGTGTTTGAAATCTGCCTGGACCCGATGCATCTAGATTAGAGTTACAGAGGAGGAACTTCTATCTGAACCTGGACCTACAGTCTGAAGGCCTCTCCTCAGTGTCCAAACTCTGTCAATAGAGTGAATAAGGCTACTTTCATGTGACAGCCCAAATAATTTAGTTCTACAGAGAGCAGGAAGGTCATGGCTATCTCCTGGCTTGGCTGGGCTTGCAGTCCCAGCTGTCCTCCCAGGAGACTATTTTTTCCACCAAGTATGTTTTGTTCTGAGAGCAAGAGGAGAGTGTTCAGCTTCCATTGAAGATGAAAGGCAATAAATCAAGATTGGAGAATTCAAGAGAGGCCATGACTAGGACCCTTGGTCAATGGGCTACCAGATGAGATCCCTTGTTTGCAGCTTTGTTTTCTAGAGTCTTTCTGCTTTTTGCAAGAATCAGCCTTATCATCAAGGTGGCTTACTTCCTAATGGATGCACAGGTCTTCTCTGCCCTGGTCAAGTGCTCTGACCAGCAGTGCGTTCAATGCCAAAACCAGTAATGACACTGAGCATGAGCATATGTTAGAAGTAAGTGTAGCCTACGACTGCAGGTCTCTGACGTTGTCGATGCATGTAAGGTGTATGGTGACAAAATAATCCAGCTCAGGAGACTCAGGAATTATGGTCTTAATTCTCCCAGTAAATACCTAAGTGCTTTTTTGATAACAGACCTTAACCCCTGACAACATTCTGAAGTTTCCTTGTGTTTCAGTATTCAAAGGTATGTATATCCAGCCCAGGGTTATTAACTATTCTCTTCAGGAAGTAATAGACAATTCATAGCAAATAAACTGTGATTTTTTTTTTTTAATGATAATTGACATTGCGGTCTGATTATTTAATTTTCATTTTTATTCCTGATTTTCTGTTAGACATCCCATTATACAATATAAATATTTTTTAAAGCAGAAACGTCTGTTTTGGAACCAACCACCATAAGTAATGGATGGTTGATTAAAGCAATGGATTAATATTCTCCTTCAAAACAAACCAAAAAATGAGTAATGCTTCATTTTAATGAAACAGGTCCATTTAGATAGAAGTTACCCAGAATTTGTATATACCTTCTTCCTTGAAATACAGAAGACTTCCTTTTTTTTTTTTACAGAAAAAGGGAAAAAGAAAAAAAGGTTTTGCCTAGTTTTTAGCCTGTGAGGAGGGATTACAATATTAATTTGCCGGTATAGTGATAACATTGTCTTTACAGACATATGACACTTCTTCATACTCCCAGTTTCTCAAAATCAAGATTCTTACTCTGTGCTCAACCCATTTTCTCTCCTCTCTTTGGTATTTTAGGGACAATTTTCCCCCCCAAAAAATCAGTGTTCTGAGACAGACAAAGCACAATAGCCCCTGAAATGAAGATGTGACTGTGTGCCCAACTTTTGTGCTTTGCTGAGATATGACAGTATCTCTGTTTAGAGAAGTAGATAGGGGGTACAGGACCATACCATAATCCCTCTGCCTCAGTCCTGCCTTCGGTCCCACTGCTGGGATAAACTGATATTTAAATGGATTTTCTCCCCAACAGGAGTGCTTTAAGGGTGATAAATGGATAAGATTGGATGTGCAAAAATAGGAGCAGTAACCTAGGACTGCTGAGACAGAACAGTGCAATTCTTGGGAGGCTACTGTCTGCAGAAGCTGCTCTGCCATTTCTGCAGATTTTGCCATCAAAATCTCATCATGCTTTTGCCCTAGGCAACTTCTTGCTTTGCCTGAGGACATCCCTGGTGCCTAACAGCACACAAGCCAGATTTCAAACTGGCTCTGTTCCCATTTCTGACACCTCTGTTGCATCCCAGCGTCAGCACCACTTTGAATTTGTTCAGAAATTACTAGTAGGAAACATTATACTGACTGGGTCTCTTCTTGCCTAAAAAGTATGACCTGCAAAAGGTATTATCTCCTAGTCATTTAGAAAAATTGGGTTTCATTCCATCTGGTTAACTCATATTAGCTGAATCTGACCTAAACTTCTACTTACTGTAATTAAGAAGGCATAACAGGAGATGAAAGTGACAGTCTTCATAGTTTTTGAGGTGAAAATGTTTTCAATTAAGTAGTATTTACCTTAGGGAAATGTCTCAGATATCCTCCTGCCCTTTGTATTGCTCTTGCTTGGTGAAGGCAGTTTTTGCAAGACTGTGTAAAAATGCATATTGTTGACTATATTTGTGCAATGTAACAAGTCAGAAATGTTATGTCTTTGATAACAAAAGAATGAATTTTTGAACAGAGAAAAAAATGTAGAAAGAGCTTGAAACATATTATGTTCTCTCTTTTTTTTTTTTTAACCTGCAATTTTCTCTTGTGTCCACTCCTAAAGCAATATTTTAAGTACTTCACTGTGCTTCTAAGAGGCAGTTACAATCTCTAACATGCAAATTGTCCAAGCAGTCATTTAAAAGCAATATTTTTTGTGCTTGTCAGACTGAAGGACAGAGAAAATGAGTAATTTTCCCATCCCATGGATGATACTGAAAGGGGTGGGGAATTCACCCAACTGTTAAAATCTTAGCAGATTCCAACTGAGTCATATTTATCTTTTTTTTATCTCCCTTTTTTATTTTTTTTAATGTAGAACTCCTTCATTCAAGGTCTCTAACTATGACCGTGATTGCTGTACTCATGATTAACAAACAAACACAATTCTTGCAATGCAGAAACTCATAGTTGTCACTGCTACTGAATTCTGAAAAGGTTGAACAAAATTTTCTTCTCATTTTGTGTTCCTCGTCTTTCACTGATAACTCAGAGATGGCACTGTCAAAATTGTGTTGTAACTTGGGATAACTTCACAGAGCTACACTGGAGAGATGACCTTCAAAACAGATGTATTAATCTGAAAATATTTTATTCTTGGAGAATAAAAAAGAAAAATTTGGGGCATTTTTTGGAAACAATGGCAAAACTTTATTATTGTCACCAAAAAGAAGACTGGGACCATCCTTGTGGAATACATTGGTAACAGTGTTTTCCTTTTTTTCTTTTAATATAACATGCATTATGGTGAAGATAAAGTGCATGTAGAGTGAATTCAATATTCCATCCTTTATTGGCAGCCCCTGTGAAATAAAAGTCACATGGCAAACATAATTTCATTCTGACAAAATATTTGTGCTAGCATTCCCTTTTGCTGGCATGGGACTAGTAATGTACAAGAGGGAGGTTCCTTGAGTGATTTGTTGCCTCATAACTGTGTGCTCTGGGATTTTCTGTCTTAGAGGGCATCCCTCAGCTGCACGCTGCAAAGGGACAGCTTCAACCCTGTAGCAAAGTGAGCTTTAACCTGACTCTGTCTGGTATTGAACACAGAGTGGAAATTTGTTGAAGCGTAGGGTTTGACAAATACTACTTTTTCAGGCTATACTGAACTTCCTCCCACAAAGAGCTACATTGATGCTGACAATTTAACACTTTGCTTATGTGTTGGTTTTTTTAATTGCAGTGCCATCACATTGACATCTCTTTGTTCCTGTTGAAAGTCACAGAAGCACAGAATATGCTGAGTTGGAAGGGACCCACAATGACCATTCAGTTTAACTCCTGACTCTGCACAATACCATCCCCAAGAGATACACCATGTGCCTGAGAGTATCATCCAAACGCTTCTTGAATTCTGTCAGGCTTGGTGTTGTGATCACTTCCCTGGGGAGCTTGTTTCTGTACTTAAACACTGTCTGGGTGAAGAACCTTTTCTAATATCCAACCTAAAACTCCCATTACACAACTTCAGGCCATTCCCTCAGGTCCTGCCACAGAGAAGAGATCAGTGCCTGCCCCTCCTCTTCCCCTCACGAGGAAGTTGTAACTGCAATGAAGTCTCCCCTCAGTCTCTTCTTCTCCAGGCTGAACACATCAAGTGACCTCAGCTGCTCCCCATAGGCCCTTCACCATATTCATTACCCTCCTTTGGACACTTTCCAATAGCTTAGTATGTTCCTTATATTGTGGTGCCCAAAACTGCATACAATATTCCAGGTGAGGACACACCAGTGCAGAGCAGAGCAGGACAATCCTCTCCTTCGACCAGCTGGCAATTCTTTGCCTGATGCCCCCCAGGACATGGTTGGCCCTTCTGGCTGCCAGGGCACTGCTGACTCATATTCAACTTGTCATTGACCAGGACACCCAGGTACCTTTCTGTGGCACTGCTTTCCAGCATCTCATTCCCCAGCCTGTAAGTACATCCAGAGTTGCCCCATCCCAGGTGCAGAATCTAGCAGTTCCCCTCATCGAACCTCATATGGTTGGTGATTGCCCAGTCCTCTAATTTCTCGAGATCTCTCTGCAGGGCCTCCCTGTCTTCCAAGGGAGTCAAAAGCTCCTCCGAGTTTTGTGTCATTTGCAAACTTGTTCAGTATCCCTTCCAGTCCTGCATCCAAGTCATTAATGAAGATACTGAAGACCACAGGGCCCAAGATGGAGCCCTGTGCAACCCCCTTATTGTCTTCAATTGTTCCTCATCACACTGAATCTGAAGATGAGAATTCCACAGTCACTGGTTTAGTCAATCAGTAGTTTCGACCCTTCTGTTTTTAACTTGAGTTTTTTGTAAAAATTTGGACTGGGATGTGAGTTTCTCACTTCTGAAAGAAGATGAGCAAATGGCATGCCAATTAGTCTAATTAGTACATGTCCAACAGCAATATGGAATGCCATAAAAGAAGCTCTTTGGAAGCTCACACTTAGAGAAAATATAATGGTTTTTATTCCCTGATTTTTAACTTTTCTTCTCAGAACTCCACTTACTAGAATTCATTTTTTTTAATGGAATATGAGGTACTTGTAACACATTTTAAAGAAGAAATTGAATGTGGTGACTGGAAGAATGAGATAGCAGTTCTGTCCTCATTGATTTGGTTATGGCAAAATTCCCAGAGCCCATTCCATAGAGGTACCTATGGTATAAAGCCTATAGAGTACAAATAGAAAACTGCAACTTAAGAATAATGACTGTCAGGAGCTTAGAAATGAGACTAAAGCTCCTGTTGGAAGGAAGATAAATCAAAAAAGCACTTTTATTTCTTATATTTAAAAATAAAATAAAAATGACAATCTATAAACAAATGGTAATAGCAGTTGATATGCTGAATAAGCAAGTGAAGAACTACAAATCCCAGGTGTATTTTCTGCTTATCTTCATTCTCAATTTATTGTACTACATGATGCACTGCAAAAAAAGTGAAAAAATTCATTTTTTGAATATATGCCAAGTTACGTAGGAATATGAATCCATTTTCTAGCTGCCAATTTACCTTATTTCTGAGCTACAATACCCCAGTATTATTTCAGTTTTCTTACTCTTTTTTTGGGGCAGACACTGTCAGTCTTTTACTCCCATTTATGCAACTTTTTCTTGAGGTGGATGTGAAGTAGACAAAGTGAGGTCAAGATACTAGACCCATATTTATTTCTTTCTTGATGAAATACGGAATTCCAAATACGAGATCATTACAAATAATTCCTTGAAGCATAAATTAATTTTTTTTCCTTTTTTATTTTTTTTTTAGTGAAAGCCCCACCAGAACACAACTGTGTAAAATATGGCTGGATATTTTCCCAAGGATACCATGTATTAATCCATTATAACAGCAAGAGGATCACACTGTGTGAGTTATTCAAGCTTTTTCTGAAGGCGAATGAAATTCAGCAATTTGGTAAAGTATGTCACAGTGTAAGTGTATTGCAAAGCCCACACATGATTAATATACAGTGACTAGAAGGCAAATATTTCCTGTTTGGTGTAATACTATGTTATGCATCAATGAAGTTGACTTGTAAAAGGCCTCGTAATAAGTATTGGTACCTGGAGGTAGAACAGAAAGCAAAAGTATCTGAGATGCAGGAAACTGAATTAGTTCAAGAATTTTTCAGTTTAGATGGGGAACAGATGTAACTGTCAATATATAAAAACTGAGATACTGTTTCATTTCTGCATTATGGTCAAAACCTACATAAAATATGCTTAAAATTGCCTGAAAATTTAAAAATAATGGTAGATTATTTAGAATTGTCAGCTTTTTTTTTTTTTTCCCCCAGGATCAGAATCTTTTCTTTCTTCCTTCTTCCTACCTCTCCACATTTCCCCAATTCAAGTCTTCATTCTTCATTACAGTGAAAATCTTAAAACTGTGAATGTGAGTCAAACATAAACTGATTATTTAGACTGCTGATTATTTAGACTTCTAATAACACCATGGCATTTATTTTTAACATTAAAAAAATCAAGAGAGATCAGAAACTGAAAATGAGGACCAGTAATGGCTTTTTTCTTTTATATTTATTCAATTTTTAGTAACAAAATATAGCTTTCCAGTGATCTCATACACTCTCCCTTGAGGAGGAAGGATTGGCAGAGACAATGTGTGATGAATTGACTGCAACCCCATTCCCCACCCCCCTTGGTGCTGGGGGGGAGGAGGTAGAGAAAATCTGAAATTGAGCCTGGGAAGAAGGAATGGGCAGGAGGGAAGGTGTTTTAAGATTCAGTTTTATCTCTCATTATCTTGCTTTGATTTGATTGGTAATAAATTGAATTAATTTCCCTGAGTCAAGTCTGTTTTGCCTGTGACGGTAATTGGTGTGGGATCTCTCGTTATCCCTATCTCTACCCATGAGCCTTTCACTAAATTTTCTCGCTCCTGTCCATCTGAGGAGGGGGAGTAATGGAACGATTTTGGTGGGTACCTGACATCCAGCCAGGTTGGCTTACCAAACTGATTTAGTCTGGCACATGACTGACTACTCAATTTTTACTCTCTAAATTATAGGGACTGATGTTTTGGAAGTGTGGTACCAAAATTTCCGGGCTCCCTAACCATTTTGGTTACCCACCATACCGTGTTTTCGGAGACAAAATTTATGTGGTTACCTATCCACATCTGGCCTCAGACTTCCATGACACTGTTCAAACATTCAGGGATGCTAAAAATGCAATATACTCTGTTCATGTCTCTCCTAACGTACTGAGATAATGGTTTATCTACCTTGCTGAATGCTGAAACAGAGACTGTTTTCTATTATACTTTCAAGACTTCTGGTGATAGCAAGTGATGAATAATGAAAGAGTCTTTCCTTCAGTAATGGCTTTATATAACAAAATCACTTGATAAAGCAAGGAATTTCAGAAGGTGAGGGGAGCTCTTAGATTTAAAACTAAAGCTCCAGACATGAATATCTCAAGTACATAAATGCTTCATTGCTCTGACAGGGGAGAATGGCTAGTAATTGACTGTCTTAGTAGGATGCAGTATTGAAAGATCATTACATAAGCAGAAAGAGCTATTTGGAGTAAGTCTGTGCATTGTAATAACAGAATAAGGGTTTCTAACAAGACAGTTGCTGGAGTGTTAATAACAAAGATGAAAAGCAGATGATTCTTCCAAGCATGCAAATCACTGAAAGCTTCACATATACACAGAAAACTGTCTGAGAGAAACCTATTCCAGAATATTCTACAGAACTGGGACTACTCTGAATTTTTAGATTGTAATAATGCTTCAATTATGTTTCAAACATCAAAAAATCTTAATACTCTTGGAATATTTTTTTCATGTGTTCTTCTCTCTTCTTTTCCCTTCTATTTCATTCTATGGAGAAAAGAATGTTTTGAATGAAATTTTACAGAACTTCCAGAAAGCAAGTTTTGGGCTTAGAGCAACCCTGATGAATGATTCAAACACAAAACCAATCTGATACCTGCATCTGAATTGCTAAGAATAACAAAATTTTTACTGCTCATGCTGCCACTGCTGCTACTCACTCCTGCTAAGCCAGATGTCTCTTACCAATCCTTCTGCATGCAAATAAAATTGTTATCTTTTAGAAAGACCTTTTCATCTTGTACTGCAGTGGCTTTTAACATCCATGGCCGATCTCACATCTGGTATAATCTCTAGTGAAGACAGTAAGCTTGGCACTAGGAATGATTTTGACTTGCAACACGAAGACAGATTTTATTACCATCTGCTTTATCATGAAGCTAGATTGTGTTTCATCTTTGGTTTAGCAACTTTTCAGTACTTAAAAATGTAATGAGAAAGGTGGTGTGAATCAATATGCCACTTTTAAGCCCTCTCTCCACCCTCCCACCCCCACTTATGTTTTGATGCTCAGAATTGGAATCTTTCTCAGCAATAGCATTGTGCTGCCTCTCTGTGACTCTGCTTTTTAAACTTTCTTGTGTCCATTTACCTACCTAAGATTTCTGCAACAGTTTCTGTCGTTATGTTACATATGGATTGTTAGCTTGAAAAATAAAGATTACACAATTTCAGTTGCTGAATAGAATACACATAAGGTGTTATAGTGATAATAAAAACATATAATGGCAGTTAAAAACATATTCTCCAGAAATCTCACAGAACATTATAACCACTAGTTTTGTTGAGCCAAAAAAATGCTTTCCATTATAATAATATTTTACTTGATAGTGAACAAACTACAGCTCTATGGAACTAAGTTACTGACCTAAGACTTCATAGTAGATCAGCAGCATAATCAAGAATAAATTCTTTGTTCCAGTGTCATTATTGAAAAATAAAAGAGAACAAAGCAAAATCTGCCTAATTTTAAAAGGATTTAGAATTCACATCAGAGTTTAGTATTTACTTGTCTCTCTTCATGTATTTCAAGCTGCCAGATAACTCTGCTAGTCATGCAATGATGGGATATTTAGGTGTTTTGTCTACAATGTAGCTATATTTTAGAAAAGGTAAGCAAACCCCTAGATTGGAAGAAGGCGCCATACACAGTATCTCCAGAAAGTAATGGGACACAATGTAATTCCAAAAGCCTCCTCAGAGATCAAAGTGCTGTTGGTAGTGTCAGTTAACACCTACAGACTTTTGATACAAAGCACTATGAATGAGACATCAAGGCCTTCCACTGTGGTTACTTGGATGGCCAACAAAGTGGCTTGAATTTCTGCTTTTTGCCTAAAGATAGATCTCCTGTCTCTCTCAGTGACTCACAGGTACATTTCCAGTACCAGCAGCAGATAGATGATGATGAGAATTATTCCTAGGCAAGGAAATTGGGTAAAAGAAGTATAATATTCTTAAGTGAAAGATAAAATAATTCTTCCTCCCTGCACAGTGGCAACAAAGATGGGCAAAGCAAGATCAACCCTGGCCCATGATTTCAATCTACATAATTGTAAAAGTGGTCTTCTAGTTTACTCTCATTCAGAAAAACAAAAGAAAATTGATAGGTGCTTTACTTTGATTTAGAGTTGTTTCGCAGTTGGGAATCCTGTGCCTCACTGCAGGGATTCTCAGTGTGATCAGTGGAAAAGGGCATGGCTATTGCAATGGACTAGATTCTGAAAAGCATGAAAAACTTTTAATATCTTACTTGAATTAGTGAGTTTGCTACAAGAGGAACATTTCAAGGGGAACACACAAATCAGAAAACCTCCCTTTTCTGCTTGTCAATCAAACCTCTTGAGAAGAGTCATTGACGCCATTAAATATTTGACATCAACACAAAATTGATGTGTCTTTGTTACTCACAAGAACTCTAGAAGAGCATAAACTCTCCATACCATAGCAAACCTCTGTAATAACATTTTTATCTGTTGCTTTCTAATGTACTAGCTCTAGAGACTACTGTCAAAAATGAAAATAATATCAGATAATGTTTCTAGGAGTTACACAGCTGTAGCTTTCCTAGAAGTACCAAAGGATTTAAATATCTTTGTTATATGACTAATCAATTCTAGATAAAGTCTTATCATACTCACATTCCCAGCCAAAAAAACCCATCATTTGATGGGACTTCAGTTTATGTCTTTTTTACTTTGAGTCTTATTACATTGTAAATTGGCAGCCTGGTTGACAGGCCATATGGATTTTTCATCTTTTCACAAAAGATGTCTTACAGTCATTAATACATTTTACTTAGCTCACATTATGTTTTCTTTAAGAAAATGATTATTTATTCAGAGGCAATTTTAGAATGTGGCATAGCAAGTTATAGATAATATCTGGCATGCATGGGTCTGATGGTAGTTTTCTGTATACAAGAATGTCAGTGATTAGGGAACAGAGGCATTGGAAGGGTCATGTCCTGTATTTTAGAAGTGTGCATCATGGAATACCTTACTAAAGATGAGTTTTAGTTAAGGTAGGATCTGAAGGATGGTTTTGATCCAGATTCAGCTATATTATCAAAATTATAAGAATCCATACTATACTGCTACTTTGGGAACTCAAAGTACATAACCATCAGAATCTTCTACATGTGCCAACATGCATCACTAAGATGTTTTGAAAGGCAAGGGACAATGTATCATGATGCTGTGCTTTCTTAAAGTACCACATGTAATAAAACAAACCTTCCTTTCTGCAGCACCCAAGATTGACTCCCCATTTATCAAAGAACAAGTCTTGCAAAACAAACAACAGAATGTCAAAGAAAAGCTAGAACACCTTAAATTCTTTATGCTTCTATTATCAAGCGACTATAGTTAGAAATAAAATCATCTATCACAAAAATATCTTTTATAAGCTCACTCAGTTGAAATGAGGTTATAACTCATATTCAAGACACTGATAGAACAGTCTAAATTTATCTATGATACCACTTGAAAAAGTAACTTGAAAGTGTTGGAATCAAGTGTTGATTCATTGAAAAGTGTTGGCTCATTGCTTCTGGGGAGACCATGGCCTGTTGCAATGAAGCAAATGCAATGAAGCAAATGCAAAAACTTCCACTGACATTGTTAAGGTTTGAATCATTCACTAAGGACAGAAGCCCAGCTTAAACTTCTGTTTTTCAGGCAATTCTGTGTCAATTATTTCTAATTAAGAGGAATTATTATTTCCTAAATGAATCACTTTTTGTTTACGTGTCTATGAACTTAAACAGGATTAATTATCAACCTGGGCACTTATTCAGAAACGGAGGCCCAGTGTCATCTCAAATTGCTTGTTGGATTTTCTCTTTTTTTTTAATTTTTTTTTTTTTGTAATTTGATTAGGAATGGGTCAACTCAGAAAAAGCTTAGACTACATTCACAACATAAATACTGGATACTTATCTACATTATCGTCAACTGCATTTCGGAAAACTGGGTTGATTGTGAGATACCCGCTGCTTTACAACTTATAACAGTATAAGGAGAAAACTAGTTTCTCTATAACTTTTCAGGAGCAAAACAAAAGACAGACTGAGCTGCATAAACAACATCCAATAATAATGGCCAGTCTTCGCTAGCGAAGATTTGGGAAAGGTCATTGCCCCTTCGGGCCCGCGCAGTGGATTTTTTTTTTTTTTTTTTTTTTTTTTTTT